>NC_083335.1:111820333-112146695 GCF_963455315.2 Globicephala melas
AATCCAAGTTCAGCCCCAGCTTCCGAAAGCCGCCATCTTCCTTCGGCCTACACCCGTTTAAAGGCACTCAGACCCCTCTCCAGAAGGAGGAACTGAAGCCCTTCGACCTCCTCCCGCCGAGGGAGTACTTCCAGCTCGGCCGCCACACCGTCATCAAGATGGGGAGTGAGAACGAGGCCCTGGATCTCTCCATGAAGTCGGTGCCCTGGCTCAAGGCTGGCGAAGTCAGTCCCCCGATGTGCCAGGAAGATGCAGCCCTAGACCTGTCACTGGCAGCCCACCGGAAATCTGAGCCCCCCCCTGAGACATTGTATGACAGCAGCGGGTCAGCGGACAGCCCAGGTCACACTGTGATGGAGAAACTTCCCAGTGGCACGGAAGTGCCCTTTGCCCCTGCCACGCCCCACGAGGCCTCAGCCGCGATGGATAGTCACATGGGCAGCAGCGTTGCCGCCGAGCCACCCAGCCAGCCCAGCAGTGAGGTCAAGGCTGAAAATAACATTGAGATTGTGAGCGAGTCCCAGGCGGCCAAGGTGATCGTCTCCGTGGAAGACACTGTGCCTACCATCTTCTGTGGCAAGATCAAAGGCCTCTCGGGGGTGTCCACCAAAAACTTCTCCTTCAAAAGAGAAGACTCCATGCTTCAGGGCTATGACATCAACAGCCCAGGAGAAGAGTCCATGGGAAACGCGGAGCCCCTTAGGAAACCCGTCAAAAACCGGAGCATAAAGTTAAAGAAAGTGAACTCCCAGGAAATACACATGCTCCCAATCAAAAAACAACGGCTGGCCACCTTTTTTCCAAGGAAGTAAATAACGGCTTTTTAAAATTTTTATGATTATAATATGGGGAAAGGTGCATTGGTTTTATAAAAAGGCATTTAAAACAAATTATCTTTGTTAATTATTTTGGGGAGTAGCTGGGAAGCGGGAAGGCAAATTGGCTCTAAGCAAGTTTCATTTTCTTTTTTAATTTTTGACTTTTCACAAATGAGTAAATAAGAGCAACCTATTTTTCAAGCAGATTGCACATTTTTTTGCAGCTTTAATGGAATATTGGGTGAATCAGAGGGGTAAAAAAGCTATTTTCATTGCCACAAAGTGCTTTGATGATGTAATACCTAATGAAGGGTAGGATGAATATTTCACAATAAATGTTTGTTTGCACTAACTGGTTGCAGTATTCTATCATTTATAAAATCTGCATTCCTGAACTGGCAGGGTTTGGCCAAAACTGTCGCTTGTGAAGCACTGCAAGCTATCCGTGTTTAGAGACCGAAGCTCTTCGGGCATATTGGGCAAAGAAGGATCATATTGGCCTATGTCCTCAGAAAAGGAGGATTAGGGGCAGGACAGGAATAAAGATGCAGACGTAGAGAATGGACTCGAGGACACGGGGAGGGGGAAGGGTAAGCTGGGACGAAATGAGAGAGTGGCATGGACATATATATACGCGACCAAATGTAAAATAGCTAGCTAGTGGGAAGCAGCCGCATAGCACGGGGAGATCACCTCGGCGCTTTGTGTCCATCCACCTAGAGGGGTGGGACAGGGAGGGTGGGAGGGAGGCGCAAAAGGGAGGGGATATGGGGATGTATGTATATGTATAGCTGATTCACTTTGTTATATACAGCAGCAACTAACACACCATTGTAAAGCAATTATACTCCAATAAAGATGTTTAAAAAAAAAAAGAAAAGGAGGATTAGGAATATGTATGACCTTGAGCAAGTCATTTCCCCTTCTGGCCCCTTTCTTCATTTGTAGAAATGTGGCAAAGGCAGGGGGTGGGGAGGTGAGTTTCAAGTACCCAATCCCCCCTCTCATGTTCACAGAGACCCTGGATGTGCAGAATTCTGTCTGAAACCTTCCATAGACTAAAACAGACAAATGTCTCTAAAGGGAAATTTACCTGCTTCTTTTCCTCCCTCCTCCCAAAATCTAGCTGAAAGGACTTTCTCTTCAAGGGTAGTAGGAGCACTGTTCTGAATGACTAATAGTCTTGCAAGTCAAAAGTATTACCGAAGGCCACTCAGAACAAGAGGGCAGTCCAGTGGATTAGGAGGTGTCTCACGCAAGTTCCCGGCCCTGGGTAGAGATGTTTGGGAGTGGGGTCGAGGAGGGAAGAGAAAGCCATTCCTTATTAGTTTATCTCAGTGATTCCCAACTGGGGGTGATCATGCCCTCCAGGGAACATCTGGCAATGCCTGGAGACGCTTTTGGTTGCCATGGCTTGGGGCTGGGGGGTGCTCCTGGCACCTGGTGGGCAGAGACCCGGATGCTAAGCATCCCACAGGGCGGCCCCCAGGGCAGAGAGTGATCCAATCCCCATGTCCACAGCACTGAGGCTGAGAACCCGCCGTTAAACCACCTCTCGACGGACAGAAGCGATGCACCTGGAAGGAGAGAACAGCACGAAGCCATCCATACCAACGAGGAACCGTGAGTGTGCGTTTAAAATAGACCTGCTAGGCGGCGCAGCACACTTGGGTCTGAAATTGTGCTGGTGAGAGACTGATTGCAGCATGCCTGCTTTTAAAGTTCAGCCTCTTTCTTTCACTTCTTGCAATTAGTATGTATCCAGCTGTTACTGTGAACACGAACAGGAGGGAAAGCAGTTGCGAGTCTGTTCTTTTATTACCAGGCCCTCCGTGTATAGGGTTACAGTTGTAGCTGGTCCTGTATCATACCCCTATAATGGATTTTCTTTTTCCTGCTCTCTGCCTGTGTTGTTAAAATTTCTCTTTCAAAGTGTGACACGATGAGAAATAACCAAATAGTTGCTTCTCGTGAGGCTGACTAGTCCCGTTCTCTTACGCCAGCCAGACTCCATCCTTTAAGCTTCTGCATGGAGCCATGTTTTCCAGTTTTACTCCCATTGTGGGCTTCTGGCCATGCTTCCTGAGCATGGCGTGCGCATTCCAGTTTCATATACAACCAACAGAGATGTGCCTAGGCACTAGCGTTTCCCATTCACCTGCTGGCCTTTTCTCACCATGTTTGTGGTAGTTTCTGTTGCCCCTGCAGTGCTAGGCGGCCTTTCTGCACCAGCCAGCAGGGCCCCTGTCTTCACAATGTACTGGGAAAAGCTGCGCTCATCTGTCTCTGAGGGAACAGAATTCTCAATTTGCCCTTTAGAAGCAAGTGTTTAAAGCTGACTGAGTGACATCTAGGTGGAAAGGAAGGCATCTGTAACCTGTAATCACGTTATAAACATGAGGCTGCGAATTCCTCTTTGTTGTATCTGGAGATGCCCGTTTCTCTTCAGATGTCAGCTCTGGTTGGGTGAGAAATGCTGGCTTCACCGCCAACCGTGGGTGTTGAGCCAGCGTGGGCCATCCCCCAGCCCTGGAACAGGCCTCTGCTCCCACCCCAGCCGTGCCCATCCATGGGCCTTGCCAGTCATTACTGGGGTCTTTGGAGAGAGGCCTTTGTGGTGGGGATTGGCTGTCGAGTTGGGAGACCTGCTCAATGAGATCTGTGAACCCTAGACACAAGAGTGTTGTGTTGGGACCAGGGTTGTGCTACAGGGGCCGTGACACCCTCTGCCTGCCCCCCTCTCAGCCTTTGGTGGAAACCAGAATCTTCTTCGCTAGGGAATCAAGAGAAGGGCGAAGGGCCTGCTGTCGCACCGGAGTGAGCCTACGGTTCATCCCTGGTGGCTCAATTCCACTCTCCCTTCCTAGTCAGAAGTTTGCAGCCTTCCACACAAACCTTAAGTAAGAACCATCATCCTGGACCCATGCTTCCTGGTCTGAGACATGTGATTCCCACAGGGCGCATAGAGGAGGCCACTGGCAAAATCAGGCCCCATCATGGTTCTTCTTGATTTGGCCAGCTATGGTCACTCTGAGTGCCCCACGCCTCACAACCGTCTCCAGCTAACCTACTTTCAGGTTTCAGCCATGCAGGATTTCCATCAGGGTTTTTCTCATGACTTAATTTCCCATCTCTTCTCAAAAAAATGTTTTGGCCAACTAGCCTAAAGAACAGCTTTTCAGAGTCTTTCAGGAAACATGATTAGTCCCCAGGAATGTTGACATTTGCTCAGACTTGTCAAGATGGCTTCAGTTGGCTTCAGTTCAGAAATGAAAAAAAATTGGAACAAGTTACTAACATTCATATTTGGTGGTAGTGATCCTCCTGGTAAAGTAAAAACTAGTTGATCTAGAGGGAAAAAAAAAGAAAGATTTAAAGAGGATACAGTTACTATCCTAACCAAGGAAGTCCTTGACAGTGAGTAGAGAATTCGAAAGTGAGGTCAAACATTTGTTTAGATTCAAAGGCAAAACTCTCACACTTTAAGCATGAAAACAATATGTCTGCAATGGTAAAAACTCCCAAGTCCAAGAAGAAGGAAGGGAGGAAGAAGGTTGCCGATTACTGAGAGAGTATGTCAATTTAGTCATTATCTTTTTAAATAGCCTAATTAATAAAGCAGGAAAGGATTTAGATTTCATTTTACAGGTGAGAAAATTGAGGCTCAGAAGAGCCTCCTGCCTCAGTTGTTAAGCATCACCGACTGAAAACTACGTACTTTGCAATGATTCTTAAATATTGGGTTTGAAGCCCCATGAACCCACAGGAATTTGGATCCTTTGGGGGCAAAAACCAGTATGAATTAATGACGAGTCTGAATTACAGATTTTTTTTCAATTATTTTCAAGACCATTCCAGTTAACTGGAACGCCCAGAGCACTTGGCACAACGGTAAAGGGGAGATTTCAAGCTGAAGGGTGCGGATGCCAAGCCTCTAGAGGCCACACTCAAAAGCTGCTAAGCTGAAAACTTTACGGGGGGGGGGGGGGGGAGCGTTAGAGGTCGTTCTGGCCGACTTTACTCCTCATTAAATAGAAAAGGCAATTTTCCAGAACAGCCCACTACCTACCACCAGGTCAAATAACTGACCTCCCACATCAGTGAAACAAAATAGGGTGTATTTGAGGTCTTCAGGGTGCCGTTTTAATAAATTGAGATTTTATTTTAATTACCATATTGGGTATTTGATAGTAAGTAGTGTGTATGAGCACTTGAAAGAACTAGTTCCAAAATATTGCAAATAACCCATCTGCAGCTGTTATTAGGCCAGGGGGTTTTTCAGCAAAGTGAGATTTTAGCCGTGCTCTGCCAAAATTATGAACAAGTTCAAGTTAAAGGGGGTGAACTGTTGAGGTTTACTACGTCAACGCAACGTGTAGGTTATCTTCCATCCACCTGTATTCTGTATAGACACTCAAAAGCATAGGCTCGTGCTGCTGGTAACGATGGTAGAGGCCACCTGGATCCTGTCCTCCCTCTGCGAAATCATTTTTTGAAATCTGAGGTTTGATAACCCAGTCCATTGGTAAGAATGCGATGAGCCTTTACATTGATAGTACCATGCTGTCAGTCCCCAATGGTGTCAGGAATTCAGTTTTATTTCTAACTCTTCAAATAAGGAACTTGAAGAGTTTCTTCAGTGCAGAAATTTTCATTAGGACACATTTCAAGCCATATTAAGAAGCACCACAACGAACAGACCAAATTCTTTGCAAGCGGGGACCGAAGCTTATGTATCTCAAGGTTTCTCCACCTCGGCACTTTTGGCATCTGAGACTGGATGGTTCTCTGTCGTGAGGCTGTCCTGTGGGATGTTTACAGCACCTCTGGTCTCTAGCCACGAGCTACCCATATCACCCCTCCCCCTGCCCCAACTGTGACAACACCAACGTCTGCAGACATTGGCACAAGTACCCTGGGGGCGAAGTCACCCCTGGTTGAGAACCACTCTACTTTATTTCTAGGATCTGTCTAACACCTGGCCCACAGCAGGAGCTCAAAAATTCTTTGAAGAATGAATTTAATCAGGAGACAAGCAGAAAGAGAGATCTGTAGCTCCGATCTCTGGGGCACCGTTCATATTTTCTGGTTTACTACCTCAGGGCTGATCTGACCAGGAAACTGTTATTGGGAACTTCCATTCATCCGTCCAAAGGGCCATCACTCATCCAGCATGTAACACGGTCCTCTAGAAGCTTCTCCCTAGTCAACGGGGTTCAGCAAGACTACTCCCTGTCACAAAAAGGGCAGGCACTCACTCAGCCGGTTCTGAAGGGATGCCTCATTACTTTACCAACACCGTGAAACTGCAAGGACTCCGTGATGGCTGTTCCTCAGTCTTGTTTCCAAGGGCAGCATAACCCAGGAATTTACAAACATTGCCAGGAAGCTGGGTGTGTTTTTTTCCCCTTAGGTTTTACCTAAATCCTTCTTGCTGTGATCCAGCCAGTTTTTTGTTTGTCCTTAATGGAAACAAAGGCCAAATCTCCTCCTTTGAGTAGTTTCCTATTTAAACACCAGATCTTTTCTCAGCGTCCTTCCCTTGAACTCAGAAGTCCCATTTCCTCTCACACTCCCTGAGCTCCAACTTCATACTCCTTTTGTCGTCTTGGTTGCTCTTTCCCATATTTCTCCATCTACTTTGTAGAGTCAGAACTCCAAGTAGGTGGTGAAAACGTTCTAAAATTGATTGTGGTGATGACTGCACAAGTCTGTGAATATGCTAAAAAAAACAGAACAAAACATTGAATTGTACACTTTTAATGCTGGAATTGTATGGCATGTGAATTCTATCTCAATAAAGCTGTTATCTTTTTTAAAATAGTAAAAGAACCCCAGATAGAGATTGGGAAGTGCCTGTGGGTCGCAGCAAAGCCTCCTAGAACTGAATGGTTACTGCCCATCTTTGATCAGTTATATGCCTGTAATACGTCCTCACTTCCCTTTGGGTCCCACCCAGCTGACTTTCCCAGGTTTTGCTTTACAGTCAGAACTTTGCTGGAACGTCATCCACCATGTCTCATTTCTTGAAATCTGGAATCCCTTCCTCCACGTGGTCCGCCTGGAGCAGGCCTTCCCGGTCCTTTAGTTTGGTCCTCACCATTTCTCTACCAGGGTTCAAACTATATTTGGCCACAGACCTCTTACTTCAGAGGAAATCACATGTAGAAGACCTGTGTATTAAAAAATCACAGAGCAGCAGCTGTGCTGGTCTGGGGTCCCACCTGACTGGCCCTGGCCCTGCAGGGCCTGCCCACGTGGCTGAGGAAAACTGCTACGCGATGGCGGAGCCGGCGTGCCCTGGTGCGGCAGCTTTCCCATCCCCCTCAGCACCTGCTCCATCGGGACTCGAGATACATCCTGTAATCACGGGGTGAGTTTTTGTTTTGCAAGGACAGCACCTGGATCCTTGGGTACTTGCCTGTTTCTCTGGTCTGGAACCCAGCTCCCCTTCCAGGGCAGGGAATGATGGCTGGGAACCTGGTCCCTGCCCTGGAAGGGGAGCTGGGTTCCAGACCAGAGAAACAGGCAAGTACCCAAGGATCCAGGTGCTGTCCTTGCAAAACAAAAACTCACCCCGTGCTTACAGGATGTCGGCAGGTGTCAGCCCCCAAGGTGGCCACACGCTGGAGACAACCAAAATGCCCTCAGGAATTCAGTCTTCCTTGAGGCAAGGCCAGCACTTGGAGTTAATGGTTTTTTGATAACAAGTGATTTTTTTTTTATGCAGCTTTATGACTGCAAGTACTGCACGAATGCAAACCAGCTAACAAGGTCTTGCCTGGCAGAAGTCCTTGGGGGGATCATCTTAACACAGGGATAACATTATTTGTAAAGAGGGTATCAACTCTCTGTAAGTGAATGGTGCTCCTAAGGTACTTGAGAGTGGGTGCGAGCTGTCTGTTTTCTTTGTGTGGCTGGGGAATGCCACTAGCAGGCAGTGGGCGAGCCAGATAATGAAGGGCTAATTCTTTAAGCTCTGAGACTTTTTATTGCAACTGTTTTCAATGGGAATCTTTTCAAAATGCATCAAGTATCTGTCAGAGGAAGGCCTTCCTTGACTCAGTCATTGTTCTGCCCTTGGTGCCTGGCCTGGGCTGGAAGGCCACGATGCCCTCCAGGGAAGGGAGGCTGTTTGTCTCCAACAGCGTTGGCCCCCCTGTCCCCAGTGCCCGCTCCACACTGGTGCCTCTCTTCTTTTTCATTAAAAAAAAAATCTCTTCCAATTGTGTCCCTTCTCAGCGTCCAGGACAGCAGAGCATGCCTGGACAACTGCTGCTGGCCAACTGGCTCTCGTCCACAAGCTGACCCACAGCATGAAACGGTCCCCACTCTGCAGGCAAGTGTCTCCTCACCGCCCTGCAAGGCCTGGCCCCAGTGCTACCTCTGGGAACATCTTCCCCAGCTCCTTTCTTCGCATGCTTCTCTGAGACCCACTGCAGGGGACTGACACTGCTGGGGAAGGCCTCTCCCGCCTTACCTAGCGAGTCTCCAGGCCTCAGGCCGCAGGCTCCCTGAGACAGGCTCTTGACATGGAAACGATCGCTGGGTCCTCAGCTTCTGGCCCACAGTGCAGAGTAGCTGGGAAAGCCTCCACAATTGCTTTTTGAAGTGAAACACAGAGTGCCTTCTTTACTTTCTTATTTATCACTTAATGGCTCTACTGGCCCCTGCCCTGGGCTTGGCCACTGTCAGGCCCTTCTGCTTTGGGCCTGTTCTGGATCTTGGTCAAGGACAGTCAGTGCAAGCACCAGACAGACAGGACACTGTGTTTTAGACACTCCACTTACAGCCCACCTGTCCTATTTGTTTACTCTTTAGACCCTTCCCTTGTTGCCACCATGAAGGTTAAAATCCAGTAGAGCCCACTTGAGACATTGCAAATTTCTAAATTAATAAAGTTTGAATTAGTGTTTTACTGAAGCTCCTTCTTTCTCCCCTTCCTTCCCTCCTTCCTCCTTCCCTCTCCCTCTTTTCTTCTTTCCTTCTTTCCTCCCTCCTTCCCTCTCTCTCTCTTTTCTTTCTTTCTCCTTCCCTCTCTCTCTCTTTTTCTTTCTTTCTCCTTCCCTCTCTTTCTTTATTTCCCTTTTTAAAATAACGCCCAGAAGTGCTGCTTCTGTTGAATTTTACAAGCGACAGTAATTACCCAGGGACCCCTAGTTGCCTCTCAGGTCTCATCTTCCTGACCCTTCAGAGGTATGGGATGCTCTTACCCCTCTCTCCCTCCTTAGCTTTCCAGGCACATCTCTCTCTGCATCCTCTCGCCTCTCTGATTGTCTCTTCCTTTGGCCTCTCCTCGTCTTTCTCTTTCTCCCTCCATCGCAGGCTCTGTCCCGGGCCCACAGCTCCCATTCCCGTGCTCTCCTACGGGGACCTCATCCGCTCCCCTAGTCATTTCTAACATCTTTATTGTGTTTATTCCTCCCTATCTCTAGTCTAGCCCTGACTTCTCCCTCCTTCTACCCCTTTCTCATCCTCTCTCCCTCTCTCTCCCTCTCTCTCCCTCTCTCTCCCTCTCTCTCTCTCTCTCTCTCTCTCTCTCTCTCTCTCTCTCTCTCTCTCTCTCTCTCTCTCTCTCTCTCTCCAGATTCAAATACCCAAGGTCCAACCCACCATCTTCACAGGGTGGTCCTAGAGGTACCTCAGACTCATCATCCCTAAAACTTAACTCAGCTTCTGTCTTTCCCGCCCCGGCCCAGATCCCAGCGCATCGCCTGTGCTCTGCTGCCGCCCCCTTCCTGGTGCCCAAGTGGGAAACACGGCAGCCTCCTCCACGGCTGCTCTTTCGCTTTACCTCCCATACGCCCTGTCGTGCTGACTTCGCCTCCTTGATACTCCTCAGGCCCATCATTCCTTTCCTCTACACTTCCTGTCCTTGACTCAACCCACATGATCCTCTGACCAGATGAAACTTAGGCAAAGGCCATTTTGAAATGACCTCCGAACTGGGTGGGCCTTTGCCTCCATTTTTAGCCCCCCCAAAATCTCCTATACCTTCACCAGAATAGTTTTGGTAAAAAACAATACTCACCATATCATTCTGCTGCCTAAAAGCGTTTGCTGTTAGATGCACCCTCATACCCCGCAGAGGCCTCCCGCGCCAGGCCTCCTGAGAGCAGGCCCCAGACCACCTACCTCTGTGGCTGGAGCTCCCCGCGTGCCCCCTCCCCCACGTATAAGCTCCAAGAACACAGGGGGTTGACAGTTCCCAGCACAAGCCTCTGTAGTTCTACTCTTGAGTGGCCTGACACTCCCTCCCCACCTTCTTACTCTGTCTAATCCTTCAAGATTTAGCTCCAAACAACACCTCCTCCCGAAAACTTGCCAGGGCTTAGGCTCCAGCTCCCCGCAGCACCGTGTGCGTGCTTGCATCGTCTTGTCCACCTCGTTGCACTGAAAGCATGTCTCTGTCCACCCCGCTACACCATAAACTCCTCTAGGGCCAAGGTCAAGTACCCTGTATCTCACATGCCTAGCGCAGTGCTTGGCATGTAGGGGGCCCTCAATAAATGTGTGTGGACTGAACTGAACCCACAGGGATAGCACAAGTATGCCCTTCTGAACTAGCATGTGGAAATCCAGGCATACAACATAGAAATATCTGGAATCTGTAATTCACTTTGCAAAAAAAAGATGTACTGATTGATTCTTTTAAATCATCTGGTTCGCTGTGCTTCAAAACAAGGTGGCTTCTTCAAACGTGCTTTCTGCACTCTTCTAGAAATACATTTAGAACATAAAGCGAGCCATTGTCAGAATCTCATCAGTGGTGTACAAAGAAAACGTTTCGTTTCGGCATTCACCTCCTCAGAGTTTGTGTATTTACTTATAAGTTACAGGCAGGGACTACAAATGCATGGATTATAAAATAGGTGCAAAAATAAAAATTTTGAGAGAATGAAACACATATAAGGAGGTTCAATATTTTCTTTCTGTGCCCCAGTTCATCATCTTATGTACCCCCCTGGGTTACAATATAATGAGAAGATTCTAAATCTTTCAACTGAATGAGTGAAGCTTTAAATCCAGGCATCACTCTGTCTTGAAATGTGGAAAATACCCAAGCACAAGATGTTTCTGTATCAGCACCAGGAACAGTTTGTGTCACTACACCTAAGCGACAGGGTGGCTGAGGACCCTGGGCAGAAGTTAGGAGTACTAGCTTTAGAGCTACGGAGTCTGGATTCAGTTCCCACCTCCACTGTCTCCTAGCTGTGTGACTTTGGGCAAGTCACTTAACCTCTCTGCCCCCATTTCCCAGTCTGTCAAATGGGAGTAATACAATATCTGCAAGCACCCAAGTTAGCACTTTCGGGGCACCAAGGACAGAGTGCCCAATGAGTTCCTATTATACTTGTTTACGGATAGTAACAGAGAGCAAGGCCATCAAAGGTCATGGAAATGCCTAATTTTACAAAGACTTGCATTGCAGCTGTCATATTTTTAAGTTCCCCTTTGCTCCACAGAGGGGGGTCTCTAGCCAGGCACTTTCATGCCTTCCTCCAGAATACGGACTAATAGTTGAAACAGCATAAATGTCATCTCATTGTCCTTCCTTTGGGTTTGAGAGAGGGGTTGATCACTTGGCCATCAGCAGGAAAATGGATTAGTTAGAAAAGGAGAAAAAGAGACACAGGCTGGGAGAGAAAATCTCAAGGGCAAGACTGGCCACAGAGTCAGTGGTTTGTGTTCTCAGGCCTCACTCTGCTTTGGGTTCCTCGTCTGTAAAACCATGACTCGGCTGCCTTTCGCGTGGTGATTGACGACATAAGGCACAGGCCTGTAAGTAGGAGGCGCACACGGGCCACCTTTCCGTTCCTCTTCCTCAGCGGATAGGCCCCCAGGGTGGGAATGGGGCTCAGGGAAGGGTGTGGGGAGGGTGCAAGGACAGGCCCAGGGACTGTCCAGGGGAGGGTGCCGCCTGAGGGGCGTCGCTCTGCACTCCACGTGGTGCTGGCACAGGATCCTTGCCCAGCTTCTGTTCTCTTTGTAAAGCCAGGAAGGGGAGGGTGCCGCCCAGCCCCAGGGCCCATTGAAGGCCATGCCCCAGGGGCAGCTCCGTAGTGGCCCCATGGGACTGTGCAGCCCCCCAAAGCCTGCAGGCCTGGTGAGCAGGGCGATGGGACCTTCCCCCAGGTAAACATACAGAGCTGTACTCCCTTTTATCAACCCCTCCCTATAAATTTCTGATGTCTCAGAGAAGAGAAATCTTTTATTTGAATTAGAAATACAAATTTACAAGAGATAACAGAAGTTTCTTTTTTCAGTGAGAGAGCTTTCTTGAGTGCCCTTTAAGCACAGTCTAGCGGGGCAACCTCTCACCAGACAAATTTGGGGCAACTGTATTTGAAATAACTACAGAAAAGCGTTTGTGAGGTGAGTATAGAAAAGGAATCCCTTGCTCATCCTGTGTAAGAGCTGCTGATCTCTCCGCCACAGGAAGAGGAGCCTTTGCAGCAAAGGAACTGTCAAAAAGTCAGAACAGCGGCTGCTTCTCTGCGGGCCTGCTGGGGAGAAACCCCCGGTCCCCACTCCGCCGGCGCTGGGAGGACAGCGCCCTCTGCCGGCAGCCGCGGCGACAACCACGGGGCCCCGCCGCGCAGAAGTGGTCCTGACACAGGCACCAGGCTAGCGACCTGGGTCCTCTGGAGGAAGCTGGTCTGGGGGCATCCGAGGACATCCGTGGGAAGGATCCAGACTGAAAGTCCTCGACGGCTCAGGTTTTCAGGAAGGAGGCTCCTCACCCTTTAGTAACGGAAAGCTGTGTTCCAGCCAAGCCAGCGAGAGAGGCTCGCGGGCCCTACAGGCGAAAATACAAGCTGAGGGACGCCGCCCGCTGCACAGTGTATGGAGCTGAAGCCACGACCTCAGCGTTTGCGGGGGTGCGAAAAATAGAGCAGGGAAAGGTCGGCGGGGCTCTTGGGATGCAACAGAGAGGAGGACGGAAAGCATGGTCCCCAAGGGAGCTGGAGAAGCAACGGTGGGCGACCTGGGGAGCACGGGGCCCAGACTCCAGCCCTTGCTCCCAAGGGAGGGCAGCCAGCACACTGGTCACCGTCCTCACTCACTGTTCCCGACGCTGGCTGCGCCCGGCATCGTCAGGGGATCTGTAACAACTCCTGAGGGGCGTCGCTCTGCAATCCCTGTGGTGCCGGCACAGGATCCTTGCCCTGCTTCTGTTCTCTTTGTAGAGACAGGGAAAGGCCCAGAAGCGGCACAGAGCACGGCCTGCGTCCCAGCGGTTGTGAAACTGCATCCCATTGGGTCATTAACGCCGAGATGTGTGTGTGTGCGCGCATGCGTATACGTGCACGTCGGGGGGGGATGTGCGTGAGAGAGATTGGGGGGAAGATGGGGCTACGATGGGGGCTGAGAATAGGAGACTCTCGAGGGAGGACACAGGGGTAAATAAGAGCCAACCCCACTGCTGTGTGACCTACAAAGAGGTGGTGGCGTCGGGCGAGGAAAGTGTGACAACAGCTTGTGTGCCTCCCAGGCTGAGCCTGGGCCTGGGACCCCGGCTCCGGGCAGCAGTGTGGCGCACCCCCCTCCCCCGCCCCAGGTGGTGGCACAGGACTCGGGACCTCTCCTCACGTGCCTTCTTTCTGGCGGCGACTCGAGCCCCACGTGGCTTCCTGGCCGCAGTGCGTGGCTCCTGGGCGCCTGGGTGGGGTGGGGAGACCCGTCCACACCCCATCACACTTTCGTGCCAAGAAGCGGCCGCAGCGCCCGCCGCCCTCCCCGTCGGGCCCGGAACTTTCTGCTCCTGAGGGTGGTGCGTCCGGGTCGGCTGCGTGGAATCCAGCTGGCCGGCGGTCGAGGCTTCTGGTTGCCTTCCTGGGTTCTTCCCCGACCCAAAAGCTCACCTAAGACCCCTGCTACAAGCTGGCCTTCCCAGACCTCGGGCGTTCTGGAAAGTAACTGCTTAGTATCATTTGAAAGGAAAAGGTGGTTGGGCTGGACCGTCTGCGGGCTGTGCTGAACCCAACAAACAACTCGGGCCGCCCTCAGAGGGACGCCTACGCCTCTGAGAAGAGCTCAGAAAAGGTGGAATGAAATCGCTGGAGTCGCCCCCAAGGACAATACGTGGATGGGATGACATGGAGGGCACAGCGCACCGTGGACGATCAGTTCCCTTTGCTGAGAGCTCTCCTCCCTTCCCCCCGAGAGCTGCAGGTCTGTGTGACCCCTCCCCCATTTATAATCTTTTAATTGCCTCCCACAGCCCTTGAGATGCGTCTGAAACTGACATACGGGCCCTCCTGTTCCACCTCTCATAACGGCTCCGCAACACCCATCCCTGTTTCATTCTTTCTCAACACTTTGTGGTTTCCCAAATGCCTGAAGATTACATAGCCTGGCAATGACCGGAATGCAAGGAATCTGTTGTCCTTTAAGTGTGGCTCCAAGTGCTCCAGCGGTCAGCTGAGCTTGTGCAAGGACGAAGGATTTGAACCTTGAACCAGGGTGGGCTGAGGGAATGCTCACAGGCAGAGCCAGATTCTTAGAAATGTAGCCCTACCTCACAGATAAATAAAGGGCCATTCAAGATCCCAAGTTTGTAGGCCAGAGAGCTAATTAAGATCGTAACGTTGGTGGCACATAGGTCCGATGAGACCTGCAAGCACATTTTGTTTGGCCTGTGTTTTCATATACTTCAGCCTACATTTTGAAATCGGGAGATTTCACATTAAAATCTGCTTTTCCACTTGCTTTTGAAAAATTGGAAGAACCTGTAACATAAGACTCAAAGTCTTGCATGGCATCGGTTGGGCTCCCGCTAGACGCAGCCCCTTCCATTCACCTGTGCACACCTATGCACTACACCCAACCAGCTTCTCCCAGTTAGGCCACCAACCTGGCCCAGCCCCAAAGCATGTCTGCAATCATTTTAGCCTGAAAAAAATGTTTAAACCCTTGTGGTAGAAACAATGTTATGTGTTTACCAAATCTTCCGTTTTCTTCTCCCTCTTCTTGAGAAAGCCACTCTACCCAACTCTCTTGCACTTAAGCAGGGCCACGTAACTAGTTCTAACAGTGGGCTCCAAGTAGAAGTACCACCTGTCAGCTCTGGGCAACAGAAATATTCTTGGAGGCCATGTGTTACATGGGCAGAGTCACAAAAGAAGCGGTGGCTCTCAGGACTTCCCTGGCTTAGACTCCACACTTCCACTGCAGGGGGGCACAGGTTCGATCCATGGTCGGGGAGCTAAGATCCCACATGCCACGTGGCAAGGCCAAAAAAAAGAAGAGAAAAAAAAGCAGTAGCTCTGGAGAGTCAGACTTTGCCTGGGAGAAAAGCAAAGCCACTGAGATTTCAGGGTTGGTTTGTTACTGCAGCAAAGCACAGTTTATCCTGGCTGATATAAGCGTAGTCACCAAAACCACACTTAATCAGGCAGTTTACTTATTACATAATAATAAAGCTTCAAATTCTTCGCACAATTGTCATGAGTATATCCATTTAGCAGGTACTATAAACATTGGCAATGTCTGGAGTGGAACTGGGTGCTAATTGCCGCCATTGCCCACCCTGACCAGGGCCTGTTCATAGTGCCCAGATGGGGGGAGGTTCATATGTCACTGACTAACTCAAGCATTTCAGGAAAGGATTATATCAGGACACTCTTTTCCAACCAGAGTCATTCCTTACGTTCTTGCACTTTTTCTAACAGCAACGTTGCTATTGATTTTGCCAGCATCCATGCTAACTTCTGAAATATACTGATACAAAAATTAATAAAGGGCTTCCCTGGTGGCGCAGTGGTTGAGAGTCCACCTGCCGATGCAGGGGATACGGGTTCGTGCCCCGGTCCGGGAAGATCCCACATGCCGCGGAGCGGCTAGGCCCGTGAGCTGTGGCCACTGCGCGTCCGGAGCCTGTGCTCCGCAACGGGAGAGGCCACAACAGTGAGAGGCCTGCGTACCGAAAAAAAAAAAATTAATAAAGCCAGATGCAACATTGGAAACCAGTAAGCCTCACTTAATGAACACTTCTAAGTGGTGACACTCATATGCTGATAGTACATTATAGATCAGTTTTCCACATAGAAACGAGATATATACTCCTGTGTGGGGAAAGCAAGCAACAACAAAATATTTTTAAAGGAAGAAAAGGCAAAGAAGAAAAAGTAGAAATCAATCTACATGGACATACATAACTTCCCCTTAAAGCATATGCCGTAACTCCTTCTTTCTGGGAGTTGACATTCAGTCACACACAAACATTGAAACACAAGTGAAAACAAGACCCAGGCACTCATCAGAGATGAGATCTAAAAATAACTACTGGAGCAGGTTGCACATATCAAATATTTCATGCACCAAGAAGAAACTTTGCATATTTTCCTTTTCAAGGAAGAGCAGTCACTCCCTCAAAATCTCACTGGGACTTTTGGCGAAGATTTTCACACTTCAGATTTGAGAGATCGGGACTTTAAACAGAACATTGCATGAATGTAGGATGATAGAAGGGAATTGCTAAATTTTTTAATAAACTTTTAATTTTAGAACAGTTTTAATTTACAGAAAAGTTATTAAGGTAGTGGAGACAGTACCCACACCCATTTTCATCCATTATTAGTATTTTATATTGTGGTACATTTACCACAACTAATGAATCAATATTTGTACATTATTGTTAACTAAAGCCTACACTGTATTCACATTTCCTTTTCACCTTTCTCTGTTCCAGGATCCCGTATTATGTTTACTCATCATGTCTCCTTGGGCTCCTCTAGACTGTGACAACAGATTCTCAGACTTTCCTTGTTTTTGATGACCTACACAGTTTGGAGGAGGACTGGTTAGGTATGTTGCAGAATGTTCCCCAATTGGGATTTGTCTGATGATTTTCTTCGTGATGAAACTGGTGTCATGGGTTTTGGGGAGGAAAACCTCAGCGATAAGGGGCCATTCTCCTGCTATCATATCAAGGGTACATACTATGAACAGGACTTCTCGCTGTTGATGTTGACCTTGACCACCTGGATGAGGGTGTTTGTCAGGTCTCTGCCCTGGAGAGTTCCTCTTTCCCCCCCTTTCCATGCTGCCCTCTTTGGAAGGAAGCACATACTTCTCTGCACAGCACACACTTAAGGAGTGGGGAGTAATGCTCCACCTCCTTGAGGGTGAGTGTCTACATAATTTGGGATTCTTCTGCACAGATTTCTCTCTTCTCCCCTATTACTGATTCAATCGTTGATTTACAGCAGTATGGACTCAGGGATATTTGTTATACTTTGGGTTATAATCCAATACTGCTTTATTTTGTGGCTCAAACCGTTCCAGACTTCCTGGCCACTGGAAGCTCTTTCAGTTCGCTCCTGTGTCCCTTTGACATTCCTCATTGTTGTGCTTTCTTGGAGCACATCCTTCGACACTTCCAAGATGCTCCAGGCTCAACTTGTATATTCCCTGTCCCAGTCCTAGAATTGGTCATTTCTCCAAGGAGCCCTGGTTCCTCATTACAGCATGGTGTTAGAAATGAATTATTAATTTTTAAAGTATGATAATGGTATGGTCACTTTTTTAAAAGTTTATCTTTTAGATATACATACTGACCTATTTATACATTAAATGATCTATCAGATTTGCTTCAAAACAACGCGGAAATGGGAGATGTGAGTGGGAGTGTGGATGAAACAAGATGGGTTATGAGCTGATAATTATTGGAGCTGGGTGGTGTCCCTTCACTCTCCTTATTTTCACATGTACTTGAAATGTACTACAATGAAGCTTTTTTTAAAAGTAGCTGATAGAGCTAATATTTGCTCATTGAGTCAGGTGTTTTACAGGAGCTATCAACAGCGAGCACAACTTTGACCTTCTATATTTATATTTTTAAATTCCAACTCCAAAGCATGCAAAAGGTGGCCCCAAATAGGAGAGAAAAATATTAGCCTGGCTCAATCAAAATGGAACCACCCAGCCAACTGGTTTGCAGACATAAGATATAAATTGTCAGTAGGACATGGGACAGCTCTGTTAAACTTAAGGGTTTACAGCTCACAGTTACATCTTCAAATCCTAGTTAAACAAACACACACACACGCGCGCGCGCATGCAAAACACCAACAGATTTATTGAAAGCACTTCGTTTGTGTCTCTGACAAATCTTTCAGTATATTCATAAAGATGAGGGATTTTTTCAGTTCTCCTACAACAAGCCCCAAATCTCTGGGCCTAACTGCCTTTGCCCTGAGAGTCCTCTGGATCGGCCATCTCCCATTACTGTTCAGACACATCTGAGCTGCTCCATGGTGGTGGCGGGGAGCCACACTGCATTAATGAAGTACAAGCATCAATAAAAATGATTTTCTTGTAAACTGGGAGAGGTACTGGAAACGGCCGTGGTTTTAAGAAGAAAATTTGCTTTTGTGTTTTTTTCCGTCAACCAACATCTAAGTATCTATATTATGTAGGAGATAGTATGCTAAATCCTGGGAATACAATAATAAAAGTATCAGCCCTGGAAGTGCTCATAGGAAAGAAACTTAGCATTTCTGAAGTGGCATCTGGCAGCAAACTCGGGAAACAACAGACTGGGGGGCCCAGACGAGAGAGAGCTGTGAGAGGTAGGATGCCTGGGACCGGGTGACGTCAGGGCTGCGGTGGGCTGTGGACGATGAGGAGTTGAGGCCAACACTGGCAGGCACTCTGTCAGGTGCCCGGATGCATCAGTGGGTGAGGCGCTGTTAAGGCAGGGACTGGAGAGGGGCACATCAGCAAAGGAAGGTGGGGAAAGATTCAGGTGTGATGAGGAGGAGATGCTGTGGGCTTGCAGGTGGAGACATCAGTAGACAGTGACATACCCAGGCCTAGAGCTCAAGGAGAAAGTTCAGGAAAGAAGCTGTGGCTACAAAGGTAGGGGTGCTTATTGTTTTTCTTGTTAGCATTTCAGAAGTATCTCATTAACTTCTGAATTTTATGTCCCAGACTGTAGCCTGTACTAACTTTGTTTCCTGTGATTCAGAGTGTTCTATGTAGCTTAGTATGTATTCAATTTTGTGAAAGCTCCAAGGATTCTTTTTTTTTTTAATGGTAACACTTATTTATTTATTTATTTATTTATATATTTTTTGACTGTGTTGGGTCTTCGTTTCAGTGCGAGGGCTTTCTCTAGTTGCGGCGAGCGGGGGCCGCTCTTCATCGCGGTGTGCGGGCCTCTCACTATCGCGGCCTCTTTTGTTGCGGAGCACGGGCTGCAGACGCGCAGCCTCAGTAGTTGTGGCTCACGGGCCTAGTTGCTCCGCGGCATGTGGGATCTTCCCGGACCGGGGCTCGAACCCGTGTCCCCTGCATTGGCAGGCAGATTCTCAACCACTGTGCCACCAGGGAAGCCCTCCAAGGATTCTTAACAGTGAATTCTCTTTTGGAATCTAATGTCTATCAGTAATGCCTTTTTAATTATACCAGTATCTGCCCTTTAATTTTGCTTCCTTATGTCAAAGACTAAAAGATACAATAAAGTCTTTTTTTTTCTACTGCAATTTTATTAAATTATGCACATGGACTATCTGGTTTTGAGTCTGTGTAATTGGTTAAACACAAGTTCATGATCTGTCGTCCCTGTACTTGAACCTCTCACCAACATAAGGACTCCTGATGCATTGACTGCTTTTTGCCTGTAATTCTACCTTGCCAGGATCAATAGTATCATTGTGGCCTATTTTTTGTTTATTTGAAGATGAATTTCTGTCCAGTGCTTTATTTTTTAATGTTTAAAGCAAATGACAAGGTAGGTAAAAGCATATAGTTGTTAAGATCCACCCTTGAATCTTTTTTAATATGGGCGTTTAATCTATTTATACATGATATTAAATTAAGTTGGTCTTCTGACACATTATGCTTTTTTCTTAGGTTTTGCTCTTTCTGCCTCCCGCTAAATGGCAATGTGGTATTTCCTTTTATCTTCCACAGTGATGTAAACATGATATGGCCTGTGTTTTTGTAATTAAACAAGTATTATAAAAGCAATACACTGCAGACAAATCAGAAAGATAAGGAAAATGAAATGAAACATATTCAGAATCCTACCTACCCATAGATGCCCTCTGTAAACATGTTTGTATCTATCTTCCCAAATGTCTTCCCAATATGTAAGCACATCTGTATACAAACACACAATAGAATCCTCTAGAGATGTCATGCTTCTCATGGCTACTTCACCTTTGCCGCATTTTATACACTCATCAATTACCCAAATATTTGTGTTTTCTAACGCTGTCTTCCCAGATAGATAGGAAGCAGTCTAAGGTAAGGGGTTTCACCTATTTTGTTTACTCTTATATGCCGAGCTGCCCGTCGTTTAGGGCCTTTCTGGGTGTACTTTCTCCTAACTCAACTTTTAAAAATACATTAAAAAAACCACACAACCATTCCCAGCATGTGCTCCTAGCAGGGCTCTTCTCGCCTCAGCTTCCACCTACAGTGCTGTGCCTGCGACCCACAGGCTCGCCTCCATGGACGGCATCAGTCTTCTCTGCCTCCTTCCCTACGGTTTGCTGGGGGTTTTGGAACTGATGTCACCGAAGGAAAAAGCAAGAGGTAGAGCTTGGCCAAGCCACGAATGACCATACCTCATGGGGATCAGGGTATACTGGCAAAAACGAACCCCGGGGGGCTTTTTCCGGTATATGTGAGAGAGACTTGCTTATATTTATAAGTGCTCCGAGGCTGATCCAGGGAATGGGGAGGGCTCTAGGGTAGGGAGGACATGCAGACCAGGGCCCACCTTTGGAATGCAGGGCGGACAGTTTGCTTCCGCTCCCTCGCAATGTGACGTTTCCCCTGTTTTGTCCAGCAGCTTGGATGGAATTGAACCTTTTCAGACAAAGGGATTTATTTCCTTTTCCCCTTATATCTTAAACCTCTCCCCTCAGTGCTGATAGCACCCCTAAAGCCAGAGAACGTGGCCCTGTAACACCAGAGTTGCCTCTAGTATAGCAGTGAGAGTGGGCAAGCTCGTCTGAGGATGTGCTCACTGTGGAGAGCTGCTTTCAGGGTTCAACTTCACCAAGGTAAAACAGGGGAAACATCGGGAGTCCTCAACCTCGGAGGACTTATAAATATAAGCAAGTCCCAGCACCACGCTGTAGAAACAGCCCCAGAAACTTAAACACACCTCATTTATTCAGCCAACTGTGACTACAGTTCCTTATGCAGCTTGAAAAAGCAGCACTTTTCCTCCCATCATCACTGTTCCTAGTCATGATGTTTAATTTTTAATTTCTAATATTATTACAGAAGGGCATGGCTTTTTCATGCTTACAGAGGGAGTCTGTATGGTCAGGCCACCCAAGATGGCTGTTCTCTTGCTCTCTGTACATCTCCCTGCTGGGCCAGTGCCTGCTTCATCTAATCTTTAGCAAACATCTCCACCTGATAGCTCATCAAAGGGGAGGTGAGGGGCGTGCCCCTCGGCTGGTTTCCCTGGTAACTGATGAGCCAACCTGATGTCAATTTCCACTATAACTGGGAACCTCCCCCTCTCCTGGGGAGCGAAGCCTGCCGCCATGTCCTGCCCGCCGGCCGCCGCACACAGTGGGGTGTTGCTCCAGGGCCTTGCTTCAGACAGGTAAGCTCCCCCGCCCATTAAACCATGATGTCTCCGTCGCCGACTCTGGGCCCTTTCTTTGGTCTTGTAGCTGGGCAAGTACAGGCCTTGTAGGCCTGCGGGGTGCATCCCAGTTGGTAGAGCCAGCGGGGAGACCGAGGAAGCTCCTGTGAGCGCCGAGACGTCAGGAAATAAGGACGCGCAACGGAAAGTTGCAGGGGCGTCACCTAGCATGAGGGGCCTGAAAGTTCCAGGGGTGATCCTGAAAGTTGCAGAGGAAATCCCGGGGTGGCCGTCCGCTAGTATGTGGGGCCCTAGGGTGGCTGGCCTTGATGAATGGGGCTGCCAAGACAGTACCGAGGACTCATAGTCACCCCAAGGCCATGGCGGAGATATTGGCGCCATTACGGTGGGAAAACGAAGTGGCCGCAGCTGTGGGCTGGCAGGTGCGTTTTATACCGAGAAAGGCCACGGAGGCTGGGCTAACAGCTGAGGTGAAGGTTAACTTGAACGCCGGTTGTTTCTCCTCTGAAAGTGAGGCACGTGAATGTGAGTGACTGATACGTGTTATTATTGCCTCTTACTGTTGTTTAAACTAAATTGGCTTTTTAGAAACTGAAAAAAAAATCCCTGAAAATATCCACGGTGGGACTCTTTTGACATTCTAAAACTGGTTTTTGCATATGCCCTTAGAGGAAGTTAGCTTTCTAGAAGGAATTGGTATTTCTCTTCCTGTGCCTTTGCGATGTAAATGATCTACCTGGGCTCTCTGGAACTTTAATCACCTTTTATCTTTTTTTTTAAAAAATTGAAGTAGAGTTGATTTACAATGCTGTGTTAGTTTCAGGTTTACAGCGAAGTGATTCAGGTATACATTTACCTATTCCTTTTCAGAGTCTTTCCCATTAGTTTATTGTAAGACGCTGAATATAGTTCCCTGTGCTATACAGTAGGACCTTGTTGTTTATCTGTTTTATGTAGAGTAGCTTGTGTCTGCTAATCCCAAACTCCTAATTTATCCCTCCTCCCCGCCTTTCCCCTTCGGGACCCGTAAGTTTGTTTTCTATGTCTGTGAGTCTGTTTGTTCATTTGAACCTTTTTTTGGGATTCCACACTGAGTGATATCATACGATATGTCTTTCTGCGTCTTACTTCACCTAGTATGATGATCTCAACATGGGTCCACCCATGTTGCTGCAGATGGCATTATTTCATTCAAAAAGAGGCCTTTTAAAATTTTAGCAGGAAAACTGTGAGATCTCTTTGTCTATATATGTAAATGTATGTCTCTGCGTACCTTATAAATGTGAAGTGTCTGCGTCCAAATGGCATTGCCAAGATTGGTTTGTGGATGAGCTGTTTCATTGGCTTAAAAGAAATTAAACGCTTATGTAAATTCTCAGAAATATAAAAAAGACTGGCTTGAATGAATTTCAGGTTCACGTGGCCTGGGAAATATTCAGTACTGAATTGGTATCTGGTATTGAAGCTAGCTTAAGCTTTTTGGTTTGATTAACATAGACATGTCTTTAGAATCATCAATATTAAGTATAACACTTCTGTTGTACCTAGGTTTACTAGAGATCAAATAACACCTTACTGTATCTGTTGCAAATACGTCAGCAAGGAAAATAACTTGATATGATGAAACTTTAGGTAAACATAAATAAGAGCTTTTAGGTAAACTCTATAGGAATAATTACATTTTGGGAAGGTCTATCTAAAATAGTCTTTCCAGATTTTGGTAACTTGAAACTAAACCAAGTTAAGAGAATTCACTGACTACCTGCGTCATTTCAAACAGGATAAAATACTGGAACATTAATTGCTGGGCAGATCTAAATTTACCTCCCTTTGCTTTCTTAGGAGAGGAAGACTAGAGCATAAGTCTTCCAATCAGGAAATGCTGGTATGACAAACAGTTCACGGTTACTTTGCTTCTTGGTTTTTGCTGGTGATTAAGGTTTTCAAGGGTTGAGATTATCATTGGTCATAATTCTAGTTATTGTAACCAAGTTTCTTTATGGATTACATTGTAGTCAGATGTTTAACCGTGCCTTTTAAAGTCTTCTGTCATTTATAGGAAGTTACTGTTGTACTCTGATGCTTTTGCAAAAGAGTTTCATCTTCAAGATGATCCACAGGAAGGCCCTTTTGACAAGTACAGGTCTCTGATCAATTTCAGATCATACTATACTGAACTGGGAGAGATATTAAAAAATCCTAATGGAAAACTTGAGGCTTCATAAAAAGTTAATGGATCGGTTACTGAGTGAACTGGTGAATATGGTTATAATTTTTATGGTTTTTGTCTGGAATATTACTGGTTTTGATCTGTGTTTTCCAGATATAGGGAAGTCCTTCCCCTCAAGTTAGTTTTGGGTAGAATGGAAACATTTTTCTCTTCTCTCTGCCTGGTCTCTCCAGACACTGGAGACTCTTGGGTTCTGAGCAGCCTTATCAGGTGAATGGGAAAGACTGTCTCCTGGCATGTGCAGGAATCACGATGTTTTAGGGATTCTCTAGAAGAGAGAAATCCACTGAGGTGCAGGCTAATGGCAGGCCTTTGGCATGGCTTTCCTGGCTTTGAGAGGCCTTTTGGGAATTCATTCTGAGACTACTTCTGAATTCCACCACAGCCAGTTAGGAGGACCCTATGTGGTCAATTGACCAGACTTAATTCTGTAAACAAATTTAGTCTTGATCTGGCTGTGTTTCATGGAGATGAGGGTAATTTTAGAGAGGAAAATGTGTTTCAGTGGATGTTAAATTCTAGTTCTGCTAATTGTCTGCATTAATGACAGTTATTGTGTTAGCCATACTTTTGCCTTGATATTCAGGATGGAGAGAGAATTCTCTAGTGAAGTTGTCACAGAGTATAACTACTCACGACATGTATCACTGCTTGCTCTAAGTCTTCAAGCAAGTAAAATCAAATCTGAGGCTCTGACATTAATGGTTGCGGTTATTAAACTTTATTATATTTTAAAATCTAAAAACTGTAAAACATAGTATTTATACAAACACCTGAGGACTGTTCAAGTGGCACAGCATCTTCACACTGACAGTTTGAAAGGACAAGTTTAAATTAGAATCTTGTCTTATAAGACAAAAGAAATAACACGGACGAAAAAGCCCTTTAAATCATATACGCCCAGTAAATAGTTGCATTTGCTTATAAAGTACACTTGGTTTTCTAAAAAGAAAACGTACAATCTTACCCCTGGTGAACATCTTACTGGCATTTATAACAAATGGCTAATACAATTAGCACCATTTCTCATAGCTTATAACATTACACTAAATATTATACAATATAATGATGTAATAAATAAAACAACAATGAACATGTTCCATGTGAAAGTTCTGATTTTTAAAATTAACATGACAAATCAGAACTGATGCACCTTCCAAAGTTTAGTAGGATAAATGGCTCAGAAAGGAAATTAACTAGAAACATTGCACAAGACAGAACTTCCCTGTATGGAAACCCTGAAGTGTGAGCTGAGAGGTACCAGTGATGTCAAACGATGTGCATATGTTTTACAGAATAAAAAAACTCACTATATGTAGAGTTGATCTTCACCTCTGTGGAAGTGTAAAGTGCCATTTTAAATTAAAAAAGAAAAGATTTACTTGTGTGTATACTTCAGCTACAGAACAAAATATAAATATGAAACAGTACCCATATGAGGAATAAACATAATAAAACACATGTTTAAAAAACTTGGACATAGGCATCTTCGTGGAGAGCTGTGAACAATGAATGCCTAGTTAAATGTTGAAGCTTAGACAAAATAAGGAAGTTTAAAAATAAAACATATTAATTGAAAAGAATATAGTCAGACTCCATCCAACCCACCCTTGTAGTGTAATATCTCTTGCATAAAATGACCATCTACCTTATAATTTTTTTCATTAGAGAACCCGTCAATCCCTCCCTGACTACTTTCCCCTTTGGGATTTGGCTGTTTTGGTTTTACATATAAACATTAACCAAAATCAAAGGTGTTTCTCTGTTTCCTGCATGAAGTGTAACTAACTATCTGTAAACTATGCAAGGAAAATAATGAAAAGATACAAAGAACAAAGCACCAGTTTGACTCTGCTAGTGCTAACATGTTAAATGGCTTCTAAAGGAGTAGCCTGGACTGTCCCAGGGTTCTGTGATTTTGGATACACTGTATTTTAGAGGAACCTTCTACACAACAAAAACTAAGGGCAGAGAGAAAAGGTGGCATTGGTCTCCCTAGAATTAAGTCCAATCTAATCTACACACTTTTTAAATTGTTGAGGTATCCTTCTGTCTTTAAGCATTTCAATGTAGTGGCGCAGCTTCAGAGCTGTCCCCAGCTTAAGCCCCATGTACTTCATCATCATGTCATTCTTGAGCAGTAGCAGAGCTTTCCCATCAATGTCCTACAGAGAGAAGGAAATTAAAATAATTAATAAAGCTTTCATACTTTATCAGAATGGTTCTTCCTTTCTATGTAAGAACATGTAACACCAATTAGAGGGCAGCTCAGTCCAGATGTATATTCTCTGAATATGCAACTGCTTGATGGAAACTATTAAAAATCTAATTTGTACAGTGAAGCATCACTTAATCATCTGTAAATTTGCTTCAAATTTTAAGAAAAAGGAAATTTAACCTAATATCTTAAAAACGTCCTAAGCATCAAACTACCTAATTTTAAATATCGTGTGTTGAACAAAATACTGCATAGCTGTGACAAAAAGTAAAAACTATGAATGGTAAAAATGAATTTCAGATGGTCATTAACTTTCTTAGAAGGGCTGGGAACATGAGTATGTCAGCTATAAGTGTGCTATACAGTGCTGTCTTAACACTGAAAGCTAATCAGTTGTCGGAAGCTAATTAGATGCTAAAAACTAATAACTGATTTTCTTACCATATTGAAAAGGGTACATCAGATATGTGGGCACTAATTTTATTCATTAGGAAACCCTATAAAAAACATTACTTGATAGTCACAAGGTATCCTCCAAATGTAAAAAAGAATTAATTGACCAAATGATGCTGCTGAAGCATATTATTTGGTTTTCACAAGTTCTGGTTTAAAAATAAAACTGTACTGAATCATATGTCACTGGCTGAAGGGACCTGAAATCCCTCACAGTACTGCCTTTGTCAGGTACCATCTATACATTTTCTACTAAGTAAAACTAGAAATTAAAGAAATTAGAATTTAAAATTTAGCCCATGATGTTACTTTGTAAATGGCATAAGGGTATCAGCATTCCAAATCATCAATAACCATATAAGGTCAACAGAACTGAGCCAAATGGAATCAGTTGCTGGATTCATCGGGCATCGTAACAAGGAGGACACCCTGTCACAGCTGTGGTCACCCCTCCTACTCACGGTCCTGGGGCCGAGCAGGGAGCAGGTGGGGAGGAGGATCCTTGTAGCTGTTGTTAGAAAGGAGAGTGTGGCCATGCTGAATCATCTTCTCTTGAGAACTTGAAGACTTGTAGTATTTTAGGTACCCGGGTACCCATTTAAAGCACAGATCCAGCCTCCACCCTTTAAGGCTCTAACTTCGGGCAAAGTAAACTTTCTCGCGTATGGAATAATCAGTTGATAGGGTTCCCCCACCATCCACACTAATCAGTATCCAACTGAAGGGCCTGCACAGAGGTCATTCAAAGTCATTACGGCAGGAAAACCGGATCAAAAGATACATTACATGTTGCATGAAGAGGTCGACGAGGGCACTTGATAACTGAGGATCTACGTATTTCAGAAACAGGATCACTTCATCCACAGACCAGGTTGAAGGGTCATCAGGGAGGCTCTGTTTGAGGACACCCGGGGCACTTCCAACTGGTGAACTTGGACCTTCAATGGGGGAAAAAAGACAAATCATACTTGACCTGATCATTATCCTGAAAGAAGAGATGTTAGGTAGGGAAGAAGTGTCTCATTCCTGGAACCTTGTGAAGTACCCCGGCATGGACCCAAGACTCCAAGGTAAAATCCAGGGAAAGCCTAGACAAAGATGACCTGAGGATGGCTACTCAAGAATGTCCCACCTGACCTCCCCCAAACAACAAAAGCAGCTTCGGAAGACACCTTAAAGCTTCAAAGATCATAAAACAGACTGAGCAATCTGAGGCCTCTTGGGCCACAGGCAAAATACAGCAAAAGATCTGTTACTTGGGTTAAATTAGGTTAATCTAAGATAACCTATTGCTCTTTGCTCTCTTACTTTGAGAGAAATTCTTTGAAATGCTTAATCTCTGTCCTCTTGGTCTCTCCAGATGAGGTTTATTTTACTAGCTAATTGCAATGGAAATCCCCAGAATTTAGTTTTATAATTGCTTAAATTATTCACTTTAATCAGTGAATTTCAATAACCCCCATTATCTTTGAGAACCAAATCAGTTCTTTACTGAATCTCTTCCATGGCTTTAAAATTAACATCTCTCAAGGCTTAAAGGTGTATCTGAATTTTGAAAACAACAAGACTTCTGCTCAGCTAGGTCAGAAGTAACTTTAACATTACACTGAATACCTCTTTCAAGTTTCACTGCATGGTAATAGATATTTTGGTTGAAGGTTTATGTTTAAAAAAGAAATAACGTGAGGCATGAAACAATTTAGGTGCTCATACCTCAAAACGTTTTAGGTGTGCCGTTCACTACGTTGTACTGAAACTTCTTTGTGTCCAGACAGGTACTCATTTACTCAGCCAGAGTGCTCGACTCCCTAGAGTTAGCGTGTGGTAACGGAAGCGGCTTTTGTAATTCGCCGGACCGTCAACACAAATTTGACCTTAGTTCCTGTGAATTAGCCTAAAGTGTACCTTTTCTCTCCTGTCATCTGGGCTCTGGCCATTTTAGGAGCATTTTAATTATTTACACAGGGAAAGGGTAAAGAAAAACAGAAGATAAAAAACTCACAATGGGATCATTATGAGTATTAGTGGAGAAGAGGCCTGTCCGTTGACTGGCACAGTGCAGGCACATCACAGACACTCAAGAAGTCTTAGTCATCGTTCAGAGTGCTGCCCCAAGCTAGCCCTCAAGATGGGAAACAAACAGCTTCCACAAGCTTGCATCAAGGGTGTTGAGGAATATAGGGTAAATAATGCTACTTGTAACATGTGTCAGTTCACACTCACCGAAGCTGGTCGGGACATAGAGAGGTGAGCCAGCACGGCTGAATCTACTGTTTTCCAGTAAAGCTGGGTAGGTCATCATGTCAGGGCTATGTGCTGGACTGCGTTCACTCTGGGTCAGCACGGTTGCAGGCTCGACCGCAGTGGACTGGGTGTCTAAGAAAAGACTGCGGGTGTTGTGGGCCTCTGGACTGGAGGAGCCCTGCGTGGGGTCCTGGGGCGAGTAGTACTCCTCGTAGGAACGCCTGCGGTAGGTGGAGGGGACCGTCGGGCTCAGGCTAAGGGATCGCTCCAGATCCAGAGGCACCGGGGACCCAAAAGGTGCTTCTAGAGGGTTGCTCTGGGAATCCTTTTCCGGCCTTTGTACTGGAATAGTGGGGCTATAACTTTTAGGGTAAGGCGATGGACAGAGACACTGCTTCTTCCTCATTTTCTGGTATCTGATCTTTTTAGAAAGCAGGTAATTATAATCTTTAAATGCATATCCGAGTGGCTTCTGAAATGACACAAACCCAGCATAAACCAACTGTGAGTGAGTGAAAGAAAAAAATAGTAAATACATCCATAATTACTTTCCATGGAAGATTGCTTTATATTATTAAAGATAAATGCTCTATTTTGATTACATGATTTCCTCTTCAACCCTACATTTTAATTGCACTTTATGTATTACGGTTACAAACATAAAAATACCCATTGTCGTACATTTCTCAAACCTAAACTTCAGCATTTTTCCGGCAGAGGTTTAGTCTCCCATCTGCTGCTACAGCAGGTATAGATCAGCCTTGCTTATCTCACAGTTATTAGTTCTCTCTCACTTCTGACTGGCATCTTTAGAAACCAGAGGTTTATTATATTTTTGAAAATATTGTTATAACACTTACACGACTTTGCAACCATGACTTCACACGAAAATGCTTGATTTTTCTAACCTTTGCGTGCACGACATCAAGCTTCTTATCCAGTTTTTGAATAGCATCATAGATGACCTATTATAATACAGACTATTAGTAGTTTCTACTTCAAAAGGAAAGGAACATAAAAAATACCATTAAGCCAAAGTCAAAGTCTGAAAGTTTTCAAGCCGTCAGAAATCTCTTGTTTCCCACTTGATGCCTGGTTGTTGCGGACCCAGAGCCGAGCTGGCTGAGATAAGGCGCGCCAACCTCCCACTCAACTACTCCATGTCACACAGGCATTTTACGAAGCTTGAATACTGGGAAGTAAATGTACCACAATTCCTATAAGCCATCACATTTATGATGGAGTCATTTTACATCAAGGAAGGTGCTACTTTAGGAAAGAAATTTTCAAATCTTGGAAAGAGCCTCTTTCCATATAATGATGGTATAACCTAATAGGCAGTGAGGGGTCCACTCTGGAAAGAACAGTGAGCCAAATACAACAGATGTGACCTTTGGTTCAGAGTACTTTAAAGTCATGCAATTAACAATTAACCTTACAAAACCTTTGAGTACGCGACCCCTGTGTGCCAATCAAGTATGTGACTGATAAAACCGGAGAATTCTTGAAATACACAGAAATTTCATTCGGGCAAAAATACACTTAAAAGGCCAGAACCACTAATTACATCATTCATTCAAAGAAACATTTATTGAAGGCCTACCACCTGTGAGAACTACTTCGCTAGATGCTGGGAATGTGGACATTAAAAAGAAAAAAAAAGAAAAAGGAAGAAAAAAACAGCTCCTACCCTAAGGAACTCCCATTTTAGCTGGAGAGAGACAAGTAAAGAGACATGGTCAACAGAGAAAGTGATCGGCCGCCTGGAGCAGTGGATTTCAGTGTGCTCCGTGGACCAGCAGCATCAATACCGTCCACGAGCTTGTTGGAAATGAAAAATCTCCCACCTCAGATCTACTGAATTGGGAACTCTGAGATCGAGGGCAGTGATCTGTGTTTTCACAAGCCCTCTAGGTGATTCTGATGCACGATGAAGCATGAGACCCACTGGCTCTCAGCCCTGAATAACTAGCACAGGCTCTAGGGGAACACAGTTGGGTTCAAGTTACTTAACTTCTCTGTTGTTCAATTTCCTTATAAATAGAATCGGGATGAAATCCTCTCTCAGTTCTGTTGAGGACAAAACAACGTGCTACAGTATTAATACCAACATAATAATAATAGTACATGATGACTGGTCTGATAGTGCTCAATCATCTATTAGTATTATTATTGCCACGATACAGATAAGAACAAGGGGCTAAGCGTGCACAGAAGAGCAAGACCTAATCCAGCCTGACAGTCGTGGCAGGATTTTCGAAGAAGGAGGTATCTGCGTTGAGAATGAAAAGATGAGAAGGTGTTCACTAGGTAGAGATGTACAGAGGAGCATACAGGGCAGAAGGAACAGTATATTCTAAAATACCCAACAAATTAGGAGTATGGGATTAACTGATATAAACTACTATACATAAAACAGATAAACAAGGATTTACGGTAGAGCACAGGGAATTATACCCCAAATCTTATAATAACCTATAATGGAACATAATCAGCAAAAACCCCGAATTACTATGCTCTACACCCGGAACTAACACAATATTACAAATCAGCTATACTTCAATAAAAAATATTAAAACAGAAATTAAAAACACCCAAACAGAAAACAGGAAGTCAAATGTTTAGAAAGTGAACATAAATGACGATCGAAGAGCTGGGTTATGATGGGAAGGAGAGAGAGAGGATGACAGCTATAGAGGGATGGGAGGCAAAAAGAAGTGGTTTTTTTAAACCTGTGGGAGAATGACTACGCTGAGAGTGATGGAGACAGAGGCTGAAGACACAAGAGACAGAGGAATGAAGGGAGGTGTCTGAGCACAGGGAAAGAGGGTCAGATGCAGAAACCAGCAGAGGTGTTAGCCTTACAGAGGAAACACTTTTCCCACTCCAGTGGTCAGGAAGGAGGTCGTCAGAGATGGATCCAGGCAAGTGTGAGGGCTGTGGGGAGAGGAATCAGGACTTGGAGGGGATTTCTGCTCCACACCCTCCATTTTCTCCACAAAATAAGAGAACAGGATCGGGGTTGTCTGAGGATCACCAGTCCCCAGTGGAGGTCCTCCCCGCTGCTTCCCAGCCTGCACAGGGCTGGGGTTTTACTAAAGGGGGTGCTGGGCGAGGATTAAAAAAGAACAGATGGAAGTGCTGCACCGTGTGGTCTAGACTGGTAAGGGAAGGCGCCGAAGAAAGGAGGGAGCTAGCACATTAGGAGAAATGGAGCGCATCCCTTAGCTGTGACTTTGGAACCTGGGCACGTCTTAGCGGAGATACTCTATCCCAACACATCTTGCACAATCGCTCAGAAGGCCCTGGCAGAGCAGTGTCAACCCAGTTCATCGTGGATGCTGATGTAAAGCAAGCAGGGGAGAGCACTGCTCAAAAATCAGAACTCCCTACGTCGTCCCTGCATTCCCACTCTCTGTACATCCTTCCCCGGAAGACAAGACACGTTCCCTTTAAGTATTCCACTGCTGTTCTCTATAATGATAAAGACTCCCATAAACATTTTTTACTTTTCAAAGTATGTTCATTATATTCAAGAAACTTTTTTATATGTTAAGAAACATGTATTTGTTTATAAATGTTCATTGCTTCTAGGGTATGCCGCTCACAAAATCCTTGATAATTACATACTTCTATCAATCTCCAACAACACGTCAATTTTTACAAAATCCCCTCAAAACTATGGAAGATAAACTCTTTAAAAAATGGTGGGTTGCCATTTTGTTTCAATTGAGATATCTTGACATGCATTTAGGCACATACTAAGTTTTATCCAAATCAGCCAATTTCCTTTAAAGATTTTGTAGGGGAAATTAATTCAGTATTGAGCAATTTAGATGAAGGAGACATAACTATTATACATTTCATCAGTTAAGGGCTTTTACAAAAGGCTATGAAACCTCCATATTGCTATTTCAAAACTTTCACCTGAAGATGCTATTCTAACTAGAAATTGTTTAAAAAAATCATCACAATGAGAGCGATAATCATAAGCAATTTGATACAGCAAAATTTCAATTGTCCACCTCTTTATATGATATAAAGAGAATTTAAGCTTAATATTTTAGAAAACTACATTTGAGAGATAGAACTTTTTGTACCTGGCAGTGAGTAAGGACATTCAGAATTGTTTTTTGTTGCTCTTCGTTGCAGGATGTGTTAGACACGACACTTCCCTGCTGATATTTTAAAAATTGAGTAGTTAATACTTCACTTCTATGAAAGTCAAACTGAACAGTAAGTGGGGAAAAAACACTATTTATTTAACTTGCTTTTATTTTTCACCAGCTTTTCAAAGAGTTTCAGAAATATTAATCTAAAGCAGAGACAAAATAAAAAAACTCATGTTATTATGAGAATGAAGATGATCACTGCTAATTAAGAAAGGGATTAAGCAAAGAATTTATTATATCAGAAGGACGGAGGTTTAGAATTTTGCACTGAAAAAAATGAGTAAAAACTGCTCTGAATTTTCTACAAGGAAAAGAGGGAAGTGAAATGGTTAATTGCTCATTGTCTAATGAAAGGAATCAGACAAATTCAGGAGAGACTAATATTTTCTTGAGTGTGAGTTTACAGGAAGTCTATGAAGAATTTTTTCTTTAAAGTGGTTAAGTGTTAATATATTTGGCAAATGGCAATTAACATTACTTACATTATTGAAATATGCAGTATTTGGTTCATATGCATAAAGAACAGTGTTACCATCATCATAAGTAGAGATTCGTGTTCTTATCTAAGGAAAATTTATTAATAAATTAAAAGGAAAGATGATAGAACTTAAAAACTGAGGACTTCAATTTCACTTTCGAGAAGCTCCAAAAGCCAATTTGTGATATCAAGGGACCTTTGTAAATACTATGACTATAGGAAAAGATGTCCTTGCAAAACTGTTTTCTCATTAACTTAACCACACTTAAGACATCGTTTTCCTCTTGTGTACCTCAGGGTAGAAAGACTATTCTTCTAGTAATTTGGCAGCAGAACTGCTGTAAAAGCAAGTATTTCTAACTACAAAGAATCCTGTTCATGGCTTTTGATTTTTAAATAGACCAACAGTACCACTCTGTGGACAAAATAGGAAACACTTAAGCACCTATCTTTTTTTTTTTTTTTTTTTCCCTGTACTTGGAGGCTTGTGGGATCTTAGTTCCTCCACCAGGGATAGAATGTTGGAGTCCGAAGCACTGAACCACCAGGGAATTCCCCACACCTATGTTTCTTGATAAATTAATCTCTAAATCACTTAAAACATTTTGGGGGGAATAAGACAGTGCATAAATAAGTAAATAGACAGTAAACAGCCATTACATTTCACTTAATAACTCTTTATTCTAAGAATGGATTATGAACTATAGGAATAATTTTAAACCTACATAGAAGTATGTATGTCTGTTTCAAAAGACAAAATAATGTGGAATTGGGCTATATATTAATACTTATAAAAATATACCATGTTACCTTTGTATAGCTATGCTTTGTATAGGTATGCTTTGCAAAGTGCTTTCACATAATTATGTGAAAAGAGTCAGAAAAAAAAGGACTCTTGGTAGGTAGTTAAAATTTAAAAACTTGCACACAAATGTTCATAGCAGCTTTATACATCAGTGTCCAAAACTCATGAACTGTATATTTACAACCTCTGCATTTCACTGTACAAAATTCAATTCAATTTAGAAAAAAATAGAACACAATGAAAAGAACAAAGACAGATTTTCAATTTGAAATACAAACCACATCGACTTCACTGGAGCAGCTAGACATCTTTTTTGTGCAACCAGAGCAACTCCGCTTTCTCTGAGTTGGGCCTAATTATTTTTAAACTTGCTGGAGGGTTATTTGCGAAACTCCTTGGTCCCGTAGGACTGGTAAATCTTCAATTCCTGAAAAGCAAGGCATAAAAAAGTTACTTCACCCACTTACTGCCTTAATAAACTTAACATGGATATGTTCTCAGAATACCAACTCAAGTTGAATTGGAGTCCTGGCTGAAGTTTAGAGAGCGACAAAATGAGAATTCTTCCGTTAGTGATTTAGAATAAACCTTTAAAAAGTGAAGGGTTTTATTGCCCACGCGTAGGAATAAGAATCCAGATCGAACACATTTCCAAATTGTGAAGCGGATGCTCCACAACCTAAAGGCTACAGAGTAAGTGCTGGAGACAAATGAACAACAGAGCATGAGTCCTAACTGCTTTGGTCAAGGAGCTCCGAAGCTTTTTGCTCAGGGAGACTGCGGGCCTCCAAATGTGAGTCAGGAGTCTCTTGTGGCTTGGGCCGCCCACCACGGTGCGGCCTGGAGAGACCACTAAAGACATCGCCTCCTCCCCTGCTCGGTGAAAACTGGGTGAGATTACGTCTAAGGTCATTTCAGTGCTTAAATTTTATATTATAAAATAAATAGTTAAATTTTATATTAAACCTAAAGGACTGTATGTGAAAAATAAGCCAAAAACTCTTCTAGAATTATGTAGGCTCGGTTATGGTTCTGAGTCATTCATCTCTGCCACCAGGAGGACGTTGAGTGCAATGCTGTCATATCATATCTCGTAGTAGATTTGAACGCTGGCATCACAGTACTGGGAGGGGCGTTAATGAGAGAGCTAGGTTCCCTTTATCCATCCTGAGCCAGGGCAGGAATGAGAGGCAGAATGAAGGGAAAAGTAACTCTCAAGTTAGACAAATGCAGTCTAATAATGTGGAATAAATTCAAGTTATTAAATACCTCCAATTTGAGCTGTAACTTGAACCAAATTTTACTTTTTTAGACTATGTTTATTTTTTCTGATTATACAACTAATACAAGTTATGAATACTTAAACTGGTGTTTTCATACAAAGGAAGACTACACAGCTATGAGAATAAACCAATTATTGCTACACACAACGAGGAGGACGCATCTCAGGAATCTCAAAACTACAACCTTGAGTAAAAGCCAGACCCAGAAAAGAATACAGTGTATGAGCTCAAAAAGAGGCAAAAGTAAAAGAAGTCTTTCTAAATTAATAACTTTAGATATACCATAGTCACTTCAACTTCTTCGTTTCCTATCTTGCAAATAGGCCATGATTTATTTAACTAGTCCCAAGTCATGGATATTCAAAAGTCACTCCTCAAGTCTTGCTCTTACAAAGAACAGTGCAGAGCAGGCTCCCACCTCTACCTGAACTCACACGGAAAGAGAATAGTGAGTTAAAGTTTCCCAACTCTAGGGACCATTTCTTATACTCTGACTGTATTTCTAACAACTTTGTTTTAGAGATTTAAATATATAATTTTTCTTTAAATTTGAACTATGCCACAAAGTATAGATAATAGCATCTAACAGATTTTACTGCTTACTCTGTGTCAGGCAATGTTCTAAGCACGTGATGTATGTTAATTCATTTGGCATTCCTGACAACCCTACAGGGCAGGCTCTATTATCATCCCCATTTTCCTTAAGAGAAAACTGAGGCAAAGAGACTTTAAGTAACCTACCCAGGTCTCATAGTAAGTAGTGCAGTACGACTCCAGAGCCTATGCGCTTTACTTCTTCATTATTAAAATCACCTGGAATCCCTTTTCGACCAAGAACAAAAGAAAATCCAGAACTCCCACCATGGCCTACAAGGTCTTTACAGTCAGGTGCCTCCACACTGCTCAGAGGTCACCTCTTATCACTTGTCCCTTTGCTCTAAGCCTAAGATACTTACTAGCTGGCCTTTTATATACAAAGTTTGCCAACCATTGTTAGAGACTCTGACAGACAGTTCCCTAATGGCTTAATTACAATGCTGCTAAAACTCGGCAAGAACCACTACTCGGCAAAACAGGGCAGATTGCAGTAGCCAGACCCCTCCGCATTTTTTTTTTTAAACAAGACCGTGTCAATACACGGATCACTTTCTAAAAATCCTGTCAGGACTCTCAAAAGCATCCGTATCAAACTTCAGCGGCTACAGAGTCGGTCAGACCGGGGGGGGGGGCGGGGGGGGATAATGCCGTCCAAACTGCATCCCCATCACCCATCAGGGAATCGAGCCCATGCCGTGCTTTATAAAACACCGTGCAGAAAAGTTGCTCGTTAAATCACGATTTGTAAACATTAAGCCAGTTTAAAACTCTAGAGCAGTTCGACTTCAGGGAGAGCCAGGTAAAGGGGGGGCAGCGATCCCCAAGAGACGAAGATACCAACTACCGTGCTCAATCCACGTCTTTACTTCGTTTAGCCTCGCGTACGTATTTACAACCGTGAAGCTGCACTCTCTTAGATCAATCGCGGTTACCAGCAAAGCCTCAGAATCAACGTTTGCACCTCAAAAAATGTTACAACGAACCAACTCGCTAGTTGATAGATTTTCCAAACTCAAAATTCTGACAAGTCTGAGAGCCTTGGTCGTTCGTCGCCCCCTCACCCACCAAGGAAGAGAAAGGACGAAAAAGGATCAGCTCTTAGAAAGTCGGCACAAACCACTCAATAAGGGGCCACATCTCAAGCGCCTACGCGCTGGCATCCCGGGAGGGGCGGTGGGAACCACTCCGAATCATCCCAAGCCACCCCAACTGCACTGCGGCTGAAACTCCAGAGTAGACTCGGTCTTTCCGAAAAGGCAAACCCTTTCTCTTCCCTCAGGCAAACCCTCCTCCCCCGCCACCCCGCTCCGGAGCGCCACAGCCGTGAAGTAAAATCCCTCCCCACCTGCTTCAGGCGCACATCTAAGACAAGAAAGTTCAAAGGGAAGAAAAAGTGTCACCTGACAGACCTTTGCTGGCGCAGAGCCCGCCAAATCGGCCTCCGGAGGGCGCCGGACGCAGGTAGCAACAGACGACGGTGCCTCCGCCCGGGCGGCAACCACTGTAATGGTTACCAATGCCTCAAACGTTCCTCGCGCCGGAAGTACGGCGCGCTCCCGTGACGCGCCGGCCGCGAGCCCCACGGAAGCTGAGGCGCAACGCTCGTACCTGTGAGCACCCGAATGCTTAGGTTCCCACGCGCGCAGCCGGTCGCTGACCAATCAGCGGCCGCTACAAGACACGCCTGGGCCGTCAGCCGACCAATCCAGCGGACCTCTGAGCCGTTGCAGGGGAGCGGGCGTCGCTAGAGCGACTGCCAAGGGGAGAGTCTTTGGTTTCCTCGGGGCGGCCGCACTTCCGGCCTCCGAGCCCCTGTAGCTTGGCGTTGTTCGCGGGGGCCGGTGGGATCGGAACCCCGTGCTAGAGTGAAAACACGAGCCTCTAAGGCTGAGAGGGGTTTAGTGCGGTTGTGCAGGAGCGCCGGCGCGCGCGACTTTTTCTGTGTTGGAGCGGGTTTAAGGAGGCGGCTCTGGGGGGTGAGGCGTTTAGGTGCGTGGCCTCCCCACTCTCGGTTAGTTCTTTGAAGCTTTTTTTTTTTTTTTTTAATGTAATTCCCCCCTTTTCCTCCTCCTTCCCCGTCCCTCTGTGACGCACCCCAGACGTCGACATTGACTCAATTCTAAGCGTGCACGTCAGTGCTGGAGTTCGAAGGGGGAGGGAGCGGGAGCGGGGCTTTAGCAATTGTGGTTTGGTACATACCGGGCAAAGTTATTTTAAAAAGTTGTTATCTCTCCACAGGGTGAGGTAACACAGACCTTGGAGCCAGATTTGCTGGGTTTGTACCCCAGCCCCAACAGTTAAGCGCTCTGTGGCTTTGGGCAACTCAGGTAAATGGCTCTGTGCTTCAGTTTCCCCATCTGTAAAATGGGCACAACGTGGGGGGGTGCTTCATGAGTTAGAGTAGGCAAAGCACTTAGAACAGTATCTGGCACCTAAGTTTGCGTAATAAAGGGTACATGACATTACTTAGTGGCACATCGAGGTTGTTCATCTGAGGAAGGAGGCACAGTCTGAGTAATTATCAGAAGCAAAGCAGGTAACTTTAAAGTAAAGCCATAAATATTTTTCTGGCCTGGAGAGGTACAGGAAAGTATACTGGACACTGGAAATGTATTCTTTCTTCTCTCAAATACAAAGCGAGATCGGAGCCGGTTACAGAGATAGTATTCATTATTATCGTTATTATTTTGCTCATACTTTTGCCATAGCAGTTCCCCTCCCATATGTCCAGACCGCTATAAAACACTTGCCGTTTGTTAAACCCCAGGAGTGCAATTACCTAGCAATGAAGAGAGCAGCCAGTTGTTTAATTGCAGTCACGTTTATTTGCAGTTTCTATACACACTTTCTAGGTAATCAAACTTTTCTGGTACATTTTTTTTTGAGAGGGGTTCACAATGAAACTGTCACCATTTTTACTAAAAATAAATACAAGACTTAAAGTGTTGCACAGCTCTAAAATATACAAAGGCTTGAATTGAATGTAAACGTTGAAAACATCTTACAAAAGAAACCGTTTTTGCAACGATTTAAAAAGTTCATATTTACAGATATTACAAAAATACAAAATGGAGGCAAGTCCATAAACCATTGTCTTTCGGCCAGCATGAACTGGTTCTAGTACCAAAAGAGTTACACTGTAACCTTCCTCATAGTTGTAAATCTTTGTCATGATCTAGTTCTTTCAGTCTGCCACCACTGCAGCAAATGTACTCACTGAACTTTGGCAAGAGCAAACAGTGTGTTTTGTTTGCTGCAACTGGTCCGTGTCCTCTACTTAGCCAAAAAAAATAAAAAAATCAGGAAAAAAAATTTCCCCCACACAACATAGACATGTTGTATAAACACAAAAGAAGAAAAAATTAGCATCAGTGCAAACAACAGAAGAAAAGTTTGGGTTGATGTTGTTCACAATACCTAATGTGTGTACTCTGCTTTAAGACGGCAGTGATGTTGAAGACAACCCTCTAAATCTTGGTCTTATGTGCTACGTGATAAAGCCATGTAGAATTACTAAGGAATTTCTTGCCTTTTTTTTTTTAACTCAGTTTGTTACTCAATACTCTTTTGCACAGTGAATTTTAAATCCATCTTTATCTGGGTTTTTTTTTTTAAATCTATGAAATATAAAATAGAGAAACTCTGCTATAAATTTTTAGAGTAAACAAAATAAGTAAAACTATATTCTAAGGGTTAGTTCTGTGATCATTACATATAGAAGGTCTCTTATTGCCTCACAATTCAAGTCAATATGTATTTTAAAATATATATAGTACCATTACTTAAATTAATGTCAATAATAAGGTGACATATTTGTTAAAGCCAATTTGTGTGTTTTCTGTTCAAGATTTAGAATCACTTTTAAAGCCTACATACCTTTCTTTACGCTTAAAAAACCCCTAACTACACAAAAGCCGTACTGCAAACGAGCTGCTTTTATGAGAATTACAAAAAATCACCTATTGTGACTGGAAATGACTTTTTTTATTGCATTTGTCTAAAAACCTTACTTTTAAAAGTTTGCCAAGTGTACTTTTCAAAGTATGAGAAAAAGTTATTCATGTTCCCATGTGGTGTCAAACCATGCTGGTTTTCTTAACTAATGGGTTCCAATGAGAAATGATGGTCCATTTTTTTCAAACCCCCAAACATTTTTCTTTTAGTAAAAAGTATAACACTTCGTAAATGTTCAAATGTACGCTTTACCAGGTAGCTTATCTATCCCTGCGCGCACGCGCGCGCGCGCGCACACACACACACACACACACACACTCTCCCTCCTCTACCCCGCCACCCCCAGCACCCATTTTACATAAGAAACACAACTTGATAGTGAAAACAAATAGGAGAATAAACCAGACATTTTTTTTTCTTTCCAAAGAAACAAACAAAAACCCAACAGCAATCAGATTCTGTAATTCTCACTCTGTAACATCTTAAAAAGTGTTTCTATTGAAAGATAGCATCTTCTTAGACCAGGCTTTCTCCTTCATATTGCATGAACTAAACCAAAACCACAAACCCCCTTTCACACATCCTACTTTCCCAAATACCACTTGCATAAGCTTAAAGCCAGCTGCTTATCAATTTCTTGGTAACTCTGGTATGTTCTATCACTCTAATCACATTCTATTCTTTTATATAGGCCGTATTCCTTCTTAGTTCTCTACTTTCTACCTTCTCCCATTCAAAACATTCCAAGTACATAGCTGCTCATATTTCCGACATATCATTTCATACAGTATCAGTTCATGTCAAAATCACAGGTGTAAAACCCATTTGCAGATTTCAACTTGTAACTACATTTTTTTTTCAGTTTTAAGACAAGAAAATTCAAGTAATTCAGCTTGTTTCCCTGCCTTCATTTTATCAGAGCACTTGCCCTGACATTTCCTTTCCCACCCACCACCCTCCCCTTTTGCCATCAAGCAGATAGAGTAAAATCAGACAAAAACTCAGTTATATGTAGCATTGTGAACCAGAGCTGCTCCCCATTCCCATTTTAACAGTGAATTTAAATAATGCATATACACATACCTATTTCCCAACTACGTTGTTCACAGTGTCATTTCTGTTAATTTTTAGGTAGCATGGATCTCATCAGCACAGAGAGAAAGCTTCACTGAAAACTCATTGCAGGTACTTACTGATAAATCCACAGCTCTGTGGCATGCTTATGTTTTATTTTCGTTCGTTAAAGAACCTGGAGCTAATTGCTCAACTGTTTAAGGAGTTTAAAGATTCTAGTCCTCAGATTAGGACTGTTTATGTCCCCAGTAGTGTAATAGAAAACATAACCTAAAATTAACTACTGTTTTCCCTACTCATTCTCTTTAAAGCAATCCACTGAAAAATTGAAGTTTAAAGGACACTGTCAAGTGCTGTTGTTCAGGGCTTTATGTTGAGAATGATGATTTCTCTCACTGATTTTTTTTTTTTAAATCAAAAGCATGCTTTTCATTCTGTCCAAATTGCCACATGGCAAATCACAGCCACGTGTTACCAGTAGTTTGTTTGGTGCTGCAGTTTGTCACAAAAATGGTTAAGTCTGAATTCATTATTTTAAATTAATCACATTTCACTATATGACCTCAAGATTTCCTTTATTTCACCAGTTTAAAATTCATATTTTGAGGTTTATCACTCAGAAATCATATTGGTGGACATTTAAATATGGTATTTGATACGAAAATGGTATTCACAGAATACAGTTATTACACTTTATTTGTTGTGTTCTATAAGCAGTTGGTGTGGTAGATAATTGGCCACATGTCCACTCGTCATCCATAAATCTATTTACACATTTTTATCAAAAATATGGTATTTACATGTGTGTAGTTCTTCTAAATTTTGCTTTAGTTCATTTTAATGTAAAAATATACCGAACCTCCAGAGTATTTCATCCTCTTAAGAATTATGACAGTGAGGGCTTTGTTTTCTGAATAGGCAGCTCTGGGAAAACTTTTTCTAGGTTTCATGAAAAGCAGACATTTTCAAATTCTCTATTATCAAAAGGAATGAGATTGGGTAAATCAAACTACCCTAAAGAAAAATACGAAAGACAGTGCAGCTACTTAAAAATACGGAAAATAATCAAGAAAGACCAAACCACCTTCCATTTCCCCAGCAAATATTTAGGAACTTGTTGGTAAGCGTGATGGTACCCCACCATGTGCTGACTTCTCCCCAGTCTTCCGTTCTGTTCCTCCATCCTCATACGACTAAGGTTTTGGCCTTTGACAGCCAGCCTGGCGTGGACCACCTATGTTGAGCTCTGGGAGGATCGGTCATCATGTGGGCTCCCATCGGAATTTTCTGTCTCGCCTTCGGAGATGGCCTGCATGGGCGCGTTGTACAGCCTGCAGCGGACACTGTAGCGGCTGCTGCTGGCCGCAGGGGGAGCCCGGGAACGTCCAACCCTTGCCGATGCCGGGGTGGCAAAGTTCTTTGAGGAGAAACCTTCTGCATTAACCCGTGGGGAGCACGGAGAGAGGGGGGACAGCGCTTCAGTTCCCGGTGCCCCCTGATGGGCCTCATGGGTGCTTTGGGGGGACTCGGCTGTGAGTTCCCCAGGAGGTTTGGGCAGGATGGGACTCTTCAGGATCTCAGTAGCAGACATGCGGTAACTGGAATCCGAGCGGCTGCCTTTCTTGAGGAGTAGTAGCTTAAACTCTTCATTCGATGTGTTGGACTTTTTGGCATTTCGGTAGATGAGGCCAGGAGACCTCTGGCTGTTTGGGGTGGTCACATTGCTGTTGGTTGAGGTGACAGAACCAGCACTGTTGCTGCTACTGCTGCCCAGGGAAGCTCTAGATTTACCTCGAACAGACATGTCCCCAGAATCTTTTCTTCCAAGTACTTTCCTCTTGGACCTTTCAAGAAAAGGAACAATCTCAGTCCACATACACTTTAATGAAACTAAAAGTGTTACGTCACACTCAGCCATCTCCTTAAAGAGCAGTTTGTTGTACCCTGTCGGATGGGATCCTAAGCATTAGGGCTGTAGGGGTGAGGATTAAGATACATTGCTTGCCCTCGCAGCACTCACAGCCTGAGGGAAATTCTCCAGTAACCAGCGGATATGAATTAGGTTTTGGAAATGACCATTTCAAATGATGACTAATGTGGAGGCTAGAGGTTCTAGGGGAGGGCTTACTGGGAAGTTTCACAAGAGTACAAGAAAATACTGCTCTCTGACTCGTGGTTAGAGTGTAGGTGGTGAAGGACGGTCACTTTTATTCAACCTGTCTCTGCAATACAGATGAAATCCTCTGATGCCTGGGATTGGCTTCCAGTGAATACCAGGAGAGCAAAGTGGAAGGAGGTGTGGATGGGACAGGACTGGCCATAGGCTGACGGTCGATAGGCTTGGGTGATGGATATGTCTGTGTGTGTGTTTGGCTGGGGGTGGGGGCAGGCAGTGGTGCGTTACACTATTCTGTCTACTCTTAAAATTCCTCCATATAAAGAAATTTCTTACATGACTTCTTGAGTAAGTCAATCCATTTTGGCTGCAGATACCATTTGCCATAGCTGCCCAGGAATATCTGTGTACAGTGTATTAATCAGTAAGCCAACTTTCTGGAGGAGCTGGAAACCTAGACCACCTCTGGAGCTCTGAAAGCTCTGTGCACTATAAACTCTCAAGAAAAGAAAATTTTTACTGTCACTGTGCTGCACGTAAATAAATAAACAAACAAACAAATTCTGCATAAATGTAAATCTAAGATTACCAAACTCTGTAAGTCTACCAAACCTAGGCACCCAGCCATCATTATTATATTATTTCTTTTGATAAATGAACAGGCATAAATTTCGTGAACTTAGTCACTGAGTCAGCATGACCCAGTTCATTGCTACGTACTGGCAGCATGCTTTCTCACCAGCCTAAAAACCTGTAGGTTAGAGAAAATGTCAGTTGTGCAATTGGACTCCAGCCTGATTATGGTGCACTGAAAGCTTCGTGGTTGCTATCTCGTGTATGCCAGTGTCTGGCACTCTAATAGGGTAGGGATTTCAAACTAATGTCTGCTTTTAGCATCTACCATATTCTAGACACAGACATGATATTTTATCATCAAAACTGAATATGTGAGCTATAGGTATCCCCAGTTACAGCAAGGGAAATAGGTACACAGGTTTTAACTGACTCAAGACTGGACAGGAAGTGGCAGCATTGGGATTCAATTCCAGGTCTTTCTGACTCTACTCCTTCCATTCTGTCCACTCTTCAAGACACTAGCATTTGGTTTTTTAACTTCACAGCATTTAATAACTTGTCCTAAGGTTGGGGATAAAAGGGGGTGAGGAGAATATAATCAGGGACAAAGAAAAATAATGATTCTACACTCTCCAAGTGGAGAGGTGAGCCTGCCAAGGTCTACACAGAACGTGTTTGTGATTGGCTCGTTTAAAAAAAAAGTTGTTGAAGGGCAGTGTTCCTCCTTTGTGAGAGAACCACATCAACAGAAAACACAAGTTCCCCTAAAAAGTAGGATCCTGGGAAAAACAGTGGTAAGCTGCTTGTAAAGAGCTTGCTTCAAAGAGTATAACTTCATGAGGTAGACAGGACAGTCCCCAAGCTTTGTCCCTTGGGAGTCGCATCTAGGTCACCAAGGCCTAGTGAAGTAGGCAGTGGCAGCTGTGAAAGGAGTAGCTGTGTTATGACTGGATAGCTCAGTCTGATATGGGTTCAGTTTCCGAGGGCTAGTTCCTGTTTCGTTCTTCGATCACAGGTTGTGAGGAGTATTCTTGCAAATAGGGGCCTCGATCACAGGGGTCCAGGGGTCAGATGAGAGAATATGAATGGTCAGCATGGATGCAACACTATCCTGGAAAAGCAGCCTAGAGGACATCCCCTCTTCATGGGATATGGAGCATTACAGTTAGAGAAGGGCAGTGTTAACTACAGAAATGGAAGTTTTAGGAAGAGAGGGAAGAAAGGGAGCAGTGATTAGTTGTTGTGAGCTATGAAATGGGCAGGTTTATATACTGTTTTGTCTCAAACTTGGGGCTGTGTTTAGTGAGTCACCTTACATTTACCCCTGATAGTGTAGGATTATAGCTTTGAGCATGTGTTTTTAGGTTAAGGAATTATTTAAATGTCAGAGATTACACTAGAGTTTGAGCTTTCACCCTTAAGTTACTTGACCACAAATTGTTTTCAAATTAAAAACTTGTTTCAGAATGTCTTTCCTAGGGGAAAAAACAGCAGCTTCCCTCAGCAGTTCTTAGGAGAGTCTCTCAGCTGAGGTCTACCTAACTGTATATAAGGCCACACATTTCCCAGCTTGAATATAAGTCTATCAGTTTGATTTGGAAAAATAATTTTACTTTGCTTGCTTATGTTTTTTGCTGAGTGTATTACAAGTACCCAAGGCTTTTCCACATTTGCATTTGATGAGAAGCACGTAAGAAGCAAAACCTTTGTTATTGTTGCCTCACCTGTGAATGACTGCAAATAAATCCTCCGTTGTTCGAGGTTTATGTGGAGACACAAACACACTTTCTGCTTCAGCCTGAGAGTCTTCACTTAGTGGTGAAATCACAGAGTCATCACTCGGTGACGATTCTTAAATTAAGAACAAAAGCATCTTTAGGAAGAAGTCACCCAGCACGCTGCTGGGCTTCACTGACTCAGGGAACAACTAAGCAACAGGTACCTGACCGCCATTTTTAAAAGGAAGGAGCTGTCTGTCAGACTTAGTCCCTCCATGATAAAAGCTTTTATCTTAATTGTTTTAATAAGTGAAAAGAAAGAGGGAAACCAATACCCAGGGCTGTACTGTATTATGGGGAAGGTAAGAAAGAAAAACTTCAGGAGGTGCCACGAGACACCTTCCCATCGTGACAAAGGTGTCAACAACTGACCTTTCAGCGAAACCTCGTCCACACTTCCTTGGGTCTCCTCTGCTGCTCCGCTGTTACCAGAGGCACTTTTGGCTGAAATACCTGAAGCAATATTTTCCTGCTCAGAACATTTTTCAGGGCATGGATTTACAGTTGATATCTCTGCTTCATAGCTGATATTCCCAGGCACTTTGTCATGGTGGCGGCTCATCCCAAGTTGATGCTTAAGTTGATTGCTTATGTCTGTGACTCTAGTTGGTGAGTTGGACTGAGATGTGAGCACGTCCACAGACACAGGGTATGCAGCTTCCTCCCGGTCTACAGGAGATACCTTCTGGACCTGCGCTGGGGCTCCATCTGGACCAGCTCCACATTGTAGCATTTTACAATCCAAATCATTTGGGCGAGCAGCAGAGACCCTCTGAAATCCTTCTGCGGGAAAGTCACAACTTTCACTTGGTGTGTTTTCTGGAATAGGCTCACTGTCCATATGTATTTGGTCTTTTGTGCCACTTGAATCTAGAAGGTTGGTACCAGCTGAGGTTACCATTTCTGGATCACAATGATTCTTCACATCAAAAGAACGGTTTTTTTCTAATTGTAGTTTATCTGATTCCATCTCAACTGCAGAGGAGTCTAAAAAGGACAATATGGTGTCTTCGGTGGAGTACTGACGTGATAGTGATTTCTTAGTCATATGTGGCCTAATCTTACCTGGAGACAGGGCAGCCATGGTGAGAGTGCTTTCCTCTAAGTAGGGGAGATCTGTATTGTTGCCTTCTTTTTGCTTAACTTCTTCAGACCTACTGATGGACCTAAGGTTGACAGATTTCAGGACTGTTGGTGTAATTGCAAGAGACGGTGGAGGATTTGACCTCAGTGTTTCTCCTACTGCATTTTGCTTATTATGACTGAAAACATGCAATGGGTGACGGTGGTGGAATGGTTTATTTAAGACATTATGAAGAGCACTTAGGTCAAGATGGGTAGGAGGTATAATTGGAAGTTCAAGGTCTTTACCCAGTGATAGAACTCCGTCTTTTAAAGAGGGTTGCTGTAGTGAGGATTTCCTTTCTGGGACTTTTGGTTTTCTTTTGCTACCTCCAGGAGACAACGGGCCAGAAAAGAAAGCTGTAGGGAAAGAGGACGTTGGCGTTTCAGACTGGCTGGAGTAGCCACTTGACGGAGATGCCAAGCCAGCCAGCTTTTCTGGTGAAGCCAGTTTAAACTCATTGTCAACAGAAGGAAGGGAGGGGGTGGTGGCTCTAGATTCCGACTGGGATGTTTGGGATTCTGAGCTCTCTGGAGATTTGATGCATTCGATAACTGTGGTACCCGTAGCAGTGCTTGAATTAGATAAAGATCTGTAAGGATCATTTGTTTTCAAGTCATTTAGAAGCCAGAGGTCTGCATAGTGAGTTGATTCAGCACCTTCATCTTTGAATGGTGGAACATCTGGAGTGTCTAACTGAGGTTCCTTAATGCCATGTTCACTCTGGTTCATCCAAGAAGGTTCCTGCTTGGTGGGCAGACTGGCATTTTCCATTCGAGAAGGCGTGTTGGAGAAATCAAGAGGCAGCTTCATTTCCCTGGAACTGTGAGGCAGGAGCTGGCCACTGCTTATCTTTGGTTCTTTCTTCTCAGAAATGTCTGCATTTCCATCAGACTTCCTCAATGATGAGCTACGTTTAGGTGGAGTCGGCTTTGCCTTTGGTTTCCTGAAAGAGATGCTTGGTCTCCCCTGTCTCCTGTGGTCTAAGTAGTCCTGCCAGGCACAGTCTGGAAGAGTAGGAGGAACCCCGACACCCTGGCCATTCTCTGGGCCCAGGGCTGCATAGTGACAGACGTAACTCTTACTACCTTTGAGACCACAGTCAAAGTGCATGGAGGTGTAGTATCCTTCTGTGTCCACCGAAAAGTGAGAGCTAGTGTCTGCTTTGTCCGATGGAGACTTTTCCAGAAAGCTGTCATAAGTGGCCATGCTCGTGAAGCTTGGGCAGCCCAGGCTGTCTGCCTTGGGACGCTCAGGGCTAAAATCCTGGCGGCAGGAGGCATCGTGATGGTGGTGTAGGTAATTCCACTCGCTGTCACTCGTGTTGCTATTGTTGGGGTCATCCAACAGATCTGCCACAGTGGAGGTAAAGGAGTTTGCTCGGTGGCCCCTCGCTTTATCCAGGTGGTCGTTGTACTGCTCTGTCACGAAGACACTGGCGTCCTCATTAGCGTGAGGGGCTGTGTTTAGTGACAACTCCGAGTCACAGTGTGAAGAGCCAGTGAGGGGAGGAGAGGCTGCAGGAGGGATTGTCTCTGAGGTCTGTGAGGGGCATGTGGAGCTGCTCCCACTCCAGTTGCCACTGGATGACTGGTGGTCATCTTTCTGGTCCATGTGGCTGCTGAGGAGGACGCCAGCCGTGGAGATGCAGTGGATGGGGCTCCCAAAGGTGTCCGAGTTGGAGGAGATGTCACAGCTGCCAGAGTCGGCAGCCATCCGGGGCAGGCGTGACCTCCCTCTCTCACTTAACTTGTGCTGGGGGCTGTGAAGATGTTGAGAACAGGCCAGGCTCAAAGCAGGCTGGTGCTCCTGTGCACTCGGGCTGCTGGGGGCCTCGCTGCAATCGTTAAGGGTTCTTTCTTGGTCTCCCACGAAAGGCTCCCCCTCTTCATATGCTGAGGGTTTAGCACCAGCTTTGGGCTCAGCATCCCCACCTCTATTGCCCTCCCTGGGAAGGCTCCGAGATCTTGTGCGGCTGCTCACTGCAGGAGTAAACATGGTGTCGCCTTTGTCTGCCAATGCGGAAATGTTGCCAGCAGAATGAGAAAGGGAAGCTGCAATGCTTTGACCCCTCTGAGCTCTGATTCTCCTTCTGGATGGAGCAGCGATCAGAATGTCCTCAGTTTGGCACTCCGAGTCCCTGGTTCCAGACCTCCTATTGACAGCGTTGGAAGGATCTGGATTTGTGTGCACAATCACATTCCTTTCCCTGGCCACGGGCGATTCATCAGAATCTAGGGCACATGGAAAGCACAGTGAGATACTTCATACATCAGCAGATAAACAGACATTCTGAGAGATGTCCACAATTCTGGGTGCCGGCATGTTGGAGTTTTTTCTTACAGAAAAAAAAAAAAATCAGCATATAAAATTAGGAGCAAGTTAAAATGCTTTGGGCGGTCTCTCTCTGTCCCTTTACCTTTCTGACTCTCTCTCTCTCTCTCTGTATATATACACAGATACACACACACTATATGTATGTGTGTATGTATACTAAGGGAAGATAAGCTCTTAGATCTTTTGTGAATTCTCTCTCTCTTCACGATCAAATTACTTTGCCCCAGTAAGTGTCTACTATTTTTTTTTTTAACCAAAATCCATCTTATTTTCTTGGCCACTATACACTTTTATTTCTCAGTATAAACATAATGAAATAAAAATCATAGAATGCATTATATGAAGTAAAAATCTTAATTACAAGAGATGCTATCATAATAATAATTTTAAAAACCATAGGAAGAGATATCTTAAACACATTGAACAGAAAAAAACAGAAAAAAACGTCACCAAGGGTATCATATTATGAATAGTCAATATTTAATTGAGTATGCTTAAAGTTTACCTTTTAAAATAATTAATGCCATAAAAGTATATCTCTCTCCAGATAAATGTATATTTCTCTAAAAGAATCTTTCATTGCATCTTGTTAATTTTTACTTAATTTCTGCCTTAATAATACTTTTTAAAAATAGCAAAATATTATATTTCAGCCATAAAATCTGAATGTACATGGCTAAATCCATAAGGTCAAGCCTTCACAGCCTGGAAGAATGGAGATTTAAAAAGTAATACCACCTGGCTTACTGAACACAAAACAAGTACACATCATTTCAAAACCTCTACAAGTTACAACGTTGACTATTTTTAAGGAAGCTGGTTAAAGGCTGGCTTCCATTTCGTCTCCTTATAATCGGCACCCGACAGAACGTTAACCATTAATAGTTTTATACCACACCTATTTCTTGTTGGACTCTTCTGGGGATACCCGAGATGGTTTTCCTCCTTCTCAGTTTTCGTCTCCGCTGTAGTACGGATTGTGAATGAACAAGAGAGCAGCGTATACTAGCCTCTCTGTCAAAACCAACTCCTGCAACCCACAAATAGGTCTCATTAGCCTCTAGAAATGGCAAACAAATTTTCATTTGCTTGGAACACAGTGATATTTATTGATTGGAACTAAAGGAAGAGTTTGGATTAAGCCTGTGAACAAATATAAGGGAGCCCTTATTCAGCTCTTATTTAAATTATGCTGCAGTACATTAAACTTTACTTCTAAATGCAGCTCTCCACAACAGCTTGCACTGCCAAAAGTAAGAAGCAAAGAGGGAAAATCAAAAGAAAGAGGAGAGAAAAATAACATCAAAGAATCACTCTCACACAGAAATGGCTCCTTAAGGACTTACAACCTTTAGTTACTACTCTTTGCTGGTCTCTTTCTGGGCTCTCTGAAGCTGATATCTTTGCATAGTAGGTACATAGCCAAGATGTTAACCTGAATTAGTTCAGCTAACATATCCTGACCCATTTCTGCATTAAAAGTGTCATTGTGAGGGTTTTTTTCCCCTCTACCTACTCTGCACTCTGCCCAAGCCCTACACACACACACACACACACACACACACACACACACACACACACTCTCTCTCTCTCTCTCACACACTCACACACTCTCTCTCTCCCCCTCCCTCCCTCCCCCTCTCCCCTCCCCCTCTCCCTCTCTCCCTCTCCCTCTCCCTCTCTGTCTCTCTCCCTCTCTCTCCCTCTCTCTCTCCCCCTCTCTCTCCCTCTCTGTCTCTCCCTCTCTCTCCCTCTCTGTCTCTCCCTCTCTGTCTCTCCCTCTCTGTCTCTCCCTCTCTGTCTCTCTCCCTCTCTCCCTCTCTCCCTCTCTCCCTCTCTCCCTCTCTCCCTCTCTCCCACCCTCTCTCCCTCCCTCCCCCCACCCTCTCTCTCTCTCCCTCCCTCCCTCCCTCCCTCTCTCTCCCTCTCTCTCCCTCTCTCCCTCTCTCCCCCTCTCTCCCTCTCTCTCTCTCTCTCTCCCTCTGTCTCTCTCTCTCTCCCTCTCTCCCTCCCCCCTCCCTCCCCCCCCTCCCTCCCTCCCCCCTCCTCTCTCCTCTCTCTCTCTCTGGAAACAACAGCCTAGAGATGTGTTTTTAAAATCATCATGTAACTGTCTACTTTCCTCTGCTGACTAAATTGGACACATTTTGGTTTAGCAGCAGTGTCTTATCAATATAAAATAGAAATAAAAGGCAGTCCTCAGTTCTTCACTTAAGTGGATCTATCTTCTGTACCAATTGTAAGTAAAGCTGGAATTCCCAGTCTTTACACGTGTCTGTTTTCTTTTGTAAATACACGGGGGAAACCATGATGCTTGTTAGTTTCTCTTTCCATAATTACATTATTGACACACTACATGCAGTCCTATCAAAACTAGAATGATGAAGGAGGAGGTGAGGAACTTGAACTCCTGCCTGGCACAGGCATGTACCAGGAACTTTTCATAGTGAGCACTGCTTCAGAAAGCCATAAGCCAAAAGTGCTTTGGGATCTGGTTGCTTCCTCGTGTATCCTGACTGTTAAACATGGGGCAGGACGGCATGTTAAACTTTGGTTCAGCTATACAGTAAAGCAGTTTGAGTTCTGCTTAGCTTTACAGTGACAACAGTTTGTAGAACTCATGTTGAAAAATCTGTATGAGATGTCATATGTTGAATACTTTCAGTACCATCAGAATTCCTCCTAATGAAATTTTCCTTTTTTAGTTCTAACCAAAGATTAAAATCCTTCCTTTTGATCATAATAATTATGTTACAGGCACAGGTATCTTGTGTCATATGGACATAGTTAACAACTTTCTCATTAAAGCTCTTGAAATCAACATATAATCTAGGCTTTAGTCTGAGAGTTCCTGAAATAAAGCAGGAGAGAGCTTCCCTTTTCCTGAATTACAAGACCCATACTCGAAGGACTAAATTTGAAAACAAGACTTTACTTACAGTGCCATGAAGAAAGCAGGTGCTGCTAATAATCAGATGTTCCCAGAACTGAAAGTTAGTTTAAGCGGAGCCAAAATGATTCATTCTGACAGCTGAACTCCCCTAAGCCATCTCAGTTAGATTACGGAGATCAGATAAAGTGCACATCTTTAGAATACTTTATCCTACAAGTTGAATAGGTCATCAGGAAAATTAAGTCCCAGCTCACAACCAGCCGATCACCTAGAACTCCTTTTGTCAGGAAGAAAATAATATTTACCCTGATACCTGGTCACCATTTGCTCCCCACTTTATATGAGACAAATTTGAGTGACGTTAATAATAGCCATGTCCAAAATGCATCTCGAGCAACATACAATCTTTAGTTACAAGGCACCAGGATGGAAATCAGTCATAAAGTGGGCATTCTGAGATTTTCAATATAAGAATAAGTTAGAATTTAACTATTAGAGATGCTTAAAGAAAGCCCAATGGGTACATCATTTAATTCCTATCTTTGAAAGTTAGAATATTTTATAGCATTATTTTACTTACAACTAAGGTTACCACATTCTAAGATCACCAATTCTGGATTTTACAATTGCTGCCAGTAGACTTTTCAAGAAAAGTCCACACAGGCTTGCCTTCGACCTAGACTAATAGCCAAACTCTCAATACACAGGAGGAGGAAAGCAGAGGGTGAATGGAAGCCAGGCTTGCTGCGTTTAGAGTAGAATTCAGCCTTCACCTATGAATCCATGTATTTTTTAGGTCAAAACTCCCCCAAATCATTGCAGAAGTGTAGACGATCTCTGAAACAAGCCTACCTCCATCCAGGAAGCATGAAAACAGATTTTATAGTTGGTCTACAGGATCACTAGTTGCGGTTTTGGAAACCTGGGGCTTGCTGTTTTCTCTCTTGCAGTGCCACGCATCATTATCATGTGATTAATCACTGCCGTTTTCTCCATTATTTCAGTCAGCTATGGCCAGAGAGCTATTTGGTGACTTTTTTTTTTTCCAAAAAGAAACTGTCCATCATTTACATAACAAGCAGCCCAGCGGAACATATGCAAATTGATGTTCAAAACCTGATAAAAGCATATTGAACATCTTCTGGGTCGTATTCTGATGAAAAGGGTATCATGTGTTTACAAAACGTATTCTTAACTGGTACACCAAGCAGCACAGATTTTGACCATATTTAATACATGGAATATTCTGACCCCACTGCCCCTAAGAAAAAAACAGAACGATACCAGTGACATTGATGGGAATAATGCAAGAAGAAATCACTTGGGCATCTTGTTTCATCTTCTCCTCCGGCGTCGGGAGAGGTAGTGCTTTGCTCCAGTTGGTCTGCTTGTCCAGTGTGGAAGGGATATTGTGTACTGGGTTTTTCGGCCTCTGCCCTAGCATGACATCTGTATCTTCGTCCTCCGGGGGATGGGACTGCAAACGAAGTACATTCAGATTCAGACTCAGCCATCAGGGTTTATACGTAAGCACATATATATTTCAGAGTTAAGAAAAATGAGGTCAGAAATAAGCTTTCAGGTCAAAGGAAGAATTCCTAGACGTAGTTAGTAAGTACAACTAACTGAAAGTTACGATTTCAGTAGTCAAGCAACACAAAAGAAAAAAAATAGGCTAAACATGCTTTTCGGATCAAAGGGAATTAAGCGGAGAGACAAGGTAGCCAGAAATCCCCAAACTTCAAACTGAAGAAAGATGTGAGTCTGTAATCCGCTGAGAGGTAGATTCACTTTCTGGATAGCTGTCTCACCATAAATTCCTACTCAAACTCTTGAAAGCTCTAGGTGACTAGGATCAAAGGGAGAAGATGATTTAGATGCCTATGAAAAGGTTTGGAAAACTGGCCAGAAAGCCTGGAGTCAGGAGACATTCCAGAACACATAACCAGAAGGACAAGCCGACCTAATCTGAGAGGCCAGATTCAAATACACGGAGTTAATTTTACTGCAGGATGATGGCATTTGTGAATGACGTTTTAAAATGCAATTTTGTCAACACTGTGCATGTGGAAAAGCAAAAGTGAAGAATCTCCTCCCACCGACGATAGTGGAAAATACAAATACTGTTACTGGGGGAAAAGATTCAAGTGGGTTTCATTTTCAAATTCCGAAGAGTAAAATAGTCCTAGTTTATTTTCTTTCGGCTTCGCAGTGCGAAGCTTTTCTTCCAGCTGTGTATTTAAAGACCTTGACTTCTATGTGATATTTGCCAATTCTCCATCCAAACCTTTGATCGATTTTAATACTGTCTAACTTTGATTTCAGGGTTGGGCTCCTAGCCCAGATTATTAAAAAGGCTCCATCCCAAGTTTGATTTCAGGGCTGGGTTTCTAAACCAGATTATTAAAAGACTTAGTTTTTGCTGCTGAACCTAGTTTTATTTCTTCCCACAATTTGTTGGGAGGTGGCTGTTAGTGTAAAATAAGCATTTTTCCCTCTTATTCCAGTTAGGTTTTAATAATATTGTCCTAAAATCAGGATCATTAAAAAAAATTCTCATTCTCACATTTGGAAGCATCGTGCCCTGTTGACTCAGGATTTCACGTATTGTCAAAGTCCCCTTAAAGAGAAGATTCCAGAGCCACTTGTTTTAAACTAACCCCCAGCATTTGCTTACCTTGTCAGAGGTACCTGCAAAGCCCCCCAGCACACCCAACAGGATATGATTACCCCCCTTGAGAAAAAGGTGTTCGCCATGAACATTTTTAGTACAACATTGCAACCTTCTTTCTCTCTTCAGCTTTTGTGCAGATTCCCAGCAAAGCAAATAGCTCAAATAAAGTTGGAGCACAAAAGACTTTGTTTCCTAGGTAACTTCCAAAAAGGAAACAGAAAGGTTTGGTGTGTGCCGAGAGACAGAGAGGGGGAGAGAGCAGGAGCTGGAGAGAACCCCCTGCCCCCCGACACACACCACAGTCCACATTTTGTCAGCGATTCCTTCCTTGAATAACAATGGACTGGGAAGCAAAGAAAGAATAGTGACCTGACTGCAGGCTCTGGCCGGCAGCCAAAAGCACTTTTTATTTAATGGTGACAGGGACAATTGGCTGACGGCGAATCCTTTTGTCCTGTTCTCTTTTGCTTTGAGAAGCTGAACCTTTACAGTTCTAACAAATATAGGGCAAGTTGAAATTTCTTTTCTCCAAACTGCAGAGTCCAGGGATGGTGTTAGGTGACGCCTTGAACAAAGCCTTAATTGCAGCTTGGAGGAGGGGGGATGTAAAAGCCAATGATATTACTGTCTACTTTATATTTTATTTAATTCAAGTTAGGAAAATACCGCTCTTTAAATTGATTTAAAAGAATACCTGTTAGTTAGTTAGAAACAACACAGTTTGCCATAAAGAAAGAGAGAAGAAAGTGAAAGTGTATAGAGAGAATGGGATAGGCTGTGACGGAACGTTCTCAGAACCAGTACCTTTCTACTCCATGGGGTCATGTGGCAACATTCAGTGGGGGAGGGCGAACGGGTGCTGTTAAACTATGAACATGAAATGCAAAAAAAGAAAAAATTAAAAACATGCACACAACACACAGTATCTGGTTAAGTCAAATCTATGATATTAATGAATGAATATATTGGGGTCACTCCCTTCCTTCCTTCAGAATGCGTCTTGGTTTTATGAGAAGTAGCGTAAATAGTGGTTATGGTTAAGAGCACAGATTCTGGAGCTAGACTGAGTTTGAATCCTGCTTCTACCACTTATTTGCTGTGTGACCAGGGGCTCTAAGGTCAGTTTTCTTGTCCTTAAGATAGGAAAAGAATAGTAGCTACCTTCCAGGGCCATTTTGAGGATTAAATGAGTAAATATAAATAATAGGCTTAGAAGAATCTGGGCACTTAAGAAGCTCTGTGGGTTAGTGTCAGCTACTGTTCCTATTACTATTATCCTTACCATGTAGCTGTAAAATATCTGTGAAATTGTCTTTGTAAATTGTAACTTTATATCTTTTAGATCCCAGTGCCATTTGCTAATTTGGGAAAGACCAAATTATCTTCTTAGAGTGAGTTTATTTTCCTCTGAACTCGTCGGAAGAAAATTTCTTGTGTATTATTTCCTCCTCTGGACTGCTCCAAATGTGCCCCTTCCTCATATTCATAGTCTGTATTTGAAGACAGGGCCGGTTTCATGGGCATGTGACCTGTGTAGTCACATAGGGCCCCACGCTCAGAAGGGCTCCATGCTTGGTTAGATGCTGTCACCGTCTTGAAATGCTTAGTTGTTGAGTAATGGGTCCTGCATTTTCATTTTGCACTGGGCCCCACAAATCATGTAGCCAATCCTGTTAGGAGACTAATCTAGTAACCAGAATCCCCTTTGCAGGATCTACTTGAGAAGGACAGTGAAACTCTTTTAAACTCTAAACCATGTCAGCTTTGGATTCAGTTAGCCCTCTAGTACAGCACTTTCCATATAGCATTGCTTTACTGTAACATGAATTATCCCTGGATGTGTCTTTTCATCTATTAGATTATGAATTCCTAGAGGTCAGGGGCCATATTTAATTTTCCTTTCAGTCTTCCATGATGTCAGCAAAATGCCTCCTCATTGCAAGAACTCAACAAATTATTTGTGCACTTGAATGATACCAGCTCTGTGTGTCTTAACAGTGATGGGAAACCCAAATAAAGTAAGGGTCATGCTCAAGATCTCAGGAGGAAGCAGACACCACGGACTTCAAGGGTACTTACCATCTTAGTGCAAATAGGTGAAAACAAATAGAGGAAACCACAAGGAATGCTCGGTTCCATCAGAGGCTTAGCATTGGTGTATGCAGTTCTAGTTCTTCTTAAGCCTATGGCAGGGGAGGAACACTCAAGGTCTAATTCTGTTCTACGTTTCTAAATTTTAACTGACAGGGTTGCTCATTAACTTTTAAGCAAAGCAAATGCCATCTCCTCAGGCCCAGTTAACTTTGATCTAGATCGTATTTAAGAAGATAATTTCATAGGGTCTGTGGCTCCCACGTTGAAAGCGATCATTTTGACAGATGTGGTATATGTGGCCAGAGACTAACTTGGCTCTGTCATAAGAATCAGTCATAGGTAGTGATGTGCAGGTCTCGAGTAAGACGCTATAGTGTGCAAAATAGAGAACTCATGGAAGTAGGAAAAGGAACCTGAATGCAAAGCCTACATGGAAATCGAACCTGTTTCCAAGAAACAAAAGGTGTCTCATGAAAGGATTTCAAAAAATTACACAGGAGGAAACTGCAAGGCAGAAAATATATTAGTGATGTTAATATAGTAATTTTGGTAGTTTGTCTTAAATCTCCTTAGTCAGCTTTCCTGTTGAGTATTTTTTCCAGGAGTGAGGGATGAGGCATGGTTTTTATTTCTCATCTGTTTGACAAACGCCCCCATCCCATTAAACAAACATGAGGTAACACCTGGAAATGACTAAGGACGGCAAGTCCAGAGAGAGAGCTCAGACCATTCAGTTTTGGTCACCATCATTAAATCAAGGTCTGCGTGGGTTACACTCCACAGAAGATTCCTTCTCAGCTAATCAGCGTCTCCACTCTTCTTTAAAATTTAATTTTTAAATGGAAGTATTTACAATATTGTGTTAGTTTTCAGGTGTACAATCCACTCTTTTGATAGTAGCTCCAACCTCCAGCTTGTGAGGGCTGAAACTAGGTACTCTTGAGCTCGTGTGTGGAAGGATTGTGTTCTTTGGTTCCACCACCTAGACACAAGCACTCAAGCCCCTGCAGATGGTCTGTCTGTGTAGAGTATTTAAGTTTATAATATTCACGTGAGCTATGGTTTTATTCTTGCCATGAATTAGTAACTGCCTTAGTGTAGTGTTTTTTTAATATACATTTATTTTTATTTATTTGTTCATTTATTTATTTATTTTTGGCTGCATTGGGTCTTCGTTGCTGCGCGCAGGCTTTCTCTAGTTGCGGCAAGCGGGGGCTACTCTTCGTTGCAGTGTGCGGGCTTCTCATTGCGGTGGCTTCTCTTGTTGCGGAGCACGGGCTCTAGGTGTGTGGGCTTCAGTAGTTGTGGCGCATGGGCTTAGTTGCTCTGCGGCATGTGGGATCTTCCGGGACCAGGGCTCGAACCGGTGTCCCCTGCATTGGCAGGCGGATTCTTAACCACTGCACCACAAGGGAAGTCCCTAGCGAAGTGTTTTAAAGCATCCTCTTTCCTGGGTATTTGGTCAAAGGAAATAAAATCATTCTGATTATTTCTGATTAGGTTTTTATATGGCAAATACAATAGTCAGTTCATACAGTTTTTTCTTAAATTATCTAAGAAATAAAACTGCAAGAGAACTGCTACCTTGGGGTATCTCTGCATGGCCCAGCATGCTATTCCTTAACGTAGATGGATAAGGTTAGGAAAAGCTACATGCTGATCAAACTTGTGTGAACTAAATTATTCTTTAAAGGCTCTATTTAAATTAATCCTGTTGCTTATTTCAGACTAAGACTTGTAAGGGCAGGAACCATTTCTTGTTCATAACTGTATTCCTACTGCCTCAGTAATACTCAGTAAATATTTGTTGTACTGCTAACACCCCCGTGTGCCTGGCATAAGCAAACAAAAATCTTCTATAAAGAGGCTGTCAAATTATTTCTACATACAATTTTTCAGTATAACATCCAGCACAAAGTCAAAGATAACAAGGCAAGGAGGAGACAAATCAGCATGAACAAGAAGCATCCAAAACAGCAGATGACAGAAGCAGACCCATGGGGAAATCTGCTTTTGGAATTATTACTCCATGCACGAGTAGCAGTGAGGAACATTGGCTTCCCCAGAATAAGTGTGTGGCAAGATTGTTAGACCAGTCATTCATTCATTCGAAAGCACTTCTTTGATGAGGGTCAGAATCAGCCCCAGTATAAACAAATTGTCAGATGAAAACTAATATCACCTTCATGAGTTATATGCGTGTTCACTGTATGGTTCTTTTGACTTTTCTGTACTTGTCATGAAACTTTTCATAACAAAACATTGAAGAAAGGTGCAAAAAGAAATATCTCCTTCCTTTTCCAGGCTTCCACCCTGGCCCTCCCACTGATTTTGAGAGGCCTCAGACTCCGTACTGCACCATTTTAGAATCAGCCACCACCAGTCATCTTGTCCCTGACAAAAGATGCTTCTTTGATGCTTTCACTGCATTTCTGTCCCTGCTGGCCCCATTAGTTATAGCCTCAAATTGTTACCCTAGCTGCCTATGGAACTCCTTCAACAAAAGCTGGAGTTATAACCAGTGTTCGGAGCAAGAAATAACAGACATTATACTCAAAGCTGTCAAAGAAATTTCTTTGGTGAATGATGAAGGAACATTTTCCAAACCCCAGTTTCTCCTTGTGGTGTGTGTGTGAGAGAAAAGTTAATTTCTCCACTTTTGTGGCTATGAACAAGTATTTCTCCAAAGATCTCAAGACTTTCTCCAATCTTTCTCTTACTGCCGAAAGATAAAAAATAATCCGTCCACAGTTTACTTTCTTTTCGTTTTTATTTCATACTCTGATGGGGGCTTGTTTTGCTTCAGAACTTTCCAAAAGACATCTGTTAAAATGTTGTGGTAATTCCAGCAGGAAGTGTTTTGAAAAATTGGCTTTGGTTTGTGATCTAACCGATACCACATGGCATTTATAGCAGTAGACTTTCCGAGCTGATTTATTACTATCATGCTGTCTTAAACATGAGAATTGTTTACTAGAGAACGGATGCCGTGGCACACTGGAATACAGGAGTAAAACCTTAGCGCGAAGATGTCCACTGCAAGCCACGCTGGGTTCCTAGTAGGCGAGCTGAGATCTTATTCTCATTCTACCCTGGGGCTTGTTGTCCTTAGACCGAGTCTTTGCATTTCTGCACGTATTATGGCCTGTCTGTGAGATAGAGGGGAACTTGGCTGCCTCAGATTTTTCTTCACTGGAGTGTGTGTATGTGTTGTACATAAATATGAAGTGCTTTGATCTTTCTGGAAGGCTTAAAAGAGTCTGGCAATACCTTCTTCACATATCGCTCTTACTGCTACAATTACATAGCACTGTTATTCCCTTGAGAATGTCCCAGAGTCTCCTACTGGCTCACACTGGGCTCCTATCTTCCAAACATGTTCAATAACATCACGTTAAACTCCTACTGTGCTTCTCCCTTTCCTTTCTTCTCAACTCCAACCTTCACCAAAGTGTACAACCATGGGGAAAACAAAACGATGAGGAAAGTCAAAGCTTAGGGCCCATCCTAGGCTTTCCCTGTCCCTTTCCTGGTTCCTCCTTTGTCACCACTCTTTCCCAGGCAAAGCAAGGCCTTCACACTTCCCCAGAGGGCCTGAATGCAGCACCCCACGTGCCCAAACCCTTCACGCCACTCTCCCAGCCAGTTGCGAGGCTGGAAAGAAGCCTGCAGATGAACTCACATCAACGTGCTGAGAACTCCTGGTGATAAACCCAAAGGAATAAATCTCAAGCAGAATTCTGGACAGTGGTTGTAGGCTAAGAGGAAGATATTTGAGAACAGGTGCCTACTGAGTTCTTTTAACCACTGTATACACTAATATCTATTTAAAGTGCTAAAATACACAAATATTCAGGACTGGGAAAAATGGCCTTATCATTGTCATGTCTGCTTTTCCAAGTCATCCCTTTATTTCTTTTATGTATTTATTTATTAAAACATCTTTATTGGCGTATAATTGCTTTACAGTGTTGTGTTAGTTTCTGCTGTATAACACAGTGAATCAGCTATACGTATACATATACCCCCATATCCCCTCCCTCTTGCATCTCCCCCCTTCCCACCCTCCGTATCCCACCCCTCTGGGTGGTCACAAAGCACTGAGCTGATCTCCCTGTGCTATGCGGCTGCTTCCCACTAGCTATCTATTTTACATTTGGTAGTGTACATATGTCCATGCCACTCTCTCACTTCGTCCCAGCTTACCCTTCCCCCTCCCCGTGTCTGCAAGCCCATTCTCTACGTCTGCATCTTTATTCCTGCCCTGTCCCTAGGTTCACGAGAACCATTTTTTGTGTTAGATTCTACATATATGTGTTAGCATACGGTATTTGTTTTTCTCTTTCTGACTTACTTCACTCTGTATGACAGACTCTTGGTCCATCCACCTCACTACAGATAACTCAGTTTCGTTTCTTTTTATGGCTGAGTAATATTCCATTGTGTATATGTGCCACATCTTCTTTATCCATTCATCTGTTGATGGACACTTAGGTTGCTTTCATGTCTTGGCTATTGTGAATAATGCTGCTATGAACATTGGGGTGCAAGTATCTTTTTGAATTAGAGTTTTCTTCAGATATATGCCCAGGAGTAGGATTGCTGGATCATATGGTAACTCTATTTTTAGTTTTCTGAGGAACCTCCATACTGTTCTCCATAGTGGCTGCATCAATTTACATTCCCACCAACAGTGTAGGAGGGTTCCCTTTTCTCCACATTCTCTCCAGCATTTATTATTTGTATCAATAGAACATATGTCTACCTTTAAATTCCTTCTTAGGTATACGGAAGTAAGAAATATGAGTATGTCCACAAAAAACCTTTCACAAAAATATTTACAGCAAGTTTATTCATAAAAGCCTCCCCCCCCCCGCAAAAAAAAAGCCCTAACTAGAAATATCCACCAACAGCAGAAAGGATAAACAAGTTGTGGACTACTGTATTCATACCATGGAATACTACACAGTAATAAACAAGAACCTGCCATTGATACGTATAACATTGACCTCAAAAAGATCATGTGGAACGAAAGAAGCCACACACAAAAGAGTACCGTGCTCATTCACTTTTGAATCCCATTCTGTTGATAGATTGATAGACATTTTGTGTATGAGAGAGAGATCTGCCCCTACTGAGCAGAGCTTGAACAGCGGTGGCAATGGCAGTGGTGCAGTTTTCACCCTAAGAGAGGCTTTCTGAAAGACTGGAACTGCAGAGAATCTCCCTCCTTTTGATCTCAGCTGGAATTGAACAAAAATTCTTAGGGTGATGGAATGCAAAATGATTGTATGTATTTCAAAGTTCAGCAACCTTTTGTTTAATGGCATTCTATTAATGAAGTAATTTAAATGTGCAGAGCACAACAAAATTGCATTTTGAAGCATGTGTGGAAAGCAGTCTCCATGCGAATGGAAAAGAGGACTACAGGCAGGCTGGGAGGAAGCACACTTCCCACCGCCGCTCAGTTGTTTATTCATGGGAACTGCTCTGGACTGCCAAGAACACAAAACAAGGCTCACTGGACCGCAGTCACTGTGATGTTGCTGCCAGCGAGTATCTTATTCATCCCCTGTGGCCAGCTTTGCCAATTAGTGGGGTCACTGCCAAGGTCCACTCAGCGTCAATCCTCAAAGGTCGCTAGCACCAAATAAAAGCCATGAGTGGGGGAAAAGCAGGCCAGGCTTTGAAGTGCAGGGAAGAAGGAGGCTTTGAACTGCTGCAAACAGCACAAATACCCTCCCCTAGATCATAGGAGCTGGCAGTGTGAGTCCCAGAACAGCCCAGAGGCGTAGGGAGGTTCCTCCCTCACCCTCTGTGCCTTGCCCTCAGCTGGGGTCTCCGAGGTGTGCGGTAACCGAAGAGCTATTGAACATCCGGTCTCACGCCAAGGGACACTTTCCCCTTGTAACTCAGGCCAGATGTGGCAAAAGCTCCGTGGAGTCATACTTGACCTTACCACAGCAGATTTAAAAAACAAAAACAAAAAGGCAATACTTCCTCGCACACAAGCCATGCATGCTCCTTCTTTACCTTCCCCCTGTTTTTTTTCATTTTTTTAATTGACTCCTTTTTGAGTACAGCTCTATGAATGTTATCACATGCATAGACTCCTGTAACCCTACCACAGTCAGGATTCAGAACATTTCCATTATCCCAGCAAAGTCCCTCGTGCTATCCCTTTCTGGTCACAGTCTCCCCCTCCTCCTACCTGTGGCAACCCCTAGTCTGTCCTCCATCACTATGGTTTTGTCTTTTTTGAAAGTGTCATATAAATGGAATCATACCTTTTGAGACTGGCTTCTTTCACTCAGCATAATGCCTTTGAGATCCATCCTTTTTTGTGTGTATCAGTAATTCGTTCCTTTTTATTGCAAGTAGTATTCCATTGTCTGCTTATACTCTGAACAATGAAATGTCTCAGGCATGCAAGAGAATGTCAACCTGAGAATGTTCTGTAATGATGTGTACAAACAAGTAATTTTATTGGCTGTTCCACAGTCAGGCTAATGTTTTAAAAAGAAAGAAAGAATTCCAAAGCTAAAGTCTGCAATAGGGAATTTTCTTTATTTCTCACAGTATTTAATATGAACCAGACTCATTGGGTAATTCTTTCCTTAGCTATTGTGCTGGCTATTAAGCTGTTGTCTGTCAGCTGCAAATCTATTCTTCCATACTCTGCACTGTTATTGCTGGGACTCTGCAAACATTTCCGCACCAGCTGCTCCTTCTTAGGTTCTGCCCTCGGAGTGTCAGCTGCTTTCTGCAGTCACTATATCTGTGTCACCTCAGTTTCCCATTTGCCATGTCAGTCTTATAATGCCTTCACTGTATTGAATTCTCTCTTTTAAAATAACTGGTGTGGTTTCTGTTTTCCTGACTGGACCTTGACTGATGAAGTACCAGGCTTTTGCCCCTGGCTTGCTTGTGTCTGAGGCATCTGAGGTGCTTGCTACTTCCAGTTCCTCAGTCAAGGGAGGAAAACATGAACAAGTGTGATGTTCCGTGGGGTGTCAAGATGATAATGATCTCTGCAGTTTATGGCAGAGAGCAGGAGAGCTGACATAGTGCCAAAAGCAAATTGCTTCTGATGACCCTTGAAAATGGGTATAGAGGGAAAAAGTATTTGCTAGGGTCAGTAGCTGTGTTCCACATGCTAGGTGCTGTGCTGATTTACTCTAAGAAAAATACCATATTGGAATAGCAGCTACAGAGTCACAAACTACTTATGGCCAGTTTCCCGGATCTGTCTACCTGCTGCAAAGACCAGACGGGTGAGTTAAATGGAGGGTGTGATAGGCATCCCCACTCCTGCAATCCTATATTTGAAACTCAAGTCAGGCTTTTCTCTCCCTAGTATACCATGAAGAAATACCATACTAGAAATGGAGGAAATTAATCCTGTACACACACAGCCTCGTACCTTCATAAAGCATTGCTCTTTCTGATCATGTTATTTGTGTGCTCAGAACCCTTCAATAATTTCCTCTGCGTATGGAATAAATTCAAACATTTTAGTCTGACATTCAAGATCCTTCAAGATCTGGTCTATTGAAGCACTGCAGCCCAACCAAAGTATCTGAATTTCTGTATATACGCTCCATTTTCTCCCGCCTCTGTGTGCTTGCTCTCGTGGTTTCCTCGGCCTGCAATCTTTTTCAGAATTCGACCCCATCCTTCAGGGTCTTCTCAAATGCTACCTTTTCCATGAAGTTTAATCCTAACATTGACCCCATTCTAACACCCCACACCAGTTAGGTCTTAACACCTGATACTCAATACCACATAATTTCCTCTAGTAGTCATGTACTCTGGATGGCAGAGATTATGTCTCATTCATTTTTGTATCCTTCCAGTACTTATTAATACTAGGTGTTGGGTTAATTTTTTTTTCTCAAAATGAAGAAATAAATAAGAAGCTATAATAGGGGAAAGGGCATTCCAAATGGCAATACTGTTTTGAGAGTGCAGGATATTTTTCTAGAGAAGCACATGGAGTTTGGTTTGGCTGAGATCTAGGGTGTGTACAGAGAACTTGTGGGAAATCCATCTGGAAAGGTAAGTTAGCACCAGATTGCACAGAGGCTGGAGAGTAGTTGGGCTAAGGGTTTGAAATTATTTCTTTAGGCAGAATGGAGGAATAGAAGGTTTAGTATTAGGGAAGAATTTGTATGTCAAAGGTTCTCATACCAAAGTTAGAATTTTTCTGAACTGGTTTAAAGGAGCAAACTAGATGAGATAAAGGGAAATACCTAAGCTGAAGCAAGAGAGACTTAATTTGGATGGCCAGTACCATTCTGAGAAAGGTCATAAAACAACAGAATGCTTCTGAGAGAGCTTGCAAAACTATGAAGATATTTTGTAAAAGCAAAACGAGACTTGTCTGGGACTCTGTGGTATGTATAATTATTATTATTATTATTATTATTTTTTTTTTTTGGCGGTACGCGGGCCTCTCACTGTTGTGGCCTCTCCCGTTGCGGAGCACAGGCTCCGGACGCGCAGGCCATGGCTCACGGGCCCAGCCGCTCCGCGGCATGTGGGATCTTCCCGGACCGGGGCACGAACCCGTGTCCTCTGCATCGGCAGGCGGACTCTCAACCACTGCGCCACCAGGGAAGCCCTGTATAATTCTTTTATAGCAAAGGAAAGGCTTGGTAGCGTTTCTTAGTCCTAACTCTTATAAACCACTAGAATATTGAAAATCTCTAATGTGCACCCATGGAGAAAGGGAAGGAGGGGAGAGACTGGATAAGAGAAGAGGGAGCTGGGGATGGGAGAGAGGGTGAGGCAGTGAGAAGGTCTTTATCCTAGGGCAGGTAAATACTACTGAAATACCCTCTCCTGCCGGCACTAGTCTTTAATCTCTCCTGGCTCGGAACTCCACTCTCAGCCTTCTGATTCTTCTGTAAGCTAGTTTAGTTTTTCTCAGAAGCTGCCTTCTGGTAAGTCCTATTTTTTTCTTCTCGATAGAAAATGGAAGAGTAAACGTCGTCACTGTTTATAGCTCTGGACTATGACCAAAGGGGTCTGGGTCCGAATTTGAGTGATGACCTCCATTTACTTCTGAATAAGGCTGTTGGAATGTCCCCTGTCCTGCAAATGCATCCCCTTAATAAGAAAAGTATGATTTGACAGATTTTTATTTTAATATCCCTGGATGCCACAGTGTGATAAGTTAGAAGACTACTGTCAGGCTATGAAATGACAAAGAATCTCTGATATTCTTTCCTCGTTCATTTTATCAAGTCTGACAAAGAATATTACTGTGAACACGATTGGAACAAGTTAACTGTCACTCCTGATGATAAGGATTTAGGCCTCAGTGTTTCTCTGGAACCTGGTCAACTTTTGTCATCAGGCTCCATCTCATGTCAAGCATCTTTATCTAATACCACAGGGACCATTAGACAGTCTACCCTGGATCACTGATGAAGCTTGGAGAAGGACACTGGTGAGACTGCTGGAGTCTCTTCCCATATTTGAGGAAGGGTGACTTCCATGCCTGTCTATCTGGACAGCAGAATCTAAGCAGGGACTTAGACCTCAAGAGTCCCCATAGACCTGAGTGCAGGCCGAACACAGCAATAGATGGTTCAGCTCAAGTGCTGACTCTGATCAGTAGGGGCGGTGGGGACTGTGTGGGAAAGAGTGCTGTAATCTCTTGGGAATGCCTGCCTTAGGCTTACGCAGGGCAAGAGCACGTGAATATTCCACGTATTCGCAGATCTGGGCGTGGACCAAGGGCCCTGACTGATGAGAACAGATAAGCTGGACATTCCATTCAGCAGGGGATCAGGGTGAACTGCTATGATAAACTGACTCCACACTCTGAAATGGGAATCTATGCCATGATGGTACGTTAAGGGCCAAAGTGTCATATACCATGGCAACTTCTAACCATTTGAGATTAGATTTTCTGTGGTCTTCTAAATTTTGCTATTTAAAGTAAAGAAATTCTGAACTAAGCATTTCCTGGTTGAACCTACCTTATCCTGAAGCCATATATGTATCATAGGCATTGGAGTGTAAGTCCCAATTGTGAAATATCCATGGCTAAGAGTTTACATGTATTTTTAACTTTGTATTTTGAAATCATTTTATACTTAACAGAGAAGTTGTAAAAAAATAGTAGAGTTTCCACATACTCCTTATCTAGGTTTTCCTAATGTTAACATCTTACATAACCATAGTACATTTATTGAAACCAGGAAATTAACATTCATAAATACTATTAACTAATCTATTAACCTTATTTGGATTTTGTCGGTTTTCCCACTAATGTCCTTTCTCTGGTCCAGGATCCAGTCCAGGGTCTCACATTGCATTTAGTTGTCAAATCTCCTTAGTCTCCTTCAGTTTGTGATAGTCCCTCAATCTTTGCCTTACGTGACCTTGATACTTTTGAAGAGTACTAGCCAATTATTTTCTAGAATGTCCTTCAAGTTGGAGTTGTCTGATGTTGTCTTATGATTAGATTGAGGTTACTCATTTTTAGCGAGAATCCCACAGAAGTGTTACCTCAGTGCATGATGTCAGGGGGCTCATGTACAGGCGTGCCCTTTTACTGCGGATGTTAACTTTGATCACTTGGTTAAGATCGTGTCTGCCAGGCTTTTGCAGCTGAAGTTACTATTTTCTGTTTGTAATCAACAAGTATCTTGTGGGGCGAAATTTTGAAAGTATGCAAATATCCTGTTTCTCAACATAATTTCACCCAACTATTTTAGCATCCTGTGATGATTACTGTCTGTAAAAAGTTTTGCTGTCATATTTGGCTAACAGTGATTTAAAGAAATTTCCATCAGTATTTCTACATTTATTAGTTAGAATTCTTCTGTAAGGAAGAGGTACCCCACCCCCATGTATTCATTTACTTATCCCAATTACTTATAGACAGTATAGACTCATAGACAGTTCTTTTATACTGTGTGTTATCATCTATTACTATCATTATTGTATTGTCCCAGATTTGGCCATCGGGAGCACCTTCAAGTTGGCTCCTGTGCCTTTCTGACATGCCACTATTATTATTTATTTTAGTACTTTCTTGCTTTCTGGCCTCTCAAGATATTCCAGGCTTATCTTCTGTTTTCCCTGGCCAGCCCTGGAAAGGAGTCCTGGTTTCTCTTATCAGAGAGTGGTATTTAGAAACAAGATCTGGGCACTAGATGTGCTCAGTGTTACCAGAGTGTCATTGCTTCTAAGGCACTCTCAGGTGACAGAGCGAGGAAATACGTTTGTATACTCATGCATGCACATGTGCACATGTTTATTTTGTGCCTACCCACCTGCATATCCATGTATGTGTGTGTGTGTGTGTATGAGAATATATGTATGAATTTATACTGATACTTTAGATTCTAATCCAACACCACAGTATTCATCCTTGATGTCTTTCTTTCCTTCTTTCTAACTCCTTTCTCCAATGGTGACAAACTGTCATTATCCATAACATGTTTATTTATTTGTTCAATCCTAGTATACACAAAAAGTAGTTTCAGAATTTCTAACTCATTCTCTTGTAAAGAACAAATTTACTAACTAAAGTACAATATTTGTGTACAGTTCCTTTTGTCTTTCATCTACATGGTTGCTTTAGCCGCGGCTGCTCCCCGGGAAGCTCCCGCATGGGGATGGGATCTCAGACTTCCACGTTACTGTGGAGGGAAGAGCTTGAGGAGATCAAGATGGATACTGGCTTTTCCCAGTACACGGGGCATTACAGAATGGCACACCCAGTCTATTTCTCTTCACTACCCATTCACCAGTCCCCCAGTTATGCTGCTGAATGCCACACATCCATCCAGACTGAGAAAGTGAGAGGGACTCAAGCCAAGAAGCAGCCGAGCAAGCTCTTTCACGGATGCCGACTGGCCATGCTGCTTCCCCTCCCGCTGGGCCTCAGCATGCTCCTTCAGCCTTTCCCAGTTGTCCTCTGCGTCCTGTTTCTCTGTCCCCCAACCCCCCATTCACTAGACCTTTCAGTTTGCGTGCTCTTTGTTCCACCTCAAAATCCGCTCTCTTCTACCAGGCACCCCCTTAAATATATGTCTAACTTGACAAGGTGGTTCTGTGGTCTGGCAGTTTTTATTTCCCTTTGCTCACAAATGAGCCTCTGGGATGTTCTCTCCCCAGGAGCATCTCTCTTCAGAAGAATGTGACCATCTGTTGGTCCCTTGTACTCTGCTCTGTCATCAAAGGGCTACTGGATGGAAATGTTCTTCTTAAAATGTGTCGAGCCATCCCTTCTAGGTGGCTTGCCCAGGTCACTCGACCTCTGGCCTCTGATTCTGCACACGTAGGGTGGCTACTCTGTGGCTACTCTTGTTAGTACAGGGTTGGTTCTTCAGTAAATAGCCATATGCCTGCTGGTCCGGTCAGCTTTGGGGCACTGTCGCCACCAGAAGAGCCGCCCTGACAATTTGCCTGGGGACTTCCTCATGGCTCTTTGAACAAGGAGGCTGGGCACCCTAAAAGCTTCCTGTGTTACCACCTCTGTAGCGTGGCTTATACCTCAGTGTTGCATGCCCTGGGATGTTTTTCACTTCACGTTTCCAAGTAGAAAGATTAGAGTTATGGAGATGCCTAACTCATCCTGTCCAAGAGATTTCAAGATCGTCCTCAGTATCCTGAAGGTTTTTGCACTTGGCCAATGATTATGTCAGAAGCCATAGTCAGCTCCCAGTAGAGGTTCAAAGCATTGACTGTATTGTCACATTAGCTGCCTGGTTACATGGGCTTCCTACCTCCACTGCTAATCGCTTAGAAACACGGGGTCTGGCAATGGTGGCACAACCTGAGGTACAATTGTAGACCTTTCAGCGAGCCAGGAGCCAGGGCAGCTTCTTTGCCAGTCAGCTTAGTTTAGACCTCACTGAATTAGGCTGTTGCCATCCTAACACCTAAGTCCATTCATGCATGTATCTGCCTGTGGTGGACATTCTCTGACTCACTACGTGCTTGCTTGCTTTCTTGCTTAAGAAGAAGCAATTCTTTAGAAAGGAAATGGCCAAAGAACACCACTGCAAAGGGAAGGGAAAAGAATGGGGGACAGAGGAGTGGCCAGGCGAGATGGCTCAAGTATAAATGAATGAGAAATTCTGTATGACGTACCATTCTGACTTTAGGATCAAGTGATGTAACACAGGGACTGTGTAAAAGGGAAGATTGTCTGATAATTTTCTATTCAGTACCTCAGAGGCTCTTTGACTTGAATATTTAAAGTTCCCAAGTTTATGCCTTTGCCCTCTTTTGACAGTATAGCACACTGTTTTAATCCATGGCTGTGTCTTATTGCTCTGTTTAAAATTATATTCATCAATCCATCAATAAATATTTGTGGTTAAAACAAAACAACAAAATAAAAATACTTCTTTCCAAAGTTACTTAGGTTAGCTATTTCCTTCCCCATCTCCTTCAGTGTGGTTAGGATATTCACTTGTAATATAGTTAGGTTTATTTGTTACTGCGTGTTTTCCACTTTGGATTCTCCTTACATTCTGGCTGATGTTAATTATTTATTTACGGGGGGGTATGTGAAACATTACCCTAGGTTCTAAGGGTTAGAGCTCCCCAAAAATATACTCAGAGAAGTGTCACGCTGCCTTGACCCTGCTACCTCCTTCCCATCCCCCATTCTTTCTACCCCATTCCCACCTATGCCCTGTTGGTAAACCAATCTCATTAGCTTCTGGTTTATCTCTCCTATACAGTCAGTTCTGCTGTAACTCTTGTTTTGAAAAAGTGAATTTGTTCCAACGTGATTGATATCTTAGAGCACAAGTTGAGCTTAGTGTGAATTTTGCGTGTGTTAAGGCACAATTTCACATATGAGAAACTCGAGGTGAATGCAGAAACTGCACCCAGCTGACCTGAGCTGTGTAAAAACACACAAAATACACACACCTCAAACACCTCTGTGCCCCCTCGATTCACCCCGTGTCTTAGCAGCCACCCCTGTCCACATCTGCTATTACAGCCTGCCTTCTGATTTCAGGTACCCCTGCATCTACCCCGCCTCCTGACGCCCACTCCACAAGCAAACTTCAGGGCCTTTTTTAGGGAAAGTGACACATGTATTATGTATTTCTTAACCATTTCACATGTGTAAAATTGTGCTACTGTTTATTTATTAGGTTCCTGTGTGTGTGTGTGTGTGTGTGTGTGTGTGTGTGTCACAGAAGCTTTTTGAGTGTTGTGCTCTGTTTTCTCTATAAACCCTTTGGTTTTTATTGTGCAGTTCTGCATAATGTAGAGATTTATAAGGATGGCTATGTTGTGCTATAGCAGAATTGACTATTTCTTTTACACAAATAAGTGGATACCTGCATATCTTCATATATACCCTTCTCTGTAACATGAAGGGTAGCATACTATAGACACTCTTTTGGGCTTTACCTTTGTCACTTAAGAGTACGTCCTGGAAATCACTCCTTATTAGCTCATAAAAATCTTCCTCATTTTTTTAACAGCTGCATAGTACTACATTATGTGGATGTCCTATAGTTTATTCCATCACTGCATGTACATAACCACAGAAAAAGGGTTAAAATCACTAATGGTTAAATACTTCCATCTGTGTATAGGCACCTTGGTTGTTTTCAATATCTCATAAACAATACTGCAATGAATAACCTTTTTGTATTATTGGAGGTGAAGGTTTGGTTGGGATTGCTAGGGCAAAAAGTGAGTGCATATGTAGTTTTGTTAGATACTGCCAAATTCCCTTCCAGAGAGGTTGTCCAAAAAGTTTGAATTTCCACCAGCATTGTTTGTGAGTACCTGTTTTTCCCGCAGTTTCACCAATAGAATGTTGTCATATTGTTTAACTTTTCCTAATCTAATAGGTGATAAATGGTATCTATATTGTTTGCATTTCTCTAATTACGAGTGAGTTTGAACAATTTTCCCTAAGTTTAAGAAACATTTTAATGTTTTTTCTGGATTGTCTGTTCAGGCTTCTCCCCCCGCCCCCATTTTTCTACCAGGTTTTGGCTCCTTTCTTTGTCCCTGAATTCTAAGAAGTATTTATCTATTAGGGATATTAGTCCTTTTATTTCTGTGGTATATGTTTTTCTTATTATTTTTTTAACATCTTTATTGGAGTATAATTGCTTTACAATGGTGTGTTAGTTTCTGCTTTATAACAAAGTGAATCAGTTATACATATACACATGTTCCCATATCTCTTCCCTCTTGCGTCTCCCTCCCTCCCACCCTCCCTATCCCACCCCTCTAGGTGGTTACAAAGCACCGAGCTGATCTCCCTGTGCTATGCGGCTGCTTCCCACTAGCTATCTGTTCTACGTTTGGTAGTGTATATATGTCCATGCCACGCTCTCACTTTGTCACAGCCTACCCTTCCCCCTCCCCACATCCTCAAGTCCATTCTCTAGTAGGTCTGCGTCTCCATTCCCGTCTTACCCCGAGGTTCTTCATGACTTTTTTTTTTCTTAGATTCCATATATATGTGTTAGCATACAGTATTTGTTTTTCTGTTTCTGACTTACTTCACTCTATATGACAGACTCTAGGTCCATCTACCTCACTACAAATAACTCAATTTTGTTTCTTTTTATGGCTGAGTCGTATTCCATTGTATATATGTGCCACATCTTCTTTATCCATTCATCCGATGATGGACACTTAGGTTGCTTCCATGTCCTGGCTATTGTAAATAGAGGTGCAATGAACATTTTGGTACATGACTCTTTTTGAATTATGGTTTTCTCAGGGTATATGCCCAGTAGTGGGATTGCTGGGTCGTATGGTAGTTCTATTTTTAGTTTTGTAAGGAACCTCCATACTGCTCTCCATAGTGGCTGTATCAATTTACATTCCCACCAGCAGTGCAAGAGTGTTCCCTTTTCTCCACACCCTCTCCGGCATTTATTGTTTCTAGATTTTTTGATGATGGCCATTCTGACCGGTATGAGGTGATACCTCATTGTAGTTTTGATTTGCATTTCTCTAATGATTAGTGATGTTGAGCATCCTTTCATGTGTTCGTTGGCCATCTGTGTATCTTCTTTGGAGAAATGTCTATTTAGGTCTTCTGCCCATTTTTGGATTGGGTTGCTTGGTTTTTTTGATATTGAGCTGCATGAGCTGCTATTAAATTTTGGAGATTAACCCTTTGTCAGTTGCTTCATTTGCAAATATTTCCTCCCATTCTGAGGGTTGTCTTTTGGCCTTGTTTATGGTTTCCTTTGCTGTGCAAAAGCTTTGAAGTTTCATTAGGTCCCATTTGTTTATTTTTGTTTTTATTTCCATTTCTCTAGGAGGTGGGTCAGAAAGGATCTTGCTGTGATTTATGTCATAGAGTGTTCTGCCTATGTTTTCCTCTAAGAGTTTGATAGTGTCTGGCCTTGCATTTAGGTCTTTAATCCATTTTGAGTTTATTTTTGTGTATGGTGTTAGGGAGTGTTCTAATCTCATACTTTTACATGTACCTGTCCAGTTTTCCCAGCACCACTTATTGAAGAGGCTGTCTTTTCTCCACTGTATATTCTTGCCTCCTTTATCAAAGATAAGGTGACCATATGTGCGTGGGTTTATCTCTGGGCTTTCTATCCTGTTCCATTGATCTATATTTCTTTTTTTTTCTTTCTTTTTTTTTTTTTTTTTGTGGTATATGGGCCTCTCACCGTTGTGGGCTCTCCCGTTGCGGAGCACAGGCTCTGGACGCGCAGGCTCAGCGGCCATGGCTCACGGGCCCAGCCGCTCCGCGGCATGTGGGATCCTCCCGGACCGGGGCACGAACCCGTGTCCCCTGCATCGGCAGGCGGACTCTCAACCACTGTGCCACCAGGGAAGCCCTGTTGGAAGATTTTTAATCACAGTTTCAATTTCAGTGCTTGTGATTGGTCTGTTCATGTTTTCTGTTTCTTCCTGATTCAGTCTTTCTGTGGTATATGTTGCGCATATTTTCTCTCAGTTTTTAGTTGTCATTTGACTTTGTTAGTGGTGTTTGAGCATGCAGAAACATTGAATGTTCAAATTTATCAATATTCTCTTTTATTGCCTCTATTTTGAGTCAGAGTTAGAGAGCCATTTCCTAGACTGAGGTCAAAGAATAATTCACCCCTATTTTCTTTCAGTACTTGTATGGTTGCATTTTTTAATGTTTAGGTCTCTGATCCCTTTGGAGTTTAATCTTGTGTATGGTGCGAAGTATGGCTCTAATTAAATGGTTCTCAACCAGGGGCGATTTTGTCCCCCCAGGGGACGTGTAGCAATGTCAGGAGACATTTTGGGTTGTCAAAACTAGAGGGAAGAATGCTGACATCTAGTGGGTAGAGGCCAAGGATGCTGCTAAACATCCTGCAGTGCACAGGACAGCCTCCCACAGCAAAGAATGATCCGACTCAAAATGTCAATAGTGTCGAGGTTGAGAAACTCTGATAAAATGTTTTTCTTCAACAAGTGGCTACCCAGTTGTTCCAGCATCATTAAAAAAAAAAAAAGCCACAACAGTGAAAGGCCCACGTACCGCAAACAATAAACAGAAAAAACAAAACAAAAAAACACCCCTCCATCTTTTTGACTCAGTGTTTAGAGATACCACAGTTACCAGATGTTTTCATATATACTTGGGTCCGTTTCTGGCCTTTGTATTCTGTCCTGCTGGTGTATTTGTGCCAGTACCACACGGTTGTAATTATAAAGGCTTTAAAAATATTTTAATATCTGTTAGGGCTAATCCCCCCTTATGGGTTTCCTTTTTCAGTGTTTTTCTGGCTATTTTTTTAATTTAATAGACTATTTTTTTAATTGAATGAGTCTTAAAATACTATAGAGGTTTACAGTTTTCAAAAGTTTCATACACATGATTTCATATAATCCCATAATAACCTTTTTTTCCCACCCACCTCTATATTACCCCTCCCCCCTCCCCTTTCCCCATGGTAACCACTAGTTTGATATCTCTGTCTCGGAGTCTGCTTCTTTTTTTGTTTTATTCACTAGTTTGTTGTATTAATATTTTTTACATTCCACATATAAGTGATATCATACAGTATTTGTCCTTCTCTGTCTGCCTTATTTCACTTAGCCTTCCAAGTCCATCCACGTTGCTGCAAATAGCAAAATTTCATTTTTTTATGGCTAGTAGTATTCCATTATACATATATATGTACACCACATCTTCTTTATCCATTCTTCTGTTGATGACACTTAGGTTGCTTCCGTATCTTGGCAGTTGTAAATAATGCTGCTATGAATACTGGGGTGTGTGTATCTTTCTGAATTAGTGTTTATGGATTTTTTGGATATATACCCAGGAGTGGAATTGCTGGGTCATCTGGTAGTTCTACTTTTAGTTTTTAGAGAAATCTCCATACTCTTTTTCCACAGAGGCTGCACCAATTTACATCCCCACCAACAGTGTATGAGGGTTCCCTTTTTTCCACGCCCTCTCCTGCATTTATTATTTGTAGACTTTTTCATGATAGCATTCTTATCGGTGTGAGGTGATACCTCATTGTAGTTTTGACTTCCATTTCTCTAATAATTAGTGATGTTGAGCATCTTTTCATGTGCCTGTTGGCCATCTGCATTTCCTCTTGGAAAAATGTCTATTCAGGTTTTCCGCCCATTTGGTAATCAGGTTGTTTGCTTTTTTGATGTTGAGTTGTATGAGCTGTTTATAGTTGTTAGATATTAACCCCTTATTGGTCATTATCATTTGCAAGTAATCATTTCCCATTCAGTAGGTTATCTTTTCATTTTGTTGATGGCTTCCTTTGCTGTGCAAAAGCTTTTAAGTTTAGTTAGGTCCCATTTGTTTATTTTTGCTTTTGTTTCCTTTGCTTTAGGAGATGGATCAAAAAATATATTGCTGTGATTTATGTCAAAGACTGTTCTGCCCGTGTTTTCCTCTAGGAGTTTTATAGTATCTGGTCTTACATTTAGATCTTGAATCCATTTTGAGTTTATTTTTGTATATGATGTTAGAGAATGTTCTAATTTCATTCTTTTTTTTTTTTTTTTTTGCGGTACGCGGGCCTCTCACTCTTGTGGCCTCTCCTGTTGCGGAGCACAGGCTCCGCACGCGCAGGCTCAGCGGCCATGGCTCACGGGCCTAGCTGCTCCACAGCATGTGGGATCTTCCCGGACCAGGGCACGAACCCGTGCCCCCTGCATCAGCAGGCGGCCTCTCAACCACTGCGCCACCAGGGAAGCCCCCTAATTTCATTCTTTTACATGTAGCTGTCCAGGTTTCTCAGCACCACTTACTGAAGAGACTGTGTTTTCTCCATTGTATATTTTTGCCTCCTTTGTCATAGATTAACTGATCATAAGTGTGTGGGTTTATTTCTGGGCTCTCTGTTCTGTTTCTTTGATCTGTGTGTCTGTTTTTGTGCCAGTACCACATTGTTTTGATGACTGCAGCCTTGTAGTATAGTCTGAAGTCTGAGAACATGGTTCCTCCAGCTCTGTTCTTCTTTCTCAAGATTGTTTTGACTATCCAGGGTCTTTTGTGTTTCCATATAAATCTTAAAATTATTTTTTCTAGTTTTTTGAAAAATGCCACTGGTATTTTGATAGGGATTGCAGTGAATCTGTAGATTGCCTTCAGTAGTATGGTCCTTTTAACAATATCACTTTTTCCAATCTAAACATGTTATATCTTTCCATCTGTTTGTGTTGTCCTCAATTTCTTTCATCAGTGCCTTACAGTTTTCCAAGTACAGGTCTTTTACCTCCTTAGGTAGGTTTACTCCTAGTTATTTTATTCCTTTTGATGCAGTGGTAAGTGGGATTGTTTCCTTTATTTCTCTTTCTGATAGTTCGTTATTAGTGTATAGAAATGCAACAGATTTCTGTACTTTAATTTTGTACCGAATTCGTCGATGAGCTCCAGTACTTCTCTGGTGGCATCTTTAGGATTTTCTATGTATAGTATCATGTCATCTGCAAACAGTGACAGTTTTACTTCTTCCTTTCCAATTTGAATTCCTTCTTCCTGTCTGATTGCTATGGCTAGTATTTCCAAAACTATGTTGAATAAAAGTGGCAAGAGTGAACGTCCTTGTCTTGTTCCTTATCTTAGAGGAAATGCTTTCAGCTTTTCACCACGGAGTACGATGTTAGCTGTGGGTTTGTCATGTATGGCCTTTATTATGTTGAGTTATATTCCCTCTATGCCCACTTTCTGGAGAAGTTTTTTTTTTTTTTTATCATAAATGGATGTTGAACTTTATCAGAAGATTTTTCTGCATCTATTGGGATGATCATATGGCTTTTATTCTTCAATTTGTTAATGTAGTGTGTTACAATGATTGATTTGGAGATATTGAAAAATCCTTGCATCCCTCGGATAAATTCCACTTGATCATGGTGTATGATCTTTTTAATGTAGTGTTGGATTTGGTTTGCTAACATTTTATTGAGGATTTTTGCATCTATGTTCATCAGTGATATTGGCCTGTAATTTTCTTTTTTCGTGATATCTTTGTCTGGTTTTGGTATCAGGGTGATGCTGGCCTCATAGAATGAGTTGGGAAGTGCTCCTTCCCTTGCAGTTTTTTGGAATAGTTTGAGAAGCATGGGTCTTAACTCTTCTCTAAATGTTTGGTAGAGTTCACGTGGGAAGCCATCTGGTCCTGGACTTTTGTTTTTTGGGAGTTTTTAAATTACTGATTCAATTTCATTACTGGTAATTGGTCTGTTCATATTTTCTATTCCTTCCTGGTTTAGTCTTGGGATAGTGTACCTTTCTAAGAGTTTGTCCATTTCTTCTAGGTTGTCCATTTTATTGGCATATAGTTGTTCATAGTAGTCTCTTATGATCCTTTGCATTTCTGTGGTGTTGATTGTAACTTCTCCTTTTTAATTTTGATTTTATTGATATGGGCCCTCTCCCATTTTTTCTTGATGAGTCTGGCTAAAGGTTTGTCAATTTTGTTTGTCTTTTCAGAGAGCCAGCTTTCACTTTCATTGATCTTTTCTATTATTTTTTAGTCTCTGTTTCATTTATTTCTGCTCTGATGTTTATGATTTCTTTCCTGCTACTTACTTTGGGTTTTGTTTGTTCTTCTTTCTCTAGTTGCTTTAAGTATAAGGTTAGCTTGTTTATTTGAGATTTTACTTGTTTCCTGAGGTAAGATTGTATTGCTATAAACTTCCTTCTTAGAACTGCTTTTGCTGCGTCCCTTAGGTTTTGGATCGTTGTGTTTTCATTGTCATTTGTCTCTACGTATTTATTTCCTCTTTGATTTCTTCAGTTAGCCATTGGTTGTTTAGTAGCATATTGTTTAGCCTCCATGTGTTTGTGTTTTTTGCAGTTTTTTTTCTTGTAGTTGATACCTAGTCTCATAGCGTTTTGGTCAGAAAAGATGCTTGAGAAGATTTCAATTTTCTTAAATTTACTAAGGCTTGTTTTGTGGCCTAGCGTGTGATCTATCCTGGAGCATGTTCTGTGTGCACTTGAAAAGAGTGTATTCTGCTGCTTTTGGATGGAATGCTCTGTATATCAATTAAGTTTGTCTGGTCTAACATGTCATTTAAGGCCAGTTTCCTTATTGATTTTCTGTCTGGCTGATCTGTCCATTGATGTGAGTGGGGTGTTAGTGTCCTCTACTATCACTGTGTTACTGTCGATTTCTCCTTTTATGTTTCTAAATATTTGCTTTATATATTTAGGTGCTCCTATGTTGGGTGCATATATATTTACAATTGTTAGATCTTCTTGGATTGATCCCTTGATCATTACGTAGTGTCCTTTTTTGTAACGGCCTTTATTTTAAAGTCTATTTTGTGTGATATACTTATTGCTATGCTGACTTTCTTTTGATTTCCACTTGCATGGAATACCTTTTTACATTCTCTAACTTTTAGTCTTTGTGTGTCTCTAGATCTGAAGTGAGGCTCTTGTTGCAGCATATATACAGGTCTTGTTTTTGTATCCATTCAGCCACTCTGTGTCTTTTGGTTGGATAATTTAGTCCCTTTATATTTAAGGTAATTATTGATATATATGTTCTTATTGCCATTTTGTTGCTTTGGATTTGTTTTTATAGGTCTTCTTTTCTTCTTCTTTTGCTCTCTTCTCTTGTGATTTGATGACTGTCTTTAGCATTATGTTTGGATTCCTTTTTCTTTTTTTGTGTGTATATCTATTACAGATTTTTGGTTTGCAGATACCATGAGGTTTTTGTATAGCAGTCTGTATATGTGTGTGTGTGTGTGTGATTGTTTTAAGTTGCTTATCTCTTAATTTCAAATAAATTTTAAAGACCCTGCATTTGTATTCTCCTCCCCTCATGATTACTTTTTTTTTTTCTTTTGGCCACAAGGCTTGTGGAATCTTAGCTCCCCAACCAGGGATCGAACCTGTGCCCCCTGCATTAGAAGTGCAGAGTCCTAACCACTAGACCACCAGGGAATTCCCACGATTATATTTTTGATATCATATTTTATATGTAATTATTTTGTGTATCCCTTAACTGCTTATTGTGGATATAGATGATTTTATTACTTTTGTCTTTAACCTCCCTACTAGCTTTGTGTGTGGATGATAACCTACCTTTACTGTATGTTTGCGTTTACTGGTGAGCTGTTTCATTTTGTAATTTTCTTGTTTCTAATTGTGGCCTTTTCTTTTTTCGCCTAGAGAAGTTCCTTTAACATTTGTTGTAAAGCTGGTTTGGTGGTGCTGAACTCTTTTTAGCTTGTCTGTAAAGCATTTGATCTCCATCAAATCTGAAGGAGAGCCTTGCTGGGTAGAGTATGCTTGGTTGTAGGTTTTTCTGTTTCATCACTTTGAATATATTGTGCCATTCCCTCCTGGCCTGCAGAGTTTCTGCTGAAAAATCAGCTGATGGCCTTTTGGGAGTTCCCTCGTATGTTACTTGTTGTTTTTCCCTTGCTGCTTTTAATATTCTCTCTTTATCTTTAATTTTTGTCATTTTAATTACAATGTGTCTTGGTGTGTTCCTCTTTGGGTTCTACTGTATGGGACTCTGCGCTTCCTAGACTTAGGTGACTGTTTCCTTTCCCAGGTTAGGGAATTTTTCAGCTACTAGGTTTTCAAATATGTTCTCAGGCTCTTTTCCTCTCTCTTCTCCTGCTGGAACTTAATGTGAATTTTAGTATGCTTGATGTGTCCCAGAGGTCTCTAAAACTGTCCTCATTTCTTTTTATTCTTTTTTCTTTTTTTCTGTTCAGTGGCAGTGATTTCCACTACTCTGTCTTCCAGCTCACTGATCTGTTCCTCAATATCATTTAGTCTACTATTGATTCCTTCTGGTGTATTTTTCATTTCAGTTATTCTTCATCTCTGTTTTGTTGTTCTTTATATTTTCTAACTCTTTGTTGAAAACTTCTAACTTGTTTTATGCATCCATTCTTATCCCGAGTTCTTTAATCATCTTTACAATCATTACTCGGAATTCTTTCTCAGGTAGAATGCCTATCTCCACTTCCCTTAGTTCTTTCTGGGGTTTTTTCTTTTTTTTTTTTTTTTTTTGCGGTACGCGGGCCTCTCACTGTTGTGGCCTCTCCCGTTGCAGAGCACAGGCTCCGGACGTGCAGGCTCAGCGGCCATGGCTCACGGGCCCAGCCGCTCCGCGGCATGTGGGATTTCCCAGATCGGGGTCCGAACCCGTGTCCCCTGCATCGGCAGGCAGACTCTCAACCACTGCACCACCAGGGAAGCCCTGGGGTTTTTTCTTGTTCCTTCATCTGGAACATGTTCCTCTGCCACCTCATTTAGTTTAAGTTGCTGTTGGCATTTTTATGTATGTAGTAGGTTAGTTATGTTTCTCAACCTTGGATAAGTGGCCTTCTGTAGGACAAGTCCTATGCATCCCTGCAGCACACTCCCCTCTCGTCACCCAAGCTGCATGCTCTAGGGATTCCCCCTAAGAGGGCTGTGTGGGTCCTTCTGTTGTGGTGGGCTGACTGTCTGGGTGGTCTGGTAGGCCTGGTCGGCCTCTAGTGTGATTGGTTGCCAGGCCCTGCCTTGTGTGGATGCTGCTGGTTGGTGGGCCTGGTCATGAGGTGGCTGACTGCAGAACCCCAGGGGGCCCTGGGGCTAGTGCTGGCTCACTGGTGGGAGGAATCAGGGTCCAGAAGACTCAGGAGCTATTCTCCCCTGCCAGTGGTGGGTGAAGCCAGGTCCTGGGGTTAGTGCTGGACTACTGGTAGGCAGAGCCTGGTCCTGGAGACTGGCTGCAGGGTCCAGGGATCCCAGAGTGCTGTCAGATCACTGATGGGTAGGAGGGGCCAGTTCCTGACACAATTGGGTATGAGGTTTGGGGTGTCCCAAAACTTGTGTTGGCCTGCTAGTGGGCAGGGCCGGGGCCCGGCTTGTCCCAGGGTTGGGTCTGGCCTGCTTTTGGCTGGCTGGGTCTGCAGGCTGTGGGATTGTGGGTTTCTGGCATCTGGTATCTGTCCCCTGGTGGGTGAGGCTGGTCTAGTGGCTAGTGCAGGCTTCCTGGAGGGGAAGGCCAGTGCCTGCCAGCTGGTGGGCGGAGCTGGGTCTTGGCCCTCTGGTGGGCAGGGCCATGTCTAGAGGTGGCTGTGAGCTCAGCAAGTCTTTAGGCAGCCTATCTGCTGATGGGTGGGGCTGTGTCCCCACCCAGTTAGTTATTTGGCTTGAGCTGTCCCAGCACTGGTACCTACAGGCAGTTGGGTGGGGCCAGGTCTTGGTGCTAATGAGCTAATGGCACCCACCAGCACTGGCTTCCATGGGGTAGAAAAAGCTCCCAAATATGGCTGCTGCCAGTGTCTATGTTCCCAGGGTGAGCCACAGCTGCCCCCCACCTCTTTGGGAGACTCTTCAAGACCAGCAGGTAGTTCTGGCCCTGGCTCCTATGAAGTTACTGCTTTTGCCCTGGGTCCTGGTGCACATGAGGTTTTGTGTGCGCCCTTTAAAAGTGGTGTTGGGACTTCCCTGGTGGTGCAGTGGATACGACTCCATGCTGCCAATGCAGGTGGCCTGGGTTCGATCCCTGGTCAGGGAACTAGATCCCACATGCATGCTGCAACTAAGAGTTCTCATGCCACAACTACGGAGCCCGTGTGCCGCAACGAAGGAGCCCGCTTGCCACAACTAAGACCTGGTGCAATCAGATAAATAAAGTGAAGTCTCTATTTTCTGCAGCCCTTTGGGACTCCTGGAATTAAACCCCATTGGCCTTCAAAGCCAAGTGCTTTGGTGGCTCATCTTCCCAGAGCATTGCAGGACCCCTGGGCTGGGGAGCCTGATATGGGGCTCAGAACTCTCCTGTGGGAGAACCCCTGCAATATAATTATTCTCCAGTTTGTGGGTCACTCATCTAGGGGTATGGGACTTGATTATATGAGAAGTCTGCCCCTCCTGCCCATCTTGTTGTGGTTCCTTCTTTATGTCTTAGTTGTTAAAGATCTTTTCGGATAGGTTTTGGTCTTTTTCATAGATGGTTCTGCAGATAGTTGTGGTTTTGGTGTGCTTGTGAGAGGAGGTGAGCTCAGGGTCTTTCTACTCTGCCATCTTGGCCCAAATTCCCTTTGGCTGTTCTTGTATGTTTATTTCTCCATAAGAACTTTAGTATCAATGGGTCAAACTCCATTTTTAAAAAAGCTTATTGGTAATTTTTATTGGGATTGTGTTAAACTTATAAATTTATTTAGAACTGACTTGTTTATAGTGCTGAATCATTCTATCCAAGAACAAGGGGTGTCCTTCCACTTGAGAAAGTATAATTTTGTGTCTTTTAGGAATGCTTTCAAATTTCCTAATATAGGTTTTGCACATTTGTGATAAATTAATTCCTAAGTATTTAGTCTTCTTTGTTATTGCTGTAAATGGAGTTTTCTATAACACTGGGTCTTCTAATTGTCTATCCTTTGTGTAAGTGAAGGATATTGATTTTTGTGTTTTTATCCTGCTACTTATTGAATTCTTTTATTGTTTAAGTTAGTTTTATAATTGATTCTCTAGAATTTTCCTGGTATAGTATCACATCATTTGCAACTAGATACAGGTTTACTTCTTCTTTACCAATTCTTATGCCTGTAATTGATTTGTTTTGTCCAACTGCATTGATTAATCCCTCTAATATAATGCTAATTAGTAGCAGATAGTGAGTATCCTTGCCTTGTTTCTGATTTTAATGGAAATGCCTCTAATGTTTCCCCATTAAGTTAGATACTGGCTTTAGGACTAAGGCATATATATTTTATCCTGTTAATGAAGTACCATTGAATTCCTATTTTCTCAAGTCTTTTTATAAAGAATAGGTCTTGAATTTTATTTAAGGCCTTTCCAGCATCTATGGAAGTAATCATATGGATTTTCCCCCTTTAGATCTATTAATATAGTATATGGTACTAATAGATTTCCTAATATTGAACCAACCTTCCATTCCTGGAATAAATCCCATTTAGTCATGGTGTATTAATTTCTCACTATGATATTGTATTCTGTTTGCTCACATTTAATTTAGCATTTTTGCATCAATAATCATGAGTTGATATTGGTCTGTCCTCCCTCCCTCCCCTCCCTCCCTCCCCTCCCTCCCTCCCTCCCTCCGTCCCTCCCTCCCTCCCTCCCTCCCTCCTGTCTTTATCAGGTTTAGGTATCAAACCTTCAGAAAAGTTTCATAAAAGAAATGGAGAAGTTCTTCATTTTCAATGTGCTGAAACAACTTATAGAGCGTTGAGATTATCTGGACTTTGAAAGTTTAGTAGAATTCCTCTGTGAAACCGTCTGGGCCTGAAATCACCTCCTTTGCCACCCTTGATGAGGGAGGACTTCCATATGGGCTTTCATTAGGAGACACCCCTTGAATTTTCAGCTTACAGAGCTGGGATTTAAGCCTAGTTGGACCTATGGTCTTATCACTATATCACTGATACCTCAGGGACTTGGATTGCCTAATCATAATAATGATGATGATGATGTCTAATACATATTAAGTGCTTTTTATGTGTCAGGTACTGTTTACATGTATTAACACATTCAATCCTTGTTTTAAACTTATAAGGTACTATCTCTCATTATCCCCAAGACACTGAAATGGTTAACTTGTCCAGGGTCACATAGCTCGTAAATGGTAGAGCTTGGTCTTCAATTCCAGGCAGTTTGGCTTCACAGATCATGTCTTTAATGACCAAAGTACAGTATAACAGTTTATAGAATTGTGGATGAGTGTATATCAGAATCTCATTATGAATGCTTTTTTAAAGGGAGAAAAATGGTTTAACTGAAGTCTCGTAAAGGAAAGAGTTGCTGTTTACGAAAACGTCTGTCTAGCAATTTGGCTACAAATTTCCTATCCCTATCCCTACAGCCTTTCCTCTTGCAGCAGTATACAGCCTTTGTAAACAAAGCTTAATGTATAGAACAGTGTTCTAGTCTGAGTCAGCTCCAGGTCTGAGGGATTCAACTTGAATGGAAATCTTCCAATGACCTTGGTGACCGAAACTCAATCAAACAAATGGAACAGTTAAAATTTCCCCAAATTACTTAGAAATACTATTACTGAGATGGGTAAATTTTCTGATTTACATAAGTATGACCTCTTATTAATGTTTGTTGGGAAAATGAAGCACACTCATTGCTATTCATTAGTTTAAGCTTTTTCCTATAGTCTTATTTTGGTATTTAGACATTATTAAAAATTATGCAGGTTAAGACAAAGGGTAATATTTTTATGTCATTTCTGCAAATGCTTAACATTCTTCTCTCCCCCCACCCCCCGCCAAGAAAGCCAGCTTAATGAGCCACAAAACATATTATAATGAATGGGAAAAATATTTTTAGCATTTTTATGCAGAAAATGCCTCATTAAAAGCAAATGCTGCAGCAAGCATTTGATTTGAGCATTAAGGTTTGAGCATTAAGATTTAAGCATTAAGATTTGAGCTTAATAGGAACTTTTGTCGAGCAGGGCTTTTATGACAAATCACTAGCATGTTGTAACTGCTCTATGTAAAGACCCAGAAAGCCATAAGAGACTCTTACCTTCCTTTCTTATCCCTGGGCTGCATTGCAGCAGTATGGTGAGTTTGACATGGCACTTAGTAGACACTTGATGAGCCTGAGGGACATGAAACCTACTGTCCAGCCACGAGTCGGAAAAATGTCTGTGTACTGTTCAGTATCACTCACTGTTTTATCTGGATATATCATGAGAGTCATTTAGATGAAATCTGTTCTCAGCTTGGTGTCTGGCATCATGTGACCCAAATATTTTGCATCTAATTTGCATATTGTAAAGCCATAAGGGTACAGGGTTTATAATTATACATACAACCTTAATTTCAAGTAAAAACCTCAACTTCTACCTACACTATTGTAACTTCTTTAGACTTAGGGCCTCAAACTGGCATGACGGGAGCAGGGGTCTACCCATTCAGGCAGGCTGTGTAGGCTGATTTGGTCACAGAAACCATAGTCTCTCACCTCAGTGGTGCCCTACTCAGAGGCACAAAGGGCTCACCTGTCCCCACTGAGCCCTCAGAAGGCACACCTGGGGTAATGGTGTTTCCAGGTATTCTGAGCTGGTCTCAGCTTCATCATCTCTGATCCATACTTGGGGGCTTGAGCTGAGTTACAGCCACACCCACCCAGGCAAGGCTGACATCACCAGTGGTGATGACATCACTCTGGTAACTGGTTACTCAGAAGAGCACCTTCCCTTATAGAATGGGGGAAGCATGAAATTACGAGATGATTCATCTTCAAATGGTAATTTTTCATATCATGTAAGTTCTTTCTCAGTTCACCCTACCTAGTCAGCCACACGATCGCCTGACTAGTAATAATAGTAGTGGTTGCAGCAGTTAACATTTACTGAGGTCTTACTCTATGTCGGGCATTGTGCTAAGTTCTTTCCATGCCTTATTTCATTTAAGCTTCAAACCCTATAAGCTAGTTACTATTAATATCCCCATATTACAGATGAGGGAACTGAGCACAAGGAAGGTAAATAACCTGCCCTAAATCTTTCCGCTTGTATGCAGAAGAATTAGGATTTGAAGCAATTTTTCCCCTGATTTTATTTTATTTATTTTTTATTGAAGGATGGTTGATTTACAATATTATGTTAGTTTCGGTTATACAGCACAATGATTCAGTTTCATATTTTTTTCTTCAGATTCTTTTCCATTATAGGTTATTACAAAATATTGAAAAGAGTTCCCTGTGCTACGCAATAAATCCTTGTGTTTTTTTTGTTTTTTTTTTTTTTTTGTGATACGCAGGCCTCTCACTGTTGTGGCCTCTCCCATTGCGGAGCACAGGCTCCAGACGCGCAGGCTCAGCGGCCACGGCTCACAGGCCCAGCCGCTCCGCGGCATGTGGGATCCTCCTGGACTGGGGCACGAACCCGTGTCCCCTGCATCGGCAGACGGACTCTCAACCACTGCGCCACCAGGGAAACCCTAAATCCTTGTTGTTTATCTTTTTTATATATAGTGGTGTGTATCTGCTAATCCAATATTCCTAATTTCCCTGATTTTAGAGTCCTTAACTATTATTGCTTTACTGCATTGTGCAGCCAATTAAATTTTTTAAAAAAATCTGTATCCCCACTCTGTTCCCCAAAAAAGAGGCATTCCTTTCAGGAATGAAAGGGGAAAAATTCAGTTTTCAAATGCCCATGATTAGCTCTTTCAGGCAGCCCAGTCTCCTTCAGTAGGAGGAGTGAAACTGACGCCCAAGACCCACTCATACTTCCCGCTGAGTAGGTACAGGGCTGCCGCCTGGCCATCAAGCTCACCGTTAAGAAGTGCCGGTCCTTAAGTTCGCGTCTTCTCTGGCTGTGAGCTGGGGGGTAGGCGGGCAGTGGAGGAGCTACTACGGAAAGGGTTGCAGCAGCTCTCTGCTCGCGGCGATCACTCCGGCTCCGGTGTTCTGGGGGCAGAAAAAGCGATAATACAGAAACATACTTGGCATTTTCAATTTCTCTTTCCCCCTTGGGAGGATGAGCAAAAGGCTTGAAAAAAGTGGGTTTTTGCTAATCCAGCTCATTTGTGTACCAAATAAGCTTTTCAGAATGGTTCTGAACTAAACTTTCACTTCACATGAAGTTGGACACCTACATTTCAGTGGGTCCATCTCATAATCATTGTACAAGATGGTTCACTCTAAGTTTGGAAAAAGTAGTATATTTCTCAACATGCCTCGTTTCAAAACAACATGAGCAAAAAAAAAAAAAAAAATCTAGAACAATGGTGCAAGATCTGCTGACATCAGTCCTGGAGTGGACCTTAGGCACAGACACACCAGAGCCTCCCAGGGTGTAGCGACAGATGCTCACAGCCATCCAGTGGGTGATGGTGCCAGCTCACATTGGCTCAGGGGCCCGGATTGCTATGTGTTCAGGAATTTTGCGAGCCAGTTTTTAAACTGTTGGTAGCTTGAAGTAGGCTACGGTGGGAGTATATATATCACAGAAACTGGAGAGTCCTACACATCAGGGCCTTATTCATTTATTTCTATATTACATTTTTTAAAAACAGAGCCTGTGGCCTGAACACCGTTGTACCCATCTACGCTGTGTCACCCACAACACTCAGATGGCTTTCAAATCCTGTGTTCCTAAGAAAGTAAAGAAATCCCAATGGTGACAGTTATCTGATTTAGGAATAAAGGTACTTCTGGGAAAAACCAAGAAATTTCCATGTGTGCGATGAAGTGGTCCTGACTCATTGACAAGAATCACTGAGACATCAAGAGCACAGCTTAGCTTTCTGGGTGTCTCAGTGAGCCCCAAAGCACGTCCTACCCAACATACTGGCCACACCAAAGGCTTCCCTGCCTGCCAAAACCCAGCCCACACTCATGCCTAGGGCCTGAAATCTCGTGACTCCCACCCAATATGACCAAGGTAGAAATTTGTGCAGCAGATGTCTTAATCTGTCTTGTGTTGTTTAAAGTTGCCATTACTCAGCACGTCTACGATAATAATTACGATGCCCAATATTTATTGAGCAATTGCCATTCATCAAAGATGCTTTGCAAAAGCTTTTAGGTGCATTATCTTGACAACTGCACGAAGTAGGCACTGATAGTGTCCCTCTTGTGCAGATGCCTAAACCAATCAGGGAGGCCAAGTCATTGCCGAGCTGTCAGTCGTACACACTTGGCCCCAGGGCTCTGCTCTTGACCACTTCTTGACCTGTAAGCTCTAGAAGGTCCAAACACACCTCGCTAATCAGAGCAAGACTGCTGGGATTTCATAGTATTTGATTATAATTATATGTTATCACATTCTAATTCTTTGGACATTGATAATATAGAATATTTGGCTACTCATAAGACACTAATTCTTTTACCCGTGTTAGGAAACAGCTAACTACACTGACCCTCTCAGGTGGCGTCAGATGCCCTTCCTCTGAAGGCCCTGTAGTGCCAGTGGCCATTTCATCTCTCTCATTGTGTTGATAAACCTCAGGATCTCTCTATATGTCTGCCTCTTTTATAGAAGGCTGCCCCTGGACAACAGAGATTATATTCAGCTTTCTGTCGCAGTGCCCTGCTGTGCCTGTGATATAGTGGGTTCTCAATAAATGTTTGTGGAGTGACTGAAAGGAAGAACAAATTAATGCTTTCATTAAGGTCTGCTTTTGTAACAGTAGAATGCACTTTAAAGCCCTACCTTTCCCATGGGCTGTGTAGTTACTTAGTGCCCTCGCTGTGCCCTTGCAGTTAGGTCGTTCTCTGGTCCTGTTGCCTATTTACACTGGCTGCCCTAATGCTGGCCCCTTTCCTCTTTGCTGTAGTCAGTGTGCTGTACTCTAAACCAGTACCTGAGCACTCTTGAGCCTTCTGATTTCTGTCCATGTCTGACTGGCCTGTCTGTGGGCCTCCCTGCCTCAACTGCCAACTTTGTCTGTGTCAGGAAAATGGGGCAGTATTTCTCACCTACCTTTGCTTGGGATTCTTTTTTTTTTTTAATCTGGCTCCTTAATTTATTTATTTATTTATTTTTGGCTGTGTTAGGTCTTAGTTTCTGTGCGAGGGCTTCTCTAGTTGTGGCAAGCGGGGGCCACTCTTCATCGCGGTGCGCAGGCCTCTCACTATCGCGGCCTCTCGTTGCGGAGCATAGGCTCCAGACGCGCAGGCTCAGTAGTTGTGGCTCACGGGTCTAGCTGCTCCGCGGCATGTGGGATCTTCCCAGACCAGGGCTCGAACCCGTGTCCCCTGCATTAGTAGGCAGATTCTCAACCACTGCGCCACCAGGGAAGCCCTGCTTGGGATTCTTTAGACAAATGTTGACTCCCATTCACAACCAGAGAAAAGTCCTCATCCCCACACAGGTGGTCTTTGCTAAACTGCCACCATAGCCATTGTTCATCAGGAAGACTTAAAAAAAAATTATATAGTTGATTTACAATATTGTGGGACTTCCCTGGTGGGGCAGTGGTTAAGAATTTGCCTGCCAATGAAGGGTTCACGGGTTCGAGCCCTGGTCCGGGAAGATTCCACATGCCACAGAGCAGCCAAGCCTGCGAGCCACAACTACTGAAGCCCACGTGCCTAGAGCCCATGCTCCACAACAAGAGAAGCCACCGCAATGAGAAGCCCGTGCACTGCAACAAAGAGTAGCCCCCGCTCGCCGCAACTAGAGACAAGCCTGCACGCAGCAATGAAGACCCAGTGCAGCGAAAAATAAATAAATTAATTAATTAAGAAAAAAAAACAATGGAATACAATACTGTGTTAGTTTCAGGCATACAGCTTCAGATTCTTTTCCAATATAGGTTATTACAAGATACTGAATATAGTTCCCTGTGCTATACAGTAAATCCTTGTTGTTTATCTATTTTATATATAGTGCTGTGTATCTGTTAATCCCATACTCCTAATTTATCCCTCCGCCTCCCCTTTCCCCTTTGGTAACCGTAAGTTTGTTTTCTATGTCTATGAGTCTGTTTCTGTTTGGTCAATAAATGAATTTGTATTTTTTTTTTTTTTAGATTCCACACATAAGTGATATCATATAATATTTGTCTTTCTCTGTCTGACTTGGTATGATAATCTCTAGGTCCATCCATGTTGCTGCAAATGGCAATATTTCATTCTTTTTTAGTGCTGAGTAATATTCCATTGTATATACACCACATCTTCTTTATCCATTCATCTATTGATGGACTCTCAGGTTGCTTCTATGTCTTGGCTATTGTAAATAGTGCTGCAATGAACATAGCAGTGCATGTATCTTTTTGAATTATAGTTGTGTCTAGGTATATGCCCAGGAGTGGGTTTGCTGGATCATATATGGTAACTCTATTTTTAGTTTTTTAAGGAACCTCCATACTGTTCTCCATAGTGGCTGCACCAATTTACATTCCACCAACGGTGTAGGAGGGTTCCCTTTTCTCCACACCATCTCCAGCATTTATTATTTTTAGACTTTTTGATGATGGCCATTCTGACTGGTGTGAGGTGATAACTCCTTGTAGTTTTAATTTGCATTTTCCCAATAATTAGCGATGTTGAGCATTTTTTCATGTGCCTGTTGGCCAACTGTATGTCTTCTTTGGAGAAATGTCTATTTAGGTCTTCTGCCCAGTTATTGATTGGGTTGTTTGTTTGTTTTTTGATACTGAGTTGTATGAGGTGTCTGTATATTTTGGAAATTAAGCCCTTGTTCTTCTCATCGTTTGCAAATATTTTTTCCCAGTCTGTAGGTTGTCTTTTCATTTTGTTTATGGTTTGCTTTGCTGTGAAAAAGCCTATAAGTTTGACTAGGTTCCATTTATTTATTTTTGCATTTACTTCTTTTACCTTGGAAGACTGATCTAAGAAAACATTACTATGATTTATGTCTGAGAATGTTTTGCCTATGTTCTCTTCCAGGAGTTTTATGGTGTCATATCTTATGTTTAAGTCTTTAAGCCATTTTAGGTTTATTGTTGTGTATGGTGTGAGGTTGTGTTCTAACTTCATTGATTTACATGAGGCTGTCCAGCTTTCTCAACACCACTTGCTGAAGGGACTGTCTTTTCTCCACTGTATATTCTTGCCTCCTTTGTTGAAGATTAATTGACTGTAGGTGTGTGGGTTTATTTCTGGGATCTCTAATTCTGTTCTTTTGATCTATATGTCTGTTTTTGTACCAATACCATGCTGTTTGGATTACTGTAGCTTTGCAGTATTGTCTGAAATCTGGGAGGGTTATGCCTCCAGCTTTGTTCTATTTCCTCAGAGTTGCCTTGGCAATTCTTGGTCTTTTGTAGTTCCATATAAATTTTAGGATTATGTGTTCTAGCTCTGTGAAAAATATCACGGGTAATTTGATAGAGATCATGTGAAATCTGTAGATTGCTTTGGGTAGTATGGCTGTTTTAACAATATTAATTATTCCAATCCAAGAGCATGGGATAGCTTTCCATTTCTTCGTATCATTTTCAGTTTCCTTTATCAGTGTTTTATAGTTCTCAGCATATAGGTCTTTCATCTCCTTGGTTAGGTTTTATTTATTTATTTATTGCACAATTTTATTTATTTATTTATTTAAATTTATTTTATTTTATCTTTTTGGCTGCTTTGGGTCTTCATTGCTGCGTGTGGGCTTTCTCTAGTTGCGGCGAGCGGAGGCTACTCTTTGTTGCAGTGCACGGGCTTCTCATTGCGGTGGCCTCTCTTGTTGCAGAGCACAGGCTCTAGGTGTGCAGGCTTCAGTAGTTGTGGCATGGGGGCTCAGTAGTTGTGGCACGCAGGCTCTAGAGCGCAGCCTCAGTAGTTGTGGCGCACAGGCTTAGTTGCTCCGCGGCATGTGGGATCTTCCCGGGCCAGGGTTCAAACCCGTGTCCCCTGCATTGGCAGGTGGATTCTTAACCATTGTGCCACCAGGGAAGCCCTTTGCACAATTGTAAACGGGATTGTTTTTTTACTTTCTCTTTCTGATATTTCATTGTTAGTATAAAGAAATGCAACAGATTTCTGTATATTGATCTTGTATCCTGCTACTTTGCTGAATTCATTTATTCTAACAGTTTTTGTGTGGAGTCTTTAGGGTCTTCTATATAGAGTGTCATGTCATCTGCGTACAATAACAATTTTATCTCTTCCCTTCCAATTTGGATACCTTTTATTTCTTTTTCTTGTCTGACTGCTGTGGCTAGGACTTCCAATATTGTGTTGAATAGAAGCGGTGAGAGTGGGCATCCTTGTCTTGTTCCAGAATTTAGTGGGAAAGATTTCACCTTTTCACTGTTGAGTATTATATTCACTGTGGGTTTGTTGTAAATGGATTTTATTATGTTGAGATATGATCCCTCTATACCTGCTTTGGTGAGAATTTTTATCATGAATGGATGTTGAATTTTATCAAATGCTTTTTCTGCATCTATTGAGATGATCATGTTGTTTCTGTCTTTTCTTTTGTTGATACGGTGTATCACGTTGATTGATTTGTGTATGTTGAACCATCCTTGTGACCTTGGAATGAATCCAACTTGATCATGGTGTATGATCCTTCTTATGTGTTGTTGGATTCAGTTTGCTAATATTTTGTTGAGGAATTTTCCATCTGTATTCATCAAAGATACTGACCTGTGATTTTGTTTTTTTGTAGTATCGTTGTCTGGTTTTGGTATAAGGGTGATAGTGGCTTCATAAAATGATTTTGGGAGTGTTCCCTCCTCTTCAGTCGTTTGGAATAGTTTGAGAAAGATAGGTATGAGTTCTTCTTTTTGTTTGGTAGAATTCCCCAGTGAAGCCATCTGGTCCTAGACTTTTGTTTGCAGGGAGGTTTGTTGTTGTTGTTGTTTTATACAGATTCTATTTTACTTCTAGTGATCGGGCTGTTCAAATTATCTGTTTCTTTTTGATTCAGTTTTGGCAGGCTGTATGTTTCTAGAAACTTGTCAGTTTCTTCTAGGTTGTCCATTTTGTTGGCATATAAACTGTTCATGGTTTTTTTCTTAAGATTTTTTGTGCTTCTGCGGTATTGGTTGTTGTTTCTCTTTCATTTCTTATTTTGTTTATTTGGGTCCTCTCTCTTTTGTTTTTGGTGAGCCTGGCTAGAGGTTCATTGATTTTGTTTACCCTTTCAAAAAACAGCTCTTGGTTTTATTGAGTTTTTTATTATTTGTAATTCTATTTTATTTATTTCCTCTCTGATCTTTATTTCCTTCCGTCTGCTGACTTTAGGTTTTGTATGTTCTTTTCTAATTCTTTTAGGTGGAAGGTTAGGTTGTTTGAGATTTTCCTTATTTTTTGAGGAAGACGTGTATTGCTGTAAGCTTCTCTCTCAGGACTGCATCCCATAGATTTCGGATGGTTGTGGGTTTTTGTGTGTGTGTGTGTGTGTGTGTGTGTGTGGTACGCGGGCCTCTCACTGTTGTGGCCTCTCCCGTTGCGGAGCGCAGGCTCAGCGGCCATGGTTCACGGGCCTAGCCGCTCCGCGGCATGTGGTATCTTCCTGGACCGGGGCACGAACCCATGTCCCCTGCATTGGCAGGCGGACTCTCAACCACTGCTCCACCAGGGAAGCCCATGTGTTTTTATTTTCCTTTGTCTTGAGGTATTTTTTTAATTTTCTCTTTGATTTAATTGTTGACTCGTTTTTTTTAGTAGCATGTTGTTTAGTCTCTGTAATCATTTTTTTTTCTCATTTTTCTTTCTGTGGTTGATTTCTAGTTTCATGCCATTGTGGTCAGAGAAGATGCTTGAGGTAATTTCTTTTCTCTTAAATTTGTTGAGGCTTGTTTTGTGTCTTAGTATGTGGTCTACCCTAGAGAATGTTCCATGTGTACTTGAAAAGAGTATTTTGGTTTTCTTGGATGTAGTGTCCTGTAGATATCAATTAAGTCTGTTTTAATGTGTAATTTAGAGTCTCTGTTGCCTTACTGATTTTCTGTTTGGAAGATCTGTCCATTGATGTCAGTGGGGTGTTAAAATCTCCTGCTACTATTTTATTCCCATCAGTTTCTCCTTTTATGTCTGTTAGTATTTGTTTCATGTATTTAGGTGCTCCTATATTGCATACATATACGTTAATGAGTGTAATATTATCCTCTTCTTATATTGATCCTTTTATCATTAATACAGGGTCCTTCTTTGTCTTTATTCATGGCCTTTGTTTTAAAGTCTATTTTTTCTGATATGAGTATTGCTACCCTCGCTTTCTTGTCATTTCCATTTGCATGAAATATCTTTTTCCATCCCCTCACTTTCAATCTATGCATGTCTTTAACCCTACAGTGGGTCTCTTATAGGCAGCAGATTGTAGGTTCTTGTTTTATTATCCAATCTGCCAATCTGTGTCTTTTTATCAGAGCATTTAGTCTACTGACATTTAAAGTAATTATTGATAAGTATGTATTTATTGCCATTTTAAACCTTGTTTTCCAGTTGATTTTGTATTTCTTCTTTGTTCCTTCTTTTTGTTTTTCCTTTTGTAGTTTATGGTTTTCTTTTGTATTATGCTTGAGTTCCTTTCTTTTTGGCTTTTGTGAGACCACTGTATGTTTTTAATTTGTGGTTACCCTGGTTTTCAAGTATGTTAAACCATAACTGTATCTTCTTGCCTTAGACTGATAGTCATGTAAGCTCAAACACATTCTAAAAAAACTACATATTCTTACTCCCCTCTCCCACATTATGTGATTCTGATGTCCTCTTTTACGTCTTCATGTTTATCCTTTTGTTGTTCCTTATAGTTATAATTGCTTTCACAAATTTTTTGATTGTTTTTAAATTTATGTACTGGCTTATTTAAGTGATCTTCAGTCCTTTCATATATTTGCCTTTCCTGTTCTGATTTTCCCTTTCCTATAGATTCTTGCTTCTTCTCTGTTTAGAGAAGACCTTTCAATATTTCTTTCAAGATAGGCTTAGTATTTCTATATTCTTCTTTTTTTAACTTTTTATTTTATACTGGAGTATAGTTGATTAACAATGTTGTGTTAGTTTCAGGTTATACAGCAAAGTGATTTAGTTATACATATGCATGTATCTATTCTTTATCAAATTCTTTTCCCATTTAGGTTGTTACATAATATTGAGCAGAGTCCCCTGTTTTACACAGTAGGTCCTTGTTGGTTATCCATTTTAAGTATAGCAGTGTGTACATGTCCATCCCAAACTCCCTAACTATCCACCCTTGCCCTGGAACCATAACTTTGTTCTCTAAGTCTGTGAGTCTGTTTTGATTTCTTAAATAAGTACATTTGTATCATTTTTTTTAAGATTCTGCATATAAGCAATATCATATGATATCTATCTCACTTTCTCTGACTTCCTTCACTCAGTATGACACTCTCTGGGTCCATCCATGTTGCTGCAAATGGCATTATTTCATTCTTTTTAATGGCTGAGTAATATTCCATTGTATATATACACCACATCTTCTTTATCCATTCCTCTGTTGATGGACATTTAGGTTGCTTGCGTGTCTTGGCTATTGTCAGTGCTGCAATGAACACTGGGGTGCATGTATCCTTTCGGACCATGTTTTTCTCTGGATATATGCCCAGGAGTGGGATTGCAGGATCATACGGTAGGTCTATTTTTAGTTTTTTAAGGAACCTCCATACTCTGCTCCATAGTGGCTGTACCAATTTACATTCCCACCAACAGTGCAAGAGGGTTCCCTTTTCTCCACACCCTCTCCAGCATTTACCGTTTCTGGATTTTTTGATGATAGCCATTCTGACTGGTGTGAGGTGATATCTCAATGCAGTTTTTTTAATTATTATTTACTAATTTTTACAAATTTATTTTTGGCTGTGTTGGGTCTTCGTTGCTGCTCACGGGCTTCCTCTAGTTGCGGCGAGTGGGGGCTACTCTTCGTTGCGGTGCGCGGGCTTCTCATTGCGGTGGCTTCTCTTGAGAGCACAGGCTCTAGGCACGCGGGTTTCAGTAGTTGCAGCATGCAGGCTCAGTAGTTGTGGCACGCGGGCTCTAGAGCGCAGGCTCATTGGTTGTGGCGCATAGGCTTAGTTGCTCCATGGCATGTGGGATATTCCCGGACCAGGGATCGAACCCGTGTCCCCTGCACTGGCAGGTGGATTCTCAGCCACTGTGCCACCAGGGAAGCCCTCAGTGTAGTTTTGATTTGCATTTCTCTAATAATTAGTGATGTTGAATATCTTTTCATGAGTATTGCCGTGTTGCTGTATTCTTTTAGTTTTTTGCTCGTCTGAGAAATTCTTTCTCCCTCCTTCTATTCTAAATGATAATCTTGCTGGGCAGAGTATCCGAGGTTGCAGGTTTTTTCCTTTCAGAACTTTGAATGTATCTTGCCACTCCCTTCTGGCCTGCAGAGTTTCTGTAGAGAAGTCAGCTGATAGCCTTATGATATTCCCTTGTAAATGACTCTGTTTTTCTCATGCTGCCTTTAGAATCCTCCCTTTATTTTTCACTTTTGCCATTTTAATTACGTGTCTTGGTGTGGATCAGTTTGGGTTCATCTTGTTTGGGATGGTCTGTGATTCCTGTACCTGGATATCTGTTTCCTTCTTTAGGTTTGGGAAGTTTTCAGCCAGAATTTCTTCAGGTACATTTTGGATTCCTTTTTCTCTTTCTTCTTCTCCTCCTGGAATCCGTATTATGTGCACACTTTATATTATCCCATGGATCTCGTATGTTGCTTTCACTTTTTTTCCCACTTGTCTTTCTGTCTGCTGTTCTGACTGGGTGGTTTGTGTTATTTTATCTTCCAGATGACTTGTTCATTCTGCTATTTAGACTTATTTAAGTCTGCTGTTCGTTGGCTTTAGCTCGGTTTTTATCTTGGCAATTGAGCTGTCTAATTCTGATCGGCTCCTGCTCATGGTCCCTCTTGAAGAGTTCCTTGTTACAGTGATCTACATTTCTAGCAATAGTGTTTCTTAGGTTCTTTAGCAGTTTTATTGCCTCCTTTTTGAACTCAGGGCCTGGTAGACTGGCGAGGTTTGTTTCATCGTTCTCTCAGGGGATTCCTCTTATTCTTTTAAATTGGGAGTAGTTCCTCTGCATTTTCGTTTTACTTATATTTCTCTAACTAACTCCACGAATTTAGGAGAAACAGTTATCTACTGTGGTCCTGAAAGGCTGTTTTTATGTGGGAGTGTGCTGGGGTAGACTGTGTGAGTCCACGTTATTTTTGGTGTGAGGGCTCTATTTGGTATGGATGTCTGCCACATCTTTCCTCAGCATGTGCTGGCCACTGTTCCCCCTTGATGGGGGGTGTGTTTGGTGTTGTGCTGGCCAGAGCCTGCACTGTATGTTGGGTGGGGCCTCGTCTTTGCTTTGTGGTTGTCACAGCCCTGTCAGGGGCAGGGTCTACTCCCCAGCTGTTGGAGTAGAGGCCCTGAGATCTGGTTCTCAGCTGCAGTGTGAGGTAGGCGGGACCGCAGCACTCCCTCTGGGAGCCGCTGTGTGTTCCTCCTCAGGAGCTGTCCGCCAGGACCTGTGACTCTGTGAGGCCTCCTGCCACCCGGTGTGCACACCCACAAAATCCGCTGCTGCTGGTGCCGCCCTGAGACCCGTCTCGGCTGTGGGAGCGCTGATAATTGGCTCGAGCGTCAGCCTTGCCTTTGAAGTGTGCAGGTTCACAAAGCATGAGCTCCCAAGGCCTGCCGGAGCTGCGCCCCATGGTGGGAGTGCTGATAATTGGCTCTGACGTCAGCCCTGGTACGTGCGTGCTCCCAAAGTCTGGCGTGGCTGGAGCCGCACCCCCGCAGTGAGCACACTGACAATGAGGCGTCTATGGTGGACCCGTACCCGGCCCTTCATGCGTCGATAATGGGGTCCTTTGGCGGACCTGTGCCCTGTCCTGTGTGCAGCCCCAATTACAGCTCAGACCACACTCCAGGCTCTTCAGGATGTCTCTGCGCAGCCAAAGCAAGTCCTCTTCCCGTGTCTGTCCACTGAAGCCTGAGTTTCAGCACCCACGAGCTGTGCATACCAGCAGGCACGCATCTCAGGCTGGGGAGTGTGGCAGCACGGCAGCTGTCAGCCGGTCCCTCTGTATCTTGCTTGGCAGCAAGTCAGCCCGGGCACACTCCTCTCTTGCAAATTCCAGGCCCCTGCAGCTCCCTTGTCCTGGCGGACCTTCCCGCCAGCGAAGGAGGTTCCCAGGGTGAGGGAACCCTTCCTCTTTCACAGCTCCCTTCCAGGGGTGCAGGTCCCATCCTGATTCCTTCTTTTTTTTCTCTCCTTTCGTCCTACCCAGTTACGTGGGGATCTTTCTTGCAGCTTTGGTTGTATGAGATCTTTTGACAGCTTTCAGCTGGTATCCTGTGCGAATCGTTCCCGATGTAGCTGTATTTTTTTATGTATTTGTAGGGGGGAAGTGAGCTCCATGTCCCACTCTGCCAGCTTGATCTCCCTTCCAAGAGGTCTTTTTGAGATAAATGTCTTCCATGTTGAAGTGCCCACCTCCAGCACCACCCTCATTTTTCTCTGCAAGGAAACAGTGGGCTTTTCTAAATGGGCCGTGTAAGGAAAAGCTTTTATATTCTTAAATGCATAACGAAGAGTAAAATATAGGTGTCACTAGTTAGGAAAAGGTAGAAGGAAGGGAGGAGTCTGGAGGGAGATATCAACTCAATTTCCCATTCAATTTCTCCCCTCCTGCCCTTTCATTTGCCCCAGGCTGGGAGTAGGCAGGTAGATTAATGGGTCCCTAGTACTTCTTTCTGGTGGTGGTGTGAGGAGAACATTCGTCAACTAGAGCCTGAAACTGCAGTAGACTCTTGGTGCTTATTCCCTTAGACCAATGAAATTTAGACCCCAGCCCTGAAACTTGAAAGGAAAGGAAATATAAAACATAAATCTCTCTTTATCGCCTCTTAGTAATCTCTCCCTGTCTCACAAACATAAACGTTGGTATCACTTCGAGCCATTATTGGCTCTGAGCATAAAGAACTGCTAAGAAAAAAAGGAAAAAAAGAGGAATCAGATTCTAAATAACTTGAAATCCATTAGGATGCTGCTTCCTCTGAGGAGTCTTCCCTGAAGCTCCATGGCATCATTAGTGCCTTTCCTCTGAGCCCCCATATCACTGTGTTGAAATTACCTGGTTACTTGCCTGTCTCCCTCAGTAGACCAGGAATTCCTTGTGGGCAAGGACCACACACTGTTGCTCTCTGAATCCTAGGTGTAGCACAGTGCCTGGCCCTCAAGAGACTTTGTTGAGGGGTTGGCTATTGAGCAGATCTTGAAGGCAGCCAATTTCTCGGTTCTGATCTCAGTCCCCCAGCTCCCTCCTTATAGCCCCATTTCCAAAAGGAGCACGCTGCTGCTGCCACCACAGCCGGGCTTGTCTGTGCTTCATCATCCACTCCCTCCTGGTGGAAGCCAGGACATTCCAGCTGTCCAAACAGAGAACCTACAGGGAAGCTCATTTGTGAGCAAGGCCTTGTCTCATAGGTCAGTATTAGTCATGGCCACCAGATGGCAGAAGTGGTATTCTGATGAATGCACTACTAAGCTACTGTTTCTTGGACAAGGGTAAAAAAAAAAAAAGTCACTTTCTAATTTTAATTCTACACTGCATGTTTTTAATTCTGTGATGCCTATAATTCCTGTTTATGGCTCTCTGCAGTGCTATTAAAACTACTACACCCAAGATTTGCTATTGAGACAACCACAAAGCAAGCCTGTCTGTGGAGGGCAAGATGCAGCTCCTCCGTCTTCCTTACAAACCCCAGGAGGCCCCATATCCATCTCTCAGCCCCCAGGAGGACGTTCTGAGAAGATTGATATTGGCGCTTGCTGTTCCTTAGTTCTGCTGTTAAGTCCAAACCTGACAACACAGTGAAATGTGATAGCTTAGGAGCAGCTTAATGTTATCTGGTTGAATCTGGAAAAATCTAATCAGAGATGACTTATGAATAATAATAAAGGGATACAAATAATTAATTATGTCTAAAGGGCTAACGTTACTCAAGCTCTAATGATGGGATCAGAGAAGGTATTTAGTGAGAATGATTAGATTCCTCTGTCGTCATTCTCTGCCCTCAGTACTCGACCAGTTTTCTGCAGAATTTGATTCAGTTGCACAAACATTCATTGAGGACCTACTATTATGTCAGGGTCACGCTGAATGCTTTGAATAAAAATAATTTATGGGAATTCCCTGGTGGTCCAGTGGTTAGGACTCTGTGCTCTCACTGCCGAGGGCCGGGGTTCAATCCCTGGTCAGGGAACTAAGATCCCACAAGCCGCGTGGTGTGGCCAAAAAAAAAGAAAAGAAAAAAGTAAAAAAAAAATTTATAAGATAGATATCATCCTTGTCCTTGAGTTGCTCATGGATTAATGGTAGAAGACAAGCCCGTAAGTGGTTAGTTATGATATAAGCTTATACGGAGCACAATGGGATGATGCACAGGCAGTTATGGCACGGGCGCCTAATCCAGGCTGCAGAGGAACAGTAAGAGTGTTAACAAAGCTTTCTGGAAGGTGGCTGGCACTAAAAATTTGGTAAAGAACTTTTCAGCCAACTATAAAATTGAAGTGAATAGTAAGAATGCCAGCGATAGGTTGAGAGGATACTGTCACCCTTCATTATAAGGGTCACAGTATCTGCTACCAATAACCAAGGGGAATTTTTAGAAACAGTTGCATTAGGGGTATTAGTAGGTTAGCTCTTTCATTAAAGGGAAAAAAGACAAGGGATGCAAAAGGGAGGAGTCATACACATGAGGAAGAAAAAAGCTGAAAACAACATTTGTCATTTTATTTCTCCATCTTGATAGTGACATAAAAATATTTTATTTGAATTTTAATACTCTCGCAAAATACCATCCCTTAAAGGAGCATAGGGAATTTGGAGCAAAGACACTGAATGTACAGACCCCATGTGTCTCCATAGCAAAAATCTAAAGGCCAAAAAAGCTGGCATGCCAACTTCTGACACCAACGGAGGGGGCTCTAAAAAGGATGATGCCAGTTTTTAATCTCCTTGTCCTAATTAGAGTGGCTTTAAGGCATGAAAAGTAACCAGTGGAAGAGGAGGCTGTATCTTCTACCTTGAATGCTGTGTGCCTATCTCCGGCTTTCTCGGGACTGTGAGAGAACTAGAACTATTTATTTCCCTAGGACACAGTGTATGGTGCGGAGGAAAAGAGCCCTGGCTGGGGGGGGTCTGGGTCCTGGCACTGTACCTAACCTGCTGCGTGTGACCCTCAGCAAGTGTCCTGACCTCTCTAGGGCTCCATGTGCTCTGCTGTAGAATGGACCAGATCACTGGTTCTCAACAGCAGCAGAAGAAACCCCCTGGGGAAGGTTCTGGTTGTTTGTTAGATGATTGGGCTGGAGCCAAGGATGACAGCCATCCTACAATGCACAGTACAGTCCTGAACACTGAAACAGTGCCCCGGGTCCCACAGATAGCCCGCCAGAATTTCTTGTAAGGGAAAAGCCTAGAACCTACTTCTGAGTCAAAGCTAATTCTCTTTTAATTAAAATCCAGAGGGTTTTTTTTTTTTTTTGCTCATGTATAATATGTGCTGAATGCACCAGTTTCTATGGTTGTGTCCTCCTGCCCCCTGACTCTTTCATTTCTCTGTGCTTTGTGTTCAGAATGACTTCTGTCTTTACTTAATCCAAACCTACTTTTGATAGGCACAAACATCTGACTTCTTCATTATGTCTTCTAGTGCAGCTGTGCCTGGGCATTTGCATATTGCAAATATCATTATTATAAATAATTTTCCTTTTAAGTTCTCTTTATTATCATATTCAGGCCATAATGCTATTTTTAGTTACATCAATAGGCAGGTTATAGTACCCATGAATTTCACTTCAGGGTAGAAAACTGGAGCATTTCAAAGTACTTGCTATTAACAAGGGGAGGTGTTGGGACGGATGGGACAGAAAACAACCCCTTGATGGTACGAGCTCCAAGTTCTCTCCCCGAAATGCCCACAAGCCCGAGATCAGTCACCTCTGCGCAGGGCTTGCAGGCTCTGCCGGGCGTGGCGGTGCAGCTCCTCCACGCAGGGCGGCCTGGTGGCCGGGAGGAAGATGTTTCTCTGCTGGTGCCACGGTGCACGGTAGTACACGCTCAGCTTGCTCTCGATGTCCAGGTTGGAGACAGCTGCAAGACAAAAGAGGAAAACAGGGCATTATCCATCCGAAGCTTTCAGTTGTGCATTTGGCAGACCCTGGGGCGGGACGGGGTGGAGTCTGGGTGGAGTGGAGTAGAAATCCAGACTGCTGCATTCACAAGAGGAACTTGCTTACGGCTGGAGAAAGGTTTGAAGTTTACGATACAGATAGGATAGATACAGATAGGGCCCCCAAGCCAAGGGATGGGAGACCCCTGGACACCAACCATCTGTCTGCGACCAGCCAGTTTCCTCTCTACACCCTCACTTCTCACTGTCTGACACAGTTGTTCGTGAACCTGGACAGGCCCCTGGCCAGCCATGCTTCAGGGTGGGGTGAGGGCCTGCCTTCCAAGAAGGCAGAGAAGAGCCTCAGGAGTGAGTGGAAAAGCTTGCCCCAGCTCCAGTCTCCTGGCCGCAGGCCCTCAGAACTATAGTTCTGCACACCTGCTCCTGATGCCCACTTGAACTTTGCCCCTCCCTTGCCCTGCTTTCTGTCTCCTGTGACCCCCGGCCCCCGACCCTCACTATTGAGCATTATCCTGCCCTCTACTTGCCATCTCCACTGTCTGCCTTCTTTCAAAGCATTGCTTAGCTTCCCTAGTTTTGCCCAGGGAAGAGCACAGGCATTAAAGAACCCATTAAGGGGTGACTGGTGTTAAGGGAGGGAAACCACAGACAGTGCTGGTGAGGAGAGGGACACGGTCCTTGCGACTCCTCCAAGAGCTCAAGGAAGAAGGCCTCCTTCCCGCAAACACAGCATTTAACCTATTATGTCTTCTTCGTGCACACACTGAGCCTAAGATGGAGATCACCCGTGAGTCAAAGATAAATTCTTATGGAAGGCACTGTTCCTAAGCAGGAAGAGTCTGATTAGGAAGTTACTGCACAGAGGAACTCCTGAGCACCTGGGCAGCCTGCCAGCCTCAGGAATGGCGAGAACTGCCCCAGTCTGCTTTACCCTCCAGACCTACTATCTGGACCAGACCTACCCTGCATCTCCCAGTCTCGTCCTCTCCTTCTGCTTTTCCTTTTCTTCCCAGGGTGTGATTTGGGCGCATTCTGTCCCACTGTTTATTCCTGTGCCGCAAACAAACTTTTGGTTCCTGTCCGATCCTTTTCTTTTTGAAATCTGGTCTAGCATTTCACTTTGTCTGGGAAGCCTTACATAAAACATGACACTCTGCAGATAAAGCAGGAAGGCAAATGTAAAAGAAGGGAAGAAACTTTTGTAGAAGGGGCGGGCGGGAATAGAAGAAAGAAAATTGGGAAAACGCAGCCTTTTGATAATTAGTCCCCCCCTCCCCCGGCACTGCATTTACAGCAGTTGTTTTTGTTTTTGTTTTCTTAAGCAGTCTTTAGCAGTGTTCCCCCCCCCCACTAGAATAATACATCCTAACCACAAGGACCACCGGTAGAAACAAGGACATATTTGCAAAGATGCTAAAGAAACATCACATGGACACAATGCTATCTATGCCTCTAAAACTGTGCTATCAAATAGAACTCTGTGATGATGAAATGCTGTATTAGCTGTACAGTCCACTGTGGCAACCACTAGCCACACTGGCTACCGAGTACCTTTAATTTTTAATTTTACTTAAGTTTAAATAACCACAGGTAGCTATTGTATTGTACAACCATAACCAGAGTGTACTATCTATGATATTCTCGCACCCTCAGCTACAGAGCACATGACTCCCTTTGACCTAGATTTATTCTCACTTGGTGTTTTATGTCCGGGAAGACTTCAAGCCCGAGGGTTAGAGATCACAGGATTATCTTCCTGGGCAGGGGAAGAGTATTTATAGGGGAAGGTTCTATGGGGCCAAGAATAAAGGCAGCAACTTTTCTTTCTTGCGTTACTCTATAACCTCAACCCTTTCATTGGAAACAGAAGTGCTTGGCGAACCAGTCAGGGGTCATTGAGATGAGGTGTGGGAGGCCTCGGGGTAGAAAGGGTGGGCCACATCTGGATCTGAGCTCTCCTTCTCTCATGTGTAAAGTAGGGGGAAGTGCTGAAGACAGAGCCTTTATTTAGCCCCCCTCAGAGGAATGCTCTGGTTCAGTGACCAGGACTGATTGAAAAGTCAGCCTCTCCCTGGATGCAGAGGTCAGCTCCCACCCAACAGGGCAGAGGTCATTACCAAACTCAACGGAGATGGCTGTGCATTCATGTGCTAGTGACAGCTGGGAGAAGGGACAGAGCAGAAAGCTTGCCTGGTGGAAAGAAGAGGCAGGAAAGCTTGCCTGGTGGAAAGAAGAGGCAGGAAGTTCAGTGGGATAGTCCCTGAAGTAGAGGGACTTCTGAGCACCTCCTCTCCCAGGCTCATCCTTTCAGCGGGAAGGCAGAAGCCAGGATTTGGGGCTGGACCCAGGTGACTTGGGGGTAGACCAGAGAGCCTTATAGCCCCTCATTCCCTCAGCACCACAGACCAGACGCTCAGGGTCTTATATTTTGATACCCCTCAGAAACGAGGTTGAGTGGCTGTGGCCCCTCCATCTTTGTGTGGGAAACAGCTTTTGCTTTCAGTTTTGTCCTTTGGTTACAGAGCATTCATTACCTAGTACTGTGTGTCCACCAGAGGCAGGCAGACAGGCACTAATGGAGCTCTTCTAGGGAAAACTATCCCATCTTCCTTCTTTAAAAAGTCGATTCCTTTTCCTAAGTAACAGTTCAACAAAAGTTGAATCCACTCATTCATAAGCTCGGTGCGCCACTGCCAGTGCAAGGTTGTCCCACATCTTCAGGTTCACCCTGCCCCCTTTTCTTCCCTACTTAACAATTTCACCCTGGCTGAGCCATGCAAGATAGTAGGTTTAGTTCTCTTACTTAATGTTTGGTCTCATAAAAATAATACAAAGAGAAGCAAGAAGGTCTCTCCTCAGCTTATTTGGGTATATCTAGGGAACTGTCCGGTAGGCAGAATTCTTGGGGTGGCCCCCAAGATTCCTGCCTTCTCGTGTACATAACCTGTATAGTCTCCGCCCCTTGAGTGTAGGTGGAATCTGTGAATTATGGGATTTTAAGATCCCTCTTCAATTGACTTTGAGTTGATCAAAAGGGAGATAATTAGTGTGGTGTATCTGGTCTAATCAGGTGAGCCCTTAAAAAAAAAAAAAGACAAGCAGAAGCAGCGATACTCTCCTGTTGGCCTTGAAAAAGCAAACTGCCACATTGTAGAGAAGGCCAGGTGGCAAGTAATGGGGCCTCTAGGAGCTGAGGGCCTCAGTCCTACAAACCTCAAAGAACTGAATTCTGCCAACAACCCAGAGGCCCCTGAGCCTCAGATGAGAACTCAGCCCCAACCAAAACTCTGATGGCAAGCCAAGGGGACCCTGAGCAAAAGACCCAGTTAGCCCGTGCCCAGATTCCTGAGCCACAGAAATTTCAAGATCGTAAGTGGGCACTGTTTTAAGCTGCTACGTTTGTGGCAATATGTTGTATGATATTAGAAAAGGAATACACCCTCCCACTATTTCATCTGCTTCCCTGGAGCCAGTTGCTTGCCTTGCCTGGTATCTGTCCTCTCCTTCCTTTGTCACTCCTCCCAGGGAAGGGGCAGATAATGGCACAGGTTACAGTGGGAAATAGGGCTATATGTCTTGTTTTTATCCCCTACACAGGAAAACGGTTATGTGCATGTATCAGTTTTCCTGTCCAAGACTGTAGGCTCTTGCAGGGAGCTCCAGCCGTATGCTAAGCACTGCGCCAGGTGTGTTATACTCAATGGTACCTTCACACCACCCGGAGATTAAAGTAGTGCTCCCATTTTACCAATGAGGAAACAGAAGCCCAGAGAAAGTGAGTAAATGTACAAAGTCACACACCTGGCACGTAGAAGATCTGGGATTAGAAACCATCTCTGGCTTCCAAGCTGCTGTTTTTCCCCAAACCAATATTGAGATAAACTTGCCTAAACTAAGGCTGATTGGGGGAGGGGGATGTGAAGCGGCTGTCTGCCACGTGAAAAGTATCTAGTGCTTCTCAAAAAAAGAAATAAATAAAGGATTCATAACTAACTGCTACTCTGTCATCCATAGCATTAGGTGTAACCAAGAACTGAGTGAATCTTTCACAAAGTGCCCAGGAGATATGCCATATTGCAGAAATACAAACAGATACCATAAAACCAGACTGCTGAAAGAAAATGCCATTTGTAGGAAACGTCCACAGGGCAGTGAAAAGTCTTTCTAGACTGAACTTAGCTGATCCCCCTGTCGAACTCTGAAGATAATGGGATTGTCTAGACCTTGACTCGTAGTGATGTACTGACAGCATGGATATGGTCACTGGGTTCATCTGAAATGAGCTGACTTGGAAACTGAGGAAGATTGGCGTCTGCCCCTCTCTTGGAAAGGCCAGGGTCATTTCTTTTTTTTTTCTTTTTTTTAAGTATGTATGTATGTATGTATGTATGTATTTAGGCTGTGCCGGCTCTTAGTTGTGGCATGCGGGATCTTTTAGTTGGGGCGTGCGTGCGGGATCCAGTTCCCTGACCAGGGATCGAACCCGGGCCCCCTGCATTGGGAGCGCAGATTCTTGGCCACTGGACCACCAGGGAAATCCCCAGGTTCGCTTCTACGGACGGATAGAGGCTCGGCTTTAGGAATTGTCGGGAGGGGGTAAAAATCAGGGGCGAATACAATCTTGCGCCATGCCTCTCCGGCCCCCGGTCTAGGGTTGGTACTTGTTCAGTACTGCCTTTCCTGGCCTCATGAGCTTATCACTCCCTTAAAGCTTTACTGCCCTTAAGAGGAGTGCAAAATGCTGATTCTTGGCCTCTCTTCCTAGAAGGCCCCTCTACCCCGAGTCCCCATACCTGCCGCTGGCTCTCTCCGCAAGCTACTCCTTCTTCCTCCTCCCAGGCTCTCAAGAATTTATAAGGGGAAGGTGACAGCTGAAATCAAAGTCTGAATGTTACATGTCGTGAAAATTTCAGAAAAATGTGCAAAGTGACTCAGACATGGAATTTCTACCCCTTCAGGGGAGGGGAAGGGATTTTTTAAAATGTTCTTAGAGTGTCCACAGGACTAACTACCCACATGTACCTTGCTAACCTTCCTTCCTGCCCTTCCACCCATCACACCCACCCCCATCACACCGCTTTCTTGCTGGGAACACAAACCGTCCATCCCGATGCCTTCTGACAGAAAGCAGCAAGGAACATGTTTAGCACATCACTGTATCAATGAGCATCTGAAATTGCATCACAGATATGTCGGCGGCTTGCTCTCTGGGTCCCCGCTAGGCTGCAGCCGCTCCTCAGCAGTCGCCAGCTTGGTAATAAGCAAAATGGAAATCTACTCAGGTTCTCTGGTGCTACTGCCTGACTTCCCAGATCCGTTAGGGAGCAAGGGAGGGGCTTTCTCCACTCTCTCCCTCCCTCCCCCGCCCCCCCAACTCTGCTTGGCAGTGTGGAGGAGGGAGCAGGGTAGGGAGCACCGAGGCTCCTGCTACCTGTTGAACAACCCAGCGCCAGAGCCAGGTGCCCACAGTCTGCCCCTGCTGGGCTTCCTTTTCCGCAGAACCACAGTAATTCAGACTTGTTCCCCACTGTGGACAAAGCATCCAACACGGACCCCTCAGTATCAGAAAAACCTAGGCTTCCTGACAAGTTCCAGCACCCACAGAATAGGAGAACGTGGCTGTGTATTTATTTACGCACGAAAAGGAGCCAGAACGATTTTTCCCGTATAAATATTTCTCTAACTTCTAAAACGAAATGATGCTTCACACTAGGAGTACTGTTTAATTATTACTGCTGTTGTTTCAATGTTCGACATCCTGTGGAAAGACCACCAGAAGCCTGGGTTCTACTCGCAGTTCTGTGCCCTTGGGCAAGTCACTGAACGTTCCCAGGATTCAAGTTCCCCATCTTTACAAATCAGGGTTTGGCCTTCCTGCTGTCTGACAAGAGTCCTGTCTGCTCTGTTTATGCCTCTGCTTTCTACCAGTCACCGAAATTAAATGAGGTTGCATCATCCCCCCAAGAAAGACTCTGTATTCAAGCTATGGCAGGATGCACTGGGGGAAAGACCCTGGCCTCTGGGATGGAACGATGGTGATTCAGCACAGCAGCAGTGCATCCAGAACGAGGGACTGAAACCTTTGGGCCTCCGTAAGTGCGGATCCTAGAGGCTTCACAGAATGGTTCGTAGGATCCAGGGAGATGACAAAGTCCTTGACATGTCCCTGCTTACTAAATATTAGTTCCCCTTCCTGCGGTGGGAACAGAAGAAGATGAAGAAGCCAGGATTGGGGTCCAAGTTCAAAAGACGAAAGTCTGGAGCTCTCCAACTTCCTGTTTTCTTTATTTTCCCCGTCGTCATGGTGCGTCAAGTGTAAACAAAAATGAGGCTACTCGAGATCACGCTTGCTGGGGGGTGGGGGGGGGCGTATCTTACAATCTGGAAACTGAGAAGAAAGCTGCCTACAACCAGGGAGCCTGTGACCTCTCTGACAGGTCGGATGTCCCCGGTCTCTGATACCGGTTGACTTGGGCAGCATTCAGTGTAATGACTTAGAGATCCTAATTCTCTGAGTCACTGTCAGAGCTGCAGTACTATACGTTCTCCTTGGAAACGGTTTATAATTTTCCTGTTTATCTTTGGGTCATTCTGCTGCCACGTTCTATACCATGCACTTCCTCCAGAATGCAAGCACGTAGCCATCTGTCACAGCTCGGCTACTGTTTTCAGAAAATTCCTTTAGGCACATAGCAGAGTCACTGGATTCTACTACTGAAGAGACCTCGGAAATTATGGCGTTCTGTGTTTTTTCAAACCACAGTGCGTGACCCTTTAGTGGATTGTGAAATCCGTTCAGCAGATCAAGACGAGCATTTTTTAAACAATGAAATAGAAGAGAGTAGAATAGAAAATACCACAGTGCACCTCATGTAGTACTGTTTCGTGACGCTCTTGGTTCTGTCACGTATGTGTGCATTTGTATGTGTGCATGCCGGGGAGTGATGTAAACATGTATTTCTTGCTCTGGGCAGCAGTCAGCACACTGAAAGCTACTGTTTAGGCACCCCTCGCAGGTACTGAGGAGGAAATCAAGGTTCAAAGATATGACCCAAGATCACAGAGTTGATTTTTGGCAGAGGCAAAAACAAAGCTGAGGTCTCCTGACCCCGGGTCCATGCGCACTTCCCTTGGCAACGTTCAGCCTGACCGCTGCGCCCTTCGTCTCTCTCAGTGCTTATTTGCTATCTGTCACGTCTATCAGGTTGTCCTTCTGAAAACAAAACCCGAAACTCAAAACACACGCTTTTCACCTGTCATCTAAGAAACTAGCCATTTTCATTTTGGGACGCCAGAAACGCTTCAGCCCGGGGAGCAAAGAACAAGTTTCCCGGGGCTGCTGATGCTCCCGGTCAGCAGACCACACATGGACTAAACCACTGGTTTATAGACAGACACTGAGGCAACAGGGTGGGTAGGTATTAGATTGAACGATATTAAATTAGTGATATTCAACTGTTTTGCTCTACAAAAACCATCTCAATAGCGCGGTCTAATAATTAGATCAACCCCAAGGTTAGCTTTACCGGGGGGCCGTGATGTTCTCAGACAGTGGTAAAGCACCTGCTTTCCAGCAAACCTGGGCTGAAAATGACCAGTCCGTCACCAAGTCATGACACCTTGGTGCCAGTTTTCAAGACTTGCATGCCTGAGCTTAAATCAGAGTGGGAGCCTGGCTCCACCCTTGCCTCATCAGCCCCACACCCCTTAAAGGGACACTGGCAGTTTTACATGTTTGTCTGCAAACAAGTTAACGTATAGAAAAGATAATACCCATCAGAAATAAGGAATTTGATCTTTCAGGAGAGCCAGATGGATCGCCAAGGAATACTTCAAAGATTCAGAAAAGGGTGAATTGTCACAAAGCTACTTTCATTATTTGCAGAGAACCAGGCGAGGCCGGTTACTGGGAGGACACGAGTATCAGCTTTCGGTATTCTTGGTTCCTTGAAAGCAGGAAGATGGAGAGGAAGGAAGGCACTCTACCCACAAAGATGAATGTAGTGTTCTAAAGTCCCTTCATTCCTGCTCAAACTGCAGATGTGCTGTTATGAACACAGGTAGGTACCTTTGACATTCCAGGGCAGAACGTGGAGCTGGAGTGGGAGAGGCAGATCAGAAAAAGCATGTGACGATCGCCTTTCTATTCAGGAGACACTGCATACAGCCAGTGGAGGTAAGAGGGAAGGGTTCTTTCCGTTTCCGTTATGGTGCACAGAGACTCTCTGGTCCTCTTGGACAGATGCCCTTGGCTTGGTTAAATCGTGAAGCGGTAAGGTAATTAGCACGTGACACCCAGTTACACATGCTAATAAGTCTCTTCTCCTACGTAGAGGTTAGTCTCTTAAAATTTACTTAGAGATCATCAGCAAGGATGGAAATTTTAAAAATACTTACAAAAGGTCCCACATACCACGTCCAGTGCACTGCACTTAGAATTACTTACTTGCTAATTAGTATCTTCATAGGTAGAGAAGTGACGCCCTTTATTGGGCCAACAAAGAAGGAATAAATGTATGAGCCTGCAAGCCAAAAGGAATTCTTTTCCAAGGACCTTTCCACTCCCAAAGCCAAGACGTTTATAATGAGCTGGGTGCTCTCAATAGAAGACACACATAGTTAACACATGATATATTGAATCTGGAGTCAGAAAAGACGTGTTGTCTTTTGGCTCAGCCTGAGTCTAGCCGAGTCTGCAGCAATACTGAAGGAGGCCCACTCTTCACGGACAATGGCTCTTTCTCGATCTGCCCGGGGAGGACAGGCTCAGAGAATGGTTCCCCAGGACGGGCATTGAGGCAAAGGTTCAGGAGGTGATACTAAGAAGCTACCAGTAGGGGGAGGAGGGAAGTGAGAAAGGGAAGGGAAGGAAGCCAATAGAGGGTGTACGTATGAGCATGTTATCATGGTGGGTAACTGGGGCTGGATCCCCTTGGGGGACCCCTTAGAGGCGAGGGAGTTGGGATATTGATCTACCACTTCCTATCAATCATTGGTTGAAGGCTGCCTAGGTGCCAGAACAGTATTTCCCTGGTACTTCTAGAAAAGCAGGCCTCCTTAGTCAGAGAAGGAATGCAGGTCGTGGGAGCTGTAAGTCAGGCTGCTGTGCACTAAACTAATAGGGGTGAGGGAATATGGACAGAGCACTAATAGTCTTGGGGGTTTTAGGAATGTGACCCTTAGAGAACAAGCATTTGCATTTCAGACTTGGGATGTCTTGATTGCTCACCTGGCTAATTTTTAAAGTTCTCCAATGCCAAAGTAGCTTAAAATGGATTTGTTGTCAAAAATCCCCCAAGAGTGGCCGTGAAAAACCCCTGGTCAGGCAACTCTGGATCCTGGTTGGAACATTAGCTGGGAGGGCCATGGCCTGGAGGCCTGGCTGAGGGGAGGCTGCCTTCTGTAGAGGCATGGACTAGGGGCCCTGGCTATGCCCAGGGTCCTGCCTCCTGTGTGGCATTGAGCAGGTCACTGGACCTCCTACAGTCTCTTTCCAGCTCTGGAGTTTTAGGCATGATATGGTAGCCCAGGTTCCTCTTGCATATTTGCTGCCCCAGACCTGGAATCAGCCCTTTCCCCAAGAAGTCCTGGCCCTTCTCGGAGGGAACAGGCTTTAGAGACCACATTCCGCACGCCAGGGGTATTCATCGTTGCTGGGTTGTCATTGACTCTAAGCTTCTTCAATAGACAAGACAAGAAAACAGGTGAATTTTAGAAGGTGAAGATAAATCATGTGTTGAAACCGCTATTTCCAATTCAAATCTAAGATTACGGGTTTCAATTTAACTTTCTTGATTTTATAATTGATCTCTTTTCTCTTAGGCTGAAAATCTTGATTCTTAACGACAGTGGCATAATTTCTTACTTGAGTAGTCTCAAAATGACTGCAATAAGACAACTGAATTCAGTTTTAGATACCTTTTTGTTTTGCTTTTTGTCTTTGGGATATTTTCTACTAGAGATGGACAGTAAGAAGTACTCGGTTTAAAAGTCACACGAAATGATTGAAGGTGTTGAATCCAATAATGGTTAAGGTTCTGTATATTCCTTTGGGTGCATGAAATGAGAGAAACGAGAGGCTCCTGACTGCCCCATTCAGGTGGATGTAGTTCGTAAATTACTAAAAAAAAAAAATCCGTCTACAGCTTCTGCATTTTTAATTTACAGCTTACTTGAGAAAAACATACAAGCCTTCTTGCCCTTCACGCTCATCTGCCCCGTGTGTTGCCATATTTAGAAAACTAGGAGTTCCTTCCCTTCCCTCCTTGCCTCTGGGATGTTCTGCCACTGGCCCTCGGAGGGGCTGGACTGGCTTTGTTGAGTACCAGCACAGAGAAGCCCACGTAGTGATGAGGAGAGCCTTTGATCTCCAGAAGACTTGAAAACTCAAGCCTGGAGGTCTTGACATTTAGCCCAGAGATCAAACACATATGTTGGTAACTGCAGGGAAAAGGGAAATGAACTAGCCATTTTTGAATCCAGAGCCTCTGACGGAAACTCCATAAGCAACGGCAGAATCTACGGAAGGCCGTGGGCCCATCAGAAGCTGAGTAGCCTGTCTAGGGAATCTCTCTAAGGATGTGGGTGAGTGGACCACACACAGGGATCAGACTACTTCACCTATGAATGTCTGTAAATGAGCCCAAATACCAAGACACTAGGCTGTACCATATGAAATGGATATTTTTTGTAGGTCAAAATGGTTAGAAATATTGTTGATTTCATATGGTTCAACTGTATAGCTCTTAAATAAGCAAATGAGAATCCAAGAACTCAGCAATCTTTCAAAAGAGATAAATGACCCCCTACTTCTCCCTCCCAGGTTTAAGGCATTTGTCATGTTTCTCTTCTCAGGTTGATTTGCTAAGGAGGCAGGTAGAGTGAGAGGAAAAGAGAGAAAAAAGCTATAGCAGGCAGCTGGTTCTAGAGGGTCGCATTAGAGGACAAGGGACTTGGGCCCCAGCGCTGGCTGGCACAGTTCAGAGGCTCACCAGATCTTGACCCCAGTCCCGCCGAGTGCACCGGAGTCCCTGTCTAATCACATTTGGGTCTGGGAAATGGAATGTGTAACCTCTTATTAAGTTCAAGGTACATACTGTGCAGATGTACTTTAAAGAGAAGGAGATGCCATCAGTGCCCTCAGGAATTTCTAACCTGGCAGCCACATTAGACAGGTTAGATGATGAGCCCAGTGGGACCAAGTGTGCCCCCTGCGAACGGTACAGAGTGCCATACAGGTCCAAGAGAAACGCTCTCTGGTTCGGGAAGGGGTACAGGGAAGAGGTAGTCTTGAAGTGGAGTCAGAGTTGATGGATAGAATCAGCAGGGAGGTTGGAAAACGCTGGAAGAGAACCGTATGAAATTTCCATTTTGAGGTAAGAAACGTCTGACTATTGGCGATTTCCTGTGAGGCAACCCAATATGAAGGTTGGAAAGAGTGTCAGTGCAGGTCCCAGGAGGAGTTTACTGCCGCCGGACCAGGGATTGTGTGAAGCACAGGGGGCAGGTTAGGGGCCGCCAAGAAGGAAAGACAACACTACCTAGTGAGCATGAGGTGCATGGACCAGACACCGAGATAGGCTCTGGGTAATATCATTTGGTTCCCACAGTAAAGCCAGGAAACATTTGATTATCTCTAATTTGCTGAATAGGCATAGAGAGGTTAAGAACTTGCCCAAGGCCCCAAAGATTATAAATGGGAGAGCCAGAACTCCAAGTGAGTACAGCTGAGTCCGAAGCCCCATACCCCTTTCTGCCTTCTACCCGGCTTTCTAACCCACACCACTGCCCCACACAGGAGCAGATATCTGTGTGGGAAGGCCACGGTCATCCTGGAAAGGAAGACTGAAGTCATTCAGTGGAGAGCCCTGCTGGCTGGGTTGAGGAACCTGCTATATAACGGGGAGTGTCGTAGGTGCCCCAAAGCAGAGCTCAAGACAAGCTGTTTGTTTAAGGATAGAGATGGGCTTCCTTGTTTATATTTTGCATCTTCCACCTAAGCAACGGGTCTAGAATATGGACCTGTATGTTATAGGAGCTCAAGTATTTTGGTTGCATGGATGTGATTCAACTCCATAAATGGTTCAAGCTATACATCTTTGTGGCCCTTTCTCTCTCCTTTAATCTACCTTCTTTCTTTTCCTGATCTCTTTCCTCCCAGATCAATTCTACTCAATGCCCAGCTCAAGTTGTACCTTCTCCATGAATCTATTCAAGATTCATGGACCCCAGGGCCCAATAGGTTCATTCATTTATTGAGCAATGAGTGATTAAGGACTTGCCATGTGCCGGGCACTGTGCCAGGCACTGCCAGTGGCGGACATGACAGACACAGTCCTTGCCCTCACGGAGGTCACATCCAGGAAGGAGGAAGGCTAGGAAGTGAAAAACTGACTGATAAGGAAGGATGTAATCAGGTAACAATAGGCACTCTGATGAAATAAAGCAGGGGGGTGAGAGAGAGCAAGGCTACTGGGAGGCATGGCAATGGAGTAAATGACAGTAGATGACCAGGAAGGCCTGAGATTCTCAACTAGGCATCAGAGATACCAAAGTAAGGGAGAGAGAGAGGGTGCCTGTCCCTATGGCGCTGACCTCTAGAGGAATGAGCTCTTCCTCTAGCTGAGTGTGGCACACAGCTGGACTACATTTCCCAGCCTCCCTTACAGTCGGGTGTAGCCATGTGTTGAGGTCTAGCAGTGGCACGTGAGCAGAAGCGATCTGCACCACTTCCAGCATAGCTCATAAAAATCTCCCACATGTTTTCCTTCATGTTCTTGAGAGCTTAGAAGCCATATACTGAAGATGGTAGTTTCACAAGATAAAAAAGAGCCTGGATCCTTGAACTCCGGCTAGGAGAGCAGCTACCCACCAGTGACGAAAAACCCATTTTGGACATTATGCAAGTGAAGAATAAACCTGAATTTTATTAAGCCAGTGAAATATTGGGGGTTATTTGTTCTGACAGCTCACATTACACTAATTCACTGAAGTCACTGTGTCATTGCCATGGCTATTCATTTGACCCATTCTCAGCCTAGGACATGGTCTTATCATATTACTGTTTACCTCTGTACTCTTAGTTCACTTTTTCTTTCTGTAGGTCGCACCCCTTCAACTCAGATGGCAACAGTGCAGTCAGAGGCCTGCCCTTCCAAGGTGAGCGCTTTGATATCTTGTCTGCTCATTAAAGCGGGATTCCGCTTTCACTGCTGCATCACGTCACTGGATGCTTTTATGGCCCTTTGAGTCATTTGTACTTTTAGGTAAGGGAATGATCGACGCTTTCTCTTTTAGTGAGCTTAGAAGACACGTGTTCTAGACTACCACAAATACAATCCTTCCCCAAATTATGATCATTTCCGAATTGGTGGGGCCTGGGTCAGTATGACAGTACTGCTTATACAGTTGTAGCTGCTTATTTCCCTGTCAGACTGTTGGCTTTTTCAGGACAAAGAGTACCTCTTGTCTGTATCTCAGCACGAGGCACAGTCAGGCACATGGTAGGTGCTCAGTAAATGCTTGCTGAAGGAACGAATAGGGTTATTTAATGTTGTTAAACACACTGATGTGCTATGGACAGAATCTGCACAAGTTTTTGTTCTTCAGGAAGCATCTGTAAAGCCCGCCCCCCCCCCCCCCCCCATCAATTTACAGTCAGCATTAACAAAAGCTTTTCCTTGAAAACCAAATGCATAGAAGTCAGGCTGAATTCCGAGTCGCTCCGGGGCGTCCACAGAAATGAGGATTGTGCCGGAGGGCACACTAAGTAGGACTCTGCTTTCCTGCTGCTTTGCTAAGTGCTGGCTTTTCCCCACCTTTGTTCTTTCTTCCCAAACTCTACCTACCTCCAAATTATCTCTGGGAGTCTCCAGGCAGAGTCATTCTTTATCCTGACACACGCCTCCCTAAGAAGTCACCTACCCAGTGAAAGCTGCAAGCACCCACTTAGCCAAAATACTGGGCTCGATTTCTCTCCAAGGCCAGTACCCAGGCAATGCACGCGCAGCTGGGTACTGGCCTTGGAGAGAAACGCAGTGCCTTCTCAGCGCCCTCAGAGCAAGTCGCCCAGCCCCACACAGGCTCTCGCCTTCACACTGCCCTCCTGCTCCAGATAGCAACTTGTCTTTGAGTGTCACAAAGCAGAGCTTCACTGGTCAGAGACACCAAGGCCAGACTGATACGGCAAAAGAGCAAGATCAGGAAAAGAACAGGCTATCCTGTATAACCTTGAAGAGTAAAGAAGTTCTTTTATTGTTGTTTTTCTTTTACAGCCTCAGACCCATGCAGCAGTACGAATTGAGGTTAAAACACAGATGCCACTAACCTGCACACCAAATGGCATGAGTCAGTGACACCAGCTCCGAGACCTGTTTTGAGCCCAAGCAACCGTCCAAGCCACACGTAGGTCACCTTGCTTTGATCTAACAACAGGTCAACCTCAGAAAGAGGCATTTCTGACAGAATTTCACCCACTGAAGAAACAGCTGGCTAGTCCGTTTCTCTTCCCAGTAATAAATGAGAAGCATTTATTACTTCGTTACACTTACCCAACCCATAGACCACCTTCTAAACTGGCTGTTTCCCGAAAGCTGCCAGCGAATTCAATCAAAGGTATAGATTCAGTCCTGTGTAGACATGGGACAGACCCCTTTTAGTGGGCTGTCATGGGGCCCCCTTCTGTCATTTCTGCAGGGAATTGGGTATTAGGGCAAGGATGTTTACATGAAGAGGTGAAGAGGGTGGAGAGAAGGCAGGTAGTACTTAAACGAAACGTGGCGATCTCCTTTTAGTTAAGAATGCGGTTCAGCCAGTGTTCTCTTTTCTTAAAACAAACTTCCTTTAAAGGCTGTCCAAGCAGTAGCTTCGCTGAGCACATTTATTTACCTTCTAGCCACGCGTAAAGGCTTGTTCTTTCCAGAACAATAGCCACCTGGGACAAGTGACATGCAGCGGTGTCCAGATTCCCATCTCTCTCACCACTGTGTCAGCTTACCAGTGTGCCCTCCCAGGTCTTCTTCAGATGTTGGCTACTGGCTAAAGCCCATTCCAGAAATACCAGTGTCCTGTGTGGTAGCGTTTTCTGCAAACCCACAGAAGGCAGGATCTACTGGGACTTTCCAGGCAAACTGCCTTTTCAGGGGTAGCAGACTCCAGAAGTTCCCTCCTCCTGGGGTGCATTGAAGCCAGTGGCCCGGAGCAGGCCGTTTAGGGTCTGAACTGTAGGACTGTCAGGGCCTTTCTAGTAACAAGTATGGACTTGAGCTTTTGTATTTATTTGGATAGACCCCAAAAGGCTCCTCTCAACAATTAAGAAAATCCTAGTTGAATATTTACTTGTTAGCTAGGACTCCCAGACCGTTAGGCCCTCCCTTCGCCTCCTGCTTCCCTGGACCGCACGTCTCCATCACGCTCTTACTCCACTTCCTTTCTCTGCCCCCTTCACACTCCTTTCCCTTTTGTCCTGGGCGAGGGCCTGGGTCTCTAACAGACCAAGACTAGCCTGCCCTTTTTGGATATGTTACATTTTTCAGCCTGTAAAGAAAGTCCTGGTGGTGGTGTTTTTTTGTTGTTGTTTTTCTTCCATTTGGTGTACAGGGCCAAAGTAATAATAGCTATTATGGCCACGACAAGAACGAAATCATTTGAGTACTGAGAAAAATCAAACCAAGAAAGGAATGACTTGTCATTCTCTGATCTTCACTCTTTATCCATTAACACACACACACACACACACACCAACGATGCTCACGCAACAGGTATTAGTCAGGCACCTGCATGGCCCGCCACTGAGTAATGTTCACCCTTGTTCCTACAACTTATTTCAGGCCTGCTTCTCCCACTTTCACGTGCGGACGATAATCGTGATGTCGACAACAACTTGCCATCTTTCTCTGAATATTCATTCAACAAATAATTACTGCGCATCCACTGAGTGCTGTCCCTCCCCGAGGCACTGAGGTATGAAGTCTCTGTCCTCCTGGAGCTTGCTGTCCAGTAGGAGACAGAGGGGACAAATAAACACATAGATACGATATCAGGTGGTATACGTTCTGTGAGGAAGCAAAGAAGGGGGGTAAAGGACTAAAGACTGGTGTAGCAGACGAGCCCGGTGCCTTGCCAGCATCCCCGCGGCATTCACCTGGGCACGCGGAGGCTGCCTCCCGTGAGCCCCTGAGGCCCTCTGCCTGGGGGCAGTTATTTTTCCGGCCGTGGGAGAACGCTTGGCCCCCAAGCGGGGTAAGCAAGAAGTATTAGAGAGAGAACGTCTTTCTCACTTTCCTCATCTCATAGTTACGATATCTCCTTTAATCCCTTCTTTCACTATTCCCTCCAGTTGGTTCACTTCTCATTTCTCTGATGGCTCTTTTTCTGAGAGTTCTGCCATTTAAATAAAATGCGTCTACCACTGATTGGGGCAGGGAAGCTGGACCGTCCACAGCCCTGCTTAGGGAGGCAGCCTCCAGGCGAAAAGCAGCAGGCTCCCTGCAGTGGCGCCCCCCTCCCCCGAATTCTTTTAGAAGATGGGAGACAGATCATCTTCTCCTGCTCCGTCGCCATCATCATTGTCAAGGACACCTTCTCCTGAGAACCCATTATCTATCTATCTATCTGCTGAACTTCGGGCCATTTGTTTGACCGTCATCATCTCTGACCCTCACACCAACTCTGAAAACCAGACAGTAACTACAGCCCAGCCCAGGGAGGCAACCAACCTTCCCTCCTACAGCAGCCGAGGCGCTCCCCTCATACCTCTGGCTACACAGGACACACCTCAGCAGCGATTCCCGTGGCCACAGTGCCCTCACCATGCATTCTGGGCCCTGCCAAGGCGGTTACTTTGATCCTGAATAGGAGACTCCATATCACACGGGATGTGCAGTTCTTTCTTTTTAGGCAGCTGGCATGAGCTTAGCACAGATGCCTCCCGGAGCAGGACTGCTTTGCTGCCTCCTGGGAGGTCCATCATCAAAACCTCCTGCCCTGACCCACATTGTGACTCTCTCCATTTGTGCTTCTGGCTGGAGCTACCAGGTAACCGACGTGGGAGTCTATGACTGCTTCATTTGGCTCAGAGTTCCTTCTGGAGGAGCTGGCGTCTCAAAGTTGGTTAGCAGTAAGCGAGCCCTGAGGTGCTAGCTATTAAGGCCTGAAAGGTGGGCACAACTGGGCTGCGGTCTGTGTGGGTGGTCCCCAGGAAGTCCCCTAGCGTCTCTAGGATTTCGGTTTCTCTCAGGCTGGAAGCAATCACATGGTTTTTAGGGCTCCGTTTCACCCCTTTCTTGTCCTGTCCTTAGTGCTTACCAAATGTCTATGTGTACATCTACATTTTCGGCTTCCTATGTAGTCAGACTGAGGCCAGATGACAGAGTGTCAGCTACTAGCCAGTGGGACACAGGCAGCATTAATGTACACCACTTCAAGGCTTGGTCCTTATAAAACCTCCCAGGAGCCTTGCTTCTCTCTTTTCCTCCACTGCTTGGGAACTACACATTCTAGGCTTACATCAGACTTTGTGTGAGGAAGAAACAGAACTATTATTGTATTAAAGCACTGAGCTTTGTTGTTGGTCTATCTGTTTGTTAGCATAGCATAGTGTAGCCTATCCTGACTAATACATTTTCTTTTATTCTGCCTATTCACTCATTCATCCACTCATTCAGATGTCATTCGTTCACTTGATATTAATTAAGTGCCTACTACATGGCTGGACACTAGTACTCTAGCATGAATATACCTTGGGTTCTTCCCCTGGAGAAGAGGTGGATATCTAGGTGAGGAGATGGAGATGGAGATGGAGATGGGAGCAGAGACAATAATAATACAGTGATAAGTGTGTACAGGGTACATAACATTGTGTTATGTGCAGAGAAATAATAAACATTCAGAGGCCTTTACCTTTAGAAAACTTCAACTATACTCTTTCTAGTTTCTTTCTTTATCCTTTTTTCTAGACAGTGCTCACCCCTGCATACTGTGCCAGTTCTAAAAAAAAAAACAAAACCAAAAACTGCATTTACCACCACTCTCTCCTTCCTACCAGCCCATCATTCCAAATCCATCTTCCTGAAGTACCATTTCTATAGGTCATGCCCCCGTCTGAAAATCATTCAGGGGGGTCTTTCTTTCATCGCCCACATAAGGTCCAAACTCCTTAATTTGGCATTGATGCAGTTCTGAGCTGTCTTTCTAACAACATTATTTTCCTCTTCTCCTTCAACCAGATGGCATAATCCATGTCCAACGACCCACACCATTGGTGATCCCACTCCCATGTCTTTTCTCACACCACTGTTTCCTCAGAATTCCCCTCCTTGTCTGCCTAAGTCCCTTTCTCTCTTCAGAGTCCCACCTCAAGTGATATCTTTGGTCTTTCTGTCTACCCCAGTCTGTAGTATTAATATATTCAGCAACTTAGATGAAACGGACAATTCCTTGGGAAAAAACTAGCAAGGGACAGAGAAAAGAGAAATAGTCCTATATGTCCTAAAGAAATTGAATTCTAAATCAAAACCTTTCCCACAGAGGAAATTCCAGGCCCAGATGGCTTCACCAGTGAATTCCATAAAACATTTTAGGAAGAAATAATCCGATTTACAAAAATTCTTTCAGAAAATAGAGGAGAACATTTCCCAATACGTGGTATGAAGCTTGTATAACCTTGATACCAAAACCTGATGAAAGACACTTCTAAAACATCTATAGCTAACATCATATTTAATGGTTAAACATTGGCTGCTTTCTCTAAGATAGGGAAGAAATCAAAACATCTACTTTCACCAGTATAGTAAGACGACACAAAGATATGAAAGGAAGCAGCAAATACTGTCATTTCCGGCAAAATGATTGTGTAGGTTTAAAACCCTATGAAATCTACAAAAACTGCTAGAACTAAAGAGTAAAAGTAGAAAAGTCACTGGTCAATATATTAAAAAAATCAATTGTATTTCTCTCTCTATATATATATATACTAGTAATCAAAACTTGGAGAATTAAATAAAAAGGAATACCATTTACAATATTATCAAATATGTAAGTCTAACAGAAGGTTGTGTGTCCTCTACCCTAAAAACTGCAAAACATTCCTAAGAGAAATTATAGAAGGCCTAGGTGATCAAAAGCTATACTATATTCAGGGATTAGAAGGCACAACATTGTTAAAGATGTCTATTCTCCCCAGATGCATCTATCGATTCAAATCAATGGCCAACCAAAATCCCAGCATTTTTAAAAGAAATTGACAGGCTGATTCTGAGAGGTATGTGAAAATGCATAGGTTCTAGAATAGCTAAAATAATCTTGAAAGAGAAGAACAAATTGGGAGGATTTATGCTACCCGATTTCAAGACTTAGTATAAATCTACAGAGGTCAAGACAGGGTGGTTTTGGCAAGAGAGCAGACATACAGATCAGTGGGGCAGAACAGAGGGTCCGGAAATAGAGCCACACACGTACAGCTGACTGATTTTTCGAAAAAGGCGTTAAATCAATTCAATGGGGGAAAAGAAAGGTTTTTGGTTTTTTGTTTGTTTGTTTTACAGATGGTTCTGGAACAAATGAATATACGTATGGGAAAAAATTAATTTTGACCCCTACTTCACTCCATACACAAGTGATTACATAAAGATCACAGACCTAAACACAAAAGCTAGAACTATAAAATCTCTGGAACAAAATACATGACAAAATCTTCATGAACTTAAAGGAAGCAGATTTCTCTGACAGGGTTCAAAGGGACTAGCCACACAAGAGAACACTGATGAACTGGACTTCGTCAAAATTTTAAAAATGTCTGCTCAGCAAAAGAATGCCATTTAGAAGTAAATTGGCAAGGCACAGGCTGGGAATAAATATTTGCAATCCATATATTTGACACAGAACTTTCATTCAGAGTATAGAAAAGAGCTACTACAAATCAATAATAAAAAAACAAAGGACCCAATTAAAAATGAGGAGAAGGCATAATGACATTTCAGAAGAGAAGGTAGATATATGAGTGTCTAGTAAGCTCATGAAAAGACATTCAGCATTATATGTCAGCAGAGAAATTCAAATTAAAACCACAATGAGATACCATTTCATATCCACTGTAATGACTACTGACGTACCCAGTGTTAGCGGGGATACAGAGCAACTAGAGCTCTGGTACCTTGCTGGTGGGAGTGTAAAATGGTACAACCATTTTGGGAGAAGCTCTGCCAGTTTCTTATAAAACTAAACATACACTTAGCCTGTGACTAAGCATTTTCCCTCCTAGATACTTACCCAAGAGAAATGAAAATGTAAATCTACAAAAGGACTTGTGCAAAAGTATTCCTGGCAGCTTTTATGCATAATGGCCCCAAACTGGATACAGCTCAACTAAGGAGGTAAACTGTGCTGTATTCTTACAACGGATTACTGCTCAGCAGTAAAAAGGAATGAACTACTGATACATAAAACAATATGAGTAAATTTCAAAAAGTATTATGCTGAATGAAAGAGGCCAGATATTTTTTAAAAATCATACTGTATGATTCAATTTACATGTAGTGCTTGAACGGGCAAGTCTAATCTATGTGACAGAAATCATAATAATGGTTGACAAAGGGGGTGGCAGATTGGAAAGGGGTACTAAAATTTGGGGGGTGATGGAACTGTACTATATATTATTTTGGGAGGTGGTTGCACAGACGTATATATCACAGCTCATTGAACTCAACACTTAAAATGTGTACACAACTTGATTGTATGTTAAACTATATCTCAATTTTAAAATTACTCCTTCCACCACCCCCAGAAAACCCTGTTGGGTGCTACTGTAATGTACTGTTATGATTTTCACATGCAGTTATCCATTTTAAACTTTCCTAGATCCCTCGGCAGGACCCGCACGGTACTTGGGACTCCATATTTGTCGAATCAATGAATGAGTAATAATCAGACAGTGTAAAAGAGAAATAAAAGGTAAAGGAAAACTAGACTGCGACACCATACATAATTCCACTGTTTCCATTTTTCCGGGAGCCAACACCATTGCAAACGCAGGTCCCTATCTCCCAACACATAACAATAACCCAGTGTCTAAGACATCTTGCTTTTATTTACAATAAAAGAGGCAAGGAAATAAGAGAAAGCTTTTGTCTCCTACCTCCTTTTGAGGTGACACCACATAATTATCACTCCGTTTCTTAACTCTAGTGCGAGAGACCAAAAGACATCGGATGAATCACCTTTTCATTCATAAAACCCTGCTCATATCTTTCATCGCTTTTATCCTCCTAGGATAATAGCAGAGAAACAGCACTTGACGGGCCTACGTTATCAGACTCTATTGGAAAGGTCTAGATAAGAGTGCTGAACCACCTATTAGTATTCTGCATGCAAACCCTTCTCCGTAACCCAGAGTCATCCGTATCCTGGCAACCCTCAGAATTTCATTCTCATTGAATTGCTAGATCTTTATCAAAATATAATTAGAGCCTTAATTCGAAAGATAAATTTTGATTGCCAGTGCCATGCCGAAAGGAAGGAATAATCAGGTGGGAGAGCGCTTAGGCACAATTGTTAACCATATAATCAATGTCATGGATCACGCATCCCCTAAAAAACATAACTTCGGGGGAAGTTGTGAGGGGGTAGAGCAAGGAGGGGAAGAAATCATTGAGGCACCAGACTTACATTATCTTTGCTCGTTTTCTCATATTGTTGCTTAAGTACTTGTCATCTCTTCCCAACTGGAAGAGTTTGGGGAAGGCCCATGCTGTGTGTCCTGCTTCTGTGTGTGCTCACAGTGGCCCAGTCCGTAGCAGGAAGTAACGTGGTCTACAAGCCTCCTATCTTGGGTCAGGTCTCCTGGAAGCAGACTTTGAGATAGACATTGGCGTGTGGGAAGCTTACTAGCAAATGCTCTTCAGGTCAAGACCTATGGAGGGAATTAAGCAGGACTGGGCAGAGAGAGAAGTTGGGCTGTGATACCGTCACAACAGAGGATCAGCCAGCCCCATTGGGGGAGCTCTGGAGCTGGGATAGCTCTGCAGAATTGTCCTGAATTGCAGCGTGACCAGTCATTGGATGTGCGCTGACCTGGGAAGGGCTGTGACCTTGGGCAAGGTGGCTCTCTTCAAGGACAATTCCCAAAGAGGGACTTGGCTGTGAGGCGTCAGCCACCAGTGCCCAGCTCTGACGAATGAGTGCTTGGGGAGCAAGCGCTTGAGTCCTGATGAGGAAGGGGGACACAGGTGGTGCATCGAAGTAGCCACTGCACCTCCACTGGCTACAGTGACTCAAGGGCCTGGGGAAGATGATCCGAAATGGAACCCTGACAGATCGAACCCACTAGCCCATCTGTACAGGAGAGCAGCCCTCCACCCTGTTGCGCATGCTGAGTCACCTCAGAATGTGTGACTTGCTGGGAAAGAGGAGGTCTTGTCCCCTGATCCAACTGGCATGCTCCCGACTTGAGGGTGGGTACTGATACTTAAAAAAAAAAAAAATCAATAGCTCCGAGACACAGTCTGCAAGGGGCCAGAGAACAGAAGTCACACACTTCAGTTCCCTTTGCTTTGGGGCAGTCACATCTGCAGCCTCACTGCTTCCATGGTCGTACGTGGTTCATTAGTTTGGGGATGGAGAAAGCACCAGGCATATATAACTGTCTTTCTCCATTGGAGTAAAAGTAATAGATGTATTTAACCTACATTTCCATGTACAGTCAGCTTCTCCTGAGACCTCTGGGAATGCTCAAATCTGTAAATACAGAAGCTTCAGAGTTCACCACTGTGCTAGGTCGTCTGTTTCCACCCGTCCTGGTATTCACGCCCTTGGTTAATTCCCTGCCCTGGAGTCTGGGCTGGTCCTGTGACTTGTGTCATCCTGTTGGTAAAACAAGTCACAGGCCCAGCCTTGAGAAGGCCTGGAAGCTTCTGCCTTTGCGCTCTTGGGGACCCTAAGCCACTAGGTAAGAAGTCCAGCTTCTGGACTTCTGGCAAGGCCACTTGGACAGGCCCTGAGACTACTACACAGAAAGAGACAGAAGCACAGCCAACCCAGCATCCCAGCGGAAGCCTAGCCCCCAGGCGACATAGCAACTGACTGGCCACCGGCAAGACTGTCACAAGAACTGCCCAGTGAGCGCCTCCGACACTGCAGAATCTTGGACCAGCCGATCGGCTATTGTTTCTTAAGCCATTAAGTTTTGGGGTGGATTCGTACACAACAACAGGTAGACAAAACAACCCTAATTAGCAATTACCTCGAGTCAAAGGGCTATGCTGGCCTCGCCCCACCCCTATCAAGTCAACTGCCTTTTAAGGTTGAACTGAAGAGCCCTTCCTCATTTGATGGCCGCTTTTCACAAGGAAACGAACATTTTTATTACATCATAACAGTTACCGCCTACCCAGTGATGAATAGACCAAAAAATTTTGAAGGAGAAAAAAAATCCTCACTAGGCTGTCGGCACCGGAGGTCAGGGATTGGGCTCTCTCACTAGCTATGTAGCTTAATCCTGTGAATCGTTTTCATATGCTGGGGGCTCAAATTCATGCCTCAGTAAGTTTACAAATGGCTCCCTGTCATGGACCTCCAAGGTCATTCACTAAGAGAAGAAACTCAGAGATTCAGGGTCAGTGTTGGTCGGACACGCTAGAGAGGGCTGGACACGGAGCCCACCAGGTCAGAGATGGTGTGTAGCAAGATGATCCAGGGCTGGCTTCCGGAGCCAGATCACCTGGGATCAAATCCCAGATCTGTCACCTGTTAGCTGTTAAACCCTGGGCAAGTTACTTAACTTCTCTGTGCCTCAGCACCCTTATCTATAAAGTTGGGATAATAGTAGTCCCTCCCTCGCAGGGTTACTGTGAGGATTAAGTGAGTTAATAATATATGTACAGGGCATAGACCAGTGCCTGGCTCTTCTGAGCCTAACTCTAAGTGGTTCTACAGTTAAAAAAAAAAACAAAAACAAAAAACAAACAAAAGAAACCAAAAAAACCCCAAAAAACAAAAACTCACATGGACCTTAAGTAATACAAATAGCTGTTTTTAGTGACTATACAAGACGAAGGCTGTCTAGGGACTGTATATCAGCTTTCCGAAACTATATCCCGTATAACTTTTCATAAGAGGGCAGAGTGAACAGAGCATGGCAGAAGGAGCACTGAGCCAAGAGATGGAGACCTACATTCTAATTGCAGCCCTGCCATAAACTAGCTGTGTCACATTGGGCAAGTGATCTATAACATGGGGGATAATACAATGACCTTGCCTAAAGAGGCTAGACCAGATGGTCCCTCTAGGAACCTTTTATGTCTCAATACCTTTCCAAATCCTGAGACAGGAAAGGGCAAGTGGAATGACGACCGTTTTAAAGATGGAGACACGTATTTGGCCACGTGACTTGCCCAGAGCCAAATCCACTCCCAAAGGAGAGCAAAACGGGGGCATCTTCCGTGCCACAGAGCTTATTGCTGCGGCACAGACTACATTTCCCAGCTTCCCTTGCAGTTTGATGTGGCCATGTGATTGAGTTCTGGCCAGTGGAATGTGGGTGGTGATGAGGTGTGCTACTTCCAGTCCTCCTACCGTGCTCTCTCTTTCCCCTTCTGCTGGCTAGATACAAAGGAACCCAGGAGGGACTCCAAGGCCCTAGGGGATAGCAGAGCTGCAAGAGGGCATGAGACCAGGTTCCTTGTCATCACAAGCCAAAAGTTGATTAGACTTTATATGATTAAAAAAAGAAAAACTGCATTGTGTTAACATCCTGAGATCTGGGACTTACTTGTTACAGTATAACCTAATCCATACACTCAGTGCGAGTCTCTAGTTAATGGCAGATTCAGGTTCTGAGCTTCAAGAGGAAGCAGCCTTTTTCTGTTTAAGTGCAAGAGATCACTGACATCTTATTTGTAGAGGCAGAGCCAAGACAATGAAGTCTTTAGGAAATCTGAATCCCAACTCATGGCCCTCCCACGGGCCCTTCTCAGGGTGCCAAAGAGTTAGCCACTGTTGCACTGGGCCTTTTGGCTACACTGAATCATCAGTAATCTTGCATCTTCTGTAGGGAACACAAAGATGAGGGGCATTTTAAAGATAAACCAGCAAATGTTCTCAAGCCTCTAAGAGAAGACTAATCAGGAATGATGAGAGGATTTAGCAGAGGTGCTTTCTTTCCCAGTCTCTTCCTTCTCCCAAATCAAACTCTACCTTAATATTGTCCTGATGATTATATTTCTGACCTACCTACAGAAAATAAAGGTAAAATTTTAAAATCAAAATTCACTTTGAAAAGGAGGAGAGAATCACCCAGTAGGTTCCGTCTTGAATAGCGAACTGATGGTGGTAATTTACACCTTCCCTCTTAAATTCCCATACTCTTTAGTTTATTTCTTTCATGGTTAAAAAGTTAGGCATTTACATTTTTTCAGCCATTACCAATGCATTTTTGCAAAAAAAAAAAAAAAAAATTCCTATCATTCAACCAGATCAAGAACAGATGGGGCCTGTTTTCTTCAAGCTGGACTTTGCCATCTTTGCTGCCAAAGAAAAGGCGAACATGGGGGAAATTAAGGCTTTTGAAAATAAATAACGGGAGAGCCCTGGCAGGCTCAAGGGATCCAGAACCCGCAGGAAGAGATCTGAGCTTCCCACCATCCACTAGGATCACTGAAGTCCTCAGTCCCTTCCTGTCTCCCTTCCATGTGGTACCTTCCCCATCAGCTGGGGCTGGTCCCCTTCAGACAGACTGGGTACCTCTCAATTTCCAAGAAGAGATTCCTCACTCAACTGTCCAGGGATTTCCATCTGGAAAAGAAAGAGGGGCACCCCAGCTACTATCTGCACCCAGGAAGCTGGCATGATTTAAGCACCACCTGGACCCTTTGGTCTCTCTGTATTCTGGGCCAAACTCCACTGCGGGGAGTGGCCTGCTGGCCCCTAGGCACAGAGGAGGAAGCCCCACATGCGGCTTTCCAGGGATTTCCATCTGGAAAAGAAAGAGGGGCACCCCAGCTACTATCTGCACCCAGGAAGCTGGCATGATTTAAGCACCACCTGGACCCTTTGGTCTCTGTGTATTCTGGGCCAAACTCCACTGCGGGGAGTGGCCTCCTGGCCCCTAGGCACAGAGGAGGAAGCCTCACATATGGCTAGGCAGAACTCAGAGGGAATGTAAAGCTGCAGATACCCATGGCTGGGGGCTGGGGAGGGGTCTCTGTCTGGACTCCCATCCCCCAATCTTGCAGCCCAGTTGCTTAGGACCTCACGTAGGGATGGATGGATGGGCTGCTGCTCTCTCACACAGATCAGCTTCCTAGCATCCCCACCCTGTCCTGAGACTGGTGGCTGAACTGCTCTGAAGGATGTGTGCACCTGGTCACAGGCTGTCTGGGGGCCCAGTGTGGCTCACCCTCACGCAGCTGGGAAGGGAGACCCCATCCTTGTAATAGTGGGGTCAAGCTAAGCTGCATCTCCAGCCGCAGGGTATTTTTAGACGCTGTTATCTTTGTCTTGCTCACAAGCAGCTGTGAAAAACAAAGTGGTGACCAGGAGGCACGAAACTATAAAATAAAAACCTCATGAAGCAAGAGCTCCCAAACTCAAGAGCAGAGCACACTATGGCTAAAACGCTGCGCACCATCATGGCGGGCCTGCTTAATCTTCCCCTGAGGGGGCACCAGGTGGGGCTTTGCTCTTTTACTGTCCACCCATTCTGGGCCTGGCAGGCCCTGGGCAGGTCCAGCTTTGGCCCACCGGCCGGCAGGGCTAGTCAGCCAGCAGCCCTACTCACGCCCACAGACGGTGACCCAGGTGGACAGGTGTGCCAAGGGAGCAGGCTTGACGGGGTTAACACTGCCACAGAAGGAAAAGCTCCAGCTCTCTCGCCTCTCTTTTCCAGCTCATCCTTAACAGTCCATTTGCCTTACAGCATCACAGCCAGCTCCATGACAGTGAAACCCCTGCACAGGCAGAATGTCACCCAACACCAAGTGGCAGGGCAGGAAAACAGGATGGGGCACCAAGAGGTATCCCCCAACTTCTCCCGAGCCCTCAGAGCCCCTGGAAGGCCGAGCCTCAGGGTGCCCTCCCACTTAACAGTGCCTTCGAGTCCCTTCGCCACCAGACCAGGCAACCCCTGCAGCCCCCTCTACCCAGCTAGTAAAGGCCCTGGCAGCGGCGTGTAAGAGTGCCGCCCCTCCCCCAAACCCGGGCTGGGGGGTGGGGAGGAGGCGGCAAACTTCAAAACTGCAGCTGCGATATGCTTCAAAAAAAAAAAAAAGAAAGAAAGAAAGACCCCTGAAAGCCAGAGAAGCTCCCCTCCTCCCTTGGAGCTATGTGCGGTCCACCTTGACCGCCCGCTCATCCTCACTCTTCTCTGCCAAGGGAACCCGGCTCTCAGACCTCGGCCGGGGTTATTTCCTCAGGCTAGCGCGCGGCGGGGCTGTGGCTCTTGCTTCCTCCGTTCCCTAAGTTCACCCACCACCCAGAGGTGTGAAAAATTAGTTACAAATGATGTCACCTACCCATACCCCCTCCCCCCACGCTGGTCCCATCTCAAACACACCCGCGTGGCCTGGGCTGTGAGTCGCAGAGCATCCCGGGGGGTTGCGGTGGGGCGCCGCGCCGAGGCTAGCCTCCCCGGGTGCCCGCTCAGGCTCAGGCTCAGGCTCGGGCTCGGCCCTGGGAAGCCCGCCGGCGCATCGTTCCCCCGCTGCAGAAATCCTACCGCCCGTGCGCCCTGGGCGCGCCGCCGGGCCCCGAGCCGGCTCCCCAGGAATGCGGCCGTCAGGTGAGGTAGGCATGCGTGCCGGCTCCGCAGCGAAGCAGCAGCTGGCTGGGGCGCGGGGCTCGCGATCTGCCTCTTCTCCCTCTCCCCGCAAAGGAGAGGCCTCTCGGGGGGCTTTTCAGCGCCGCGTTGCGTTAGGACCGCATTCCCCCTTCCTTTTCCTTTTTATATTAGTTTCTGCTTCAGATGCAAAAAGGGAGATCGCAGGAGTCCATGCCCAGCTCCAGCCAAACTCGGTCCACAGGCTGAGAGAGAATTATGAATGGATGCTGCCTTCTGATGAGGAAGTCGACTGGGGAGGTCTCTGCGCACGGCGCACTCCATCAAAGCCCGGGCATTGGCCCCTCCACTGCTTCAATGCTGCAGGCAGAGACACCTAATTGACCACTGGGAAATCAGGTGCCTGGAGACCTGGGCGGGACGTAGCCCCAGGGCCACGCTGGGATCGAGCGCCTTGCCTGTGTAGACAGCTTCGATTTACAGCCCAGTGAATGGAGGGGACTGCGGCAGCCAAACCTCCCGGGCAGCAGGCACGGCTGCACCAACGCTCTGCAGACAGCCGCCCAGCTCTGTGAGCATCTCCTGGCTCCACTGGGCTAAAGGGAACCTGCTAAAAATAATCCGTCCCCTGCTGCCAGCCGCAGTGAGCTGCAGGACTCAGACCCCAGCCCCAAACTCGGTGGCGCGCGGGAGCCGGCCACAACGCGGGCCCTGTGCACTGAGACAAGCGGGGGGCTGCGGAGGATCCCGGATCCGGATTTCTGGTACCTGTGCGTTTCCTTCTCCGGTAGCGCGACCGCTGGTGCTGCGCGTTACCCATGCCCAGAGTGGCGGCGGGCTCGGCACATCACCATCAGGCTGGACCGACCGCGGCTGCTCAGCACCGCACCCCCGTGGCTCCCTTCTCACCTCCCGGCTCCCTGGTCTCTGGCCAACAGCAGAGGAATCAGAGACGCCGATCGTGCCAACTCCTCCAGCCGGGGCAAGAGGGAGGACAGAGACTGGCGTGGAGCATGTGCCCACGCGCGTAACAGGATTAGAGCGGCCCGAATATTGTAACATTGCGTCCCCTCCCCCTAGTCATCTCCGAAACCTCGCAGCCTAGACACAAGTCACCCTGCCCAGGCTTAAAAACACTGCAAAGACAGTGCCTTCCCAGCGACGTGCTAATCTCCAGGGAAGGGTAATTCAACCAGCTCTGAGGATGAACCAGGGTTAAAAGCCATGGCAGTGTGTGCCCATGCCTTAGGCTGGCAGGTTCTCTATGTAACAACCACATGCAGAAGACAGAAAGCCATTTAGGGCCACGTAAAACACAACACTTATGGGATATATCCTAATATATAACAAGGGAAAAACCAGTGAATGAAATTATCCAAAATGTGCCTTGTGGGAGGCAGTTTTCGGTAATTTGTCTTGATGCCTTGGAAACCCATTTAGGGAAAACTTGACTATTTTTTGACCAGGCTACCTATCTTCAAATAGGGAGACTTATGCCCTGGGCAGATTTGCATGCCAGAGCAGTACTGCGTCCACGAGGCCCCTGACTCTTCCATAATTCACAAATTGTGGTGAAACACTCGACTTGCCAAGGTCACAAGAAATCACAGGGTTTGCGCGAGCACTGGTAGAGAGTACTTCCTAATTGGCATTACTACGAATTATGACTGTGGCCACATAAAGTACCACATGCAACCCAAGTTAGTCTGGGTTGGCTGCTCTCCTCTGACCCCACGCACACCAACCTCCTCAGAGGGCTGCCAGCCTCCAGCAGAGACTGGAGAAGGTGGCTGGAGTCCCCCCTGGAAGACACAGCGTGGCTAGGTCAGGAAGGATGAAGTGGGAGGAGGTGGCACTGTCACTCCCCCAGTGAGGCTGAGAAGAGTCATGAACCCCAAAGTTTAAGGGGTGGGTAGGCAAGGGAAAAGAGCCCACCAGAGACAGAGAGAGAGAGGAGTCAGAGACACAGACCAGGAGGGAGGGAGGGCCCCCTCTTAGAAACCGAGGGACCAAAGGGTTTCACGAAGGCGGCATGATCAAGAATGCCAGACGTCACTGAGGGGTCAGTGGGGGCAGTACCCACCGCTCCTTAGTCTCCAGGAGGCCTAGTGGAGTGGCCACGGGGGGGTGTGGGGTGGGCGGGGAGGCCAGTCAGAGCTGCTGAAAAGAAAAGGGAAGGCTTTCCCTTAGACTTGCTCATCAAAGGACCAGCAGCACCCGGGAGCCCGTTAAAGGTACAGAGAGCTCCGGGACAGACTCCACTGGGGCACGGGGAGCCCCGCCCCGTGGACCCAAACCGCTCAGGCCCTGAAATGAGAGCTTATGTTCAGACAAGCAAAATGGCCCCCCTCTACAGCGATCCCTGCAAGATCGTGGGGAGCTGGTGGCCAAATTACTAATCACACATCCCAAGGAGATGAACCGCGTTGCTCCGGGTTTTCAGGGCTGCTCTATCAAGGGAGAGCCTTGGCAGTGAGGCCTGCAGAACTCTATTAAGTGATGAAAATGGCCATCCGTGTCTTGCCCTTCGCAGTGATCTTTACAATTATGAGGTTGTTGTTAACGGTGGTGATGAAAATAATGATATAACTAGATTACTTACATCTGGATAAGGTTTTAGCAAGTCCTGTGGTATAGAGAAAAAAAAAGAGAGAAAAAAAACCCAAAACAACCCTGGACTTTGGTCCCAGAAAGACCTGTGTTTGAATCCTAGCTCCTCCACTCTCAGCAGTATGGCCTTTGGACAATCATTTGACTTCCCTGAACCTTGGTTTCCTCACTTGTAAAACGCAAAGAGGAATGCCTAATTTACAGGGTTGTTAGAAAGAGGAAATAAAATGATAGATACAAAGCACCATGATGGTGCCTGACACATAATAAAAGCCCAGTGAAGGTAGTTCCTTCCTTGAGACCTTCCCGCACATGCTCATATTGGAGTTTTTCTGAGTTCCCTACCCCCTTCATGGTGGTTAGGGTCCCTGTTGCTTCCTATGGCTGGAGGGTCCAAAAAGAAGTACGTATTGAACGTCTCTTAGATGCCAGCTACTGTGCTGGGTTCTGGCGGGGAAAGAGCAGACTCTGGGCCCTGCTGGAGCTGGCATTCAAAGGGCGGAGTTTACGTCCCAGCCCATGTGGGTGTCCTGCTTGTTTTTTCTGTCAGCCAAGGGTACCAGGTCTCAGGAGGAAAAGAACTGCAAATGTGTCCTCCCTTTAGGACAGTGATGGTCTAGAGCAGGGATCAGCAAACTCCTTCTGTAAAGGGCCAGGTAATAAATATTTCAGGCTCTGAAAGCCACGTGGTCTCTGCTGCCATGACTCCACCCTGCTGTTATAGCTCAAAAGGCATAAATGAATGGATGTGGCTGTGTTCCAATAAAATTTTATGCCCAGAACAGACGGGGGGTGGGGGGGGTGGGGGGGATTTGGCCTGAGGGCCCTAGTTTGCCAGCCTCTGATCCTTCAGTGTGACTTAGGACAGGACTATTCCCTTTCACTGGTATTACCAGGAAGTGTATAAGTCTACACAGGTGATTTTCCATACAATTCAAGTTTATCCAACCAAGAGCAGTTTACTGAAGCTCCTTGTTGTGTTAGAGCATATTTTATACTTTCCCCGGAAAAGACCGGCTAGTTTGTTGTTCAGCAAACTGTCTCCGCCTTTCTCCTCCAGCCAGCCTCCCTCGCAGACAGGCGCGCAGCCATGTAACTGTGTGCTAGCCAGGGGGATGTGGGAAAGGGCTGTGTGCCTCCAGGTCTGGCCCAGAAGAGCTCCTGCCCGTTCCTACACACACTCCCTTCTCTCCCCTGCAGGAGGAACACAGAGGCTCTACAGGGTGGAGAAACCCCAAGATGGAAGGCGCCTGGGTACCAAATGACTGCATGCCGACCTGCATCAGACTGCAGTGTGAGAACGAAGCCACTGAAATGGTGGGGGTTGATTACCAGAATTAGCCTACCTTGAACAATTCACTTTCCTATCTCTTTAATCAGATGATACAAAACACAATTTAATGCTTTGCTGATTACTTAGGGTCTTTATTAAGAAGGCTTATTATTGGTCTCTATGGTAACACATTTCAAAGACTCCCTTTTGGATTTCCAAGCTCTTTCCCTCATGTTTAGTCCCCACTGTCATTCCTCTCTCACCCTTCTTCTAGGTCCTTCCCCATAGTTTGAATCCACGGTGGGCTGAGGAAAACAGACACCATGGCTGGGTAACATCTGCCCATTGAAGAAGAGTTACTAGTGGGCTGAGCGAGAACCCAAATGAGAAGCGCGGGCTCGCCGACAACCATTTGCAGCCTTGGGAAACTCCTTGCACTTACTTTCAGGCTCAGTGCTGTGTTCCAGAGAGCTGAAGTTATTGGAAGCTCAGCATCTCTGAAAAGAGTGGGGCATTTTGGTATTGTCTAGCCTACAAGTTTTCAAAGCTTTAATTCTCCTACTAGTCATCTTGGGGGAATCTACAATAAAGGTTCTAATTCTGTCCCTTGACATGCATGGGCTATTCAACTTTCAAAATACTGTCACTTCCTGATTTTCTACACATAGAGGATACCCCTCATATGCCCCAAATCTGTTTTTCTGTTTTTTGTTTTTTTTGCGGTGCGCGGGCCTCTCACCGCAGCGGCCTCTCCCGTTGCGGAGCACAGGCTCCGGACGCGCAGGCTCAGCGGCCAGGGCTCACGGCCCCAGCCGCTCCGCGGCACGTGGGATCCTCCCGGACCGGGGCACGAACCCGTGTCCCCTGCATCGGCAGGTGGACTCTCAACCACTGCACCACCAGGGAAGCCCCCAAATCTGTTTTAAACTCGCCTTTCCTGCTTAATTATTTTGTTGACACCTATATTATAGGAGCTGGAAGAATCGACTGGAAAAGGCTAAACAATTTTATTCCTGTTCCAGACGTGGTATATTATCTTTATATCTTGGGACAATTTAGCAAGGAAACCCAGCTGTGCTTTAGACCTGGTCTTTGGGTTATTCTGATCGGTGGGGCTGCGGTCCTCTCCCAGCATGAGATGGGCAGCAGGAAACACATTGGTGGGGCACATCACGGGGAGAGATCTGGGGAGAGGCCTACAGACTCCACATACCCTGACAGTCTGATTTCACTATTTTATTGAAAGAACCAAGATGACCGTATGTAAGTGATCCTTTTGGTCTGTTTCTTCATCTAGAGAACAAGGAGGGTGGAGATGACCTGGGAGGTTTTCGCTAGGTCTCTCACGCCGGAAGCCTATTGTTCCATGAAACCTGGAACCAGCACCACCTTCTGAAATGATTCCTCATCGTCAGTTCTTATTTCTTCTTGCCATTTCTGCTGATCATCCAGAACTGACCACCCTACGCGTAAATGTCAGCATCTGCAAGGGCAATAATATGTTCTGGCATCTGCCCAGCCTGGGTAACCTTTTTGCCCCAGGCTGACCTTGTTGGTGACCTTGGGGATCCCAATTCCAGCTCCACTCTCCAGGATACACACCCTCTCCGTATGTTTCCCTAAGGTGGCTTCCCCGCTTTACTCTCTTTGGCTCCAATGCTAGAAACCCAGTTTGGCCGCCAAAGTTTATTTCCCTGGAGCAAGCTGGATGCCCCTGCATAGCTATGGCTGTGGCGGAGCCTTACTCCTGATCTCTCCTATTAGCAGCAGCACGTCGCTACTGCTGCCCCCGCCCACTGCTCCCAGGAGACCCCGCGACTTCCACAAGAAACCACTGCTATAAAGTGGCTCACTCGTTCGTAAGGAACTATGTGTTTATTCATATGTATTTTATATCGTAACAAATGTAAATTAATTTCAGGGGCCCAACTACCCAAGCTAGTATCTATATGGCTGCCTGTACAACATTTCTCTCTCAAAATTCTCAAAACCATCTGGCATCAACTACTGTATTGTGACCTGTTAAAATAAGTAACAGCTGTGATAATCCCTCTCGATTTATGGCAAGCTATAAAGCTTTGCATATACTGGCAGTGCATATAAGATAATAAATAAAACCATTATCATTCTGTGCTGTCTTGATGGGAATTATGATGATTTAGCCAAAATGGAGCCCCATGGAATGCATCAGAGAAGCACGGGTTTTGCCCAATCTGGCCTGCTTTAAGCCCCCAAAGACCAACCTCACTATTTAGAACTCCTAGATGTTTGCAAACTTTATCCAATGTAGATGCATCCTTTCTGAGAGAACATCATTCCCGTCATCATTTCAAAGCCTTCTTTCCTGATGGTGAGTTTCCAGAATTCCTCAGCATAGCCAGACCATCAAGAAAACCAACCTATGTACAATTCAAAAATGTGAAATAATTTGTAGCACCAAAACTAAGAATTGGCTTGGAACTGTTAGCTGTAAGCTTATGTTTACAAATACTGCCAAGATCCCAGGTTGAAAAATACTATAGCATGGTCATCTCTCTAACATAGACAGTATATGGAAAAAGAAAAGCTGGTAGCTGGCAGAGAAAGCAACTGGGCAGCTTTGATTCTAAGTAGAAGTTACTACGTCCACTGCACATGAATTTCAAAAACTTAAGGGGATGGGGAAGCATGAAATGGCGCTTTACTGTGTACTGGATGTTACACCATAATCTCATTTAATCCTCACAACAGCCCTATGCCTTAGGTATTGCCAGTCCTGTTTCATGGTTGAGGAAGTTGATGCTTAGAGAGGTTAAGTAACTTGGCCGAGGCCATCCGGCTAAAAGTTGGGGAGATGGAGTTTGAACTTGGATCTGTCGGATTCCAAGATTCATGCTCTTTCCACCTCACCACACTGCCTTCTGGATAGCTGTTCACAATCCTTGAACACTATGACCCACATGGTAGATAGTATTTACATGGATGACTCGTTGTCATGGCCACGGGCAATTCCTACCCCTTCTGTCCCACTTACAAAGTCTATCTGAATGCAGGTGAGAGTTACCTTATTAGTGGAAGAACGCTGAACGCATATATATGGAATCCAAACCCATTTTCATTTATATATTTTAAAAATTGCAAATAAGGGTGCTTGGTTATTGTATCGATTTCAAAAAAGAGCTACAGTACTTTTCAGCTCTTGGTGGAATCTATTTCTCCACCCTGAATCCGAGCAGGCCTGGTGACTTAATTTGGCCAACAAAATGTAGCGGAAGTGACATTGAACCTGTTCTGAGCCTAGGCCTCAAGATGCGTTCCAACTTCTACTTCTGCTGATCTTGGTGCCTCCCCAGGCTTACTGCCACGCTGTGAAGAAGGCTGGGCTAGGCTATTCTCTTGGCTGATAAGACACACGGGGCCCACTTTCCCCCTCATTCTGACCCATAGCCTGCTAACCACCAGACATGTGAATGGGTCCACCCTAGGGCATCTAGTGCCAACTGAGTGACTACAGACACACAAGCAAGCCCTGCAGGGCTCAACCAGAAGGACCAGCCATTCAATTTTAAGCCACTAAATACTGGGGTGTTTTGTTACCCAGAAAAGACCAACTGAGGAAGTTCATTAAATTTTTAACCACTTGTCAAAACAGATGCTAAGGGTTGAGAATTGTTCATTGAAGTGCAGATATCAATAAACTAAAACCTCCTTTAAAAAAACGAATTTCTTTTTGGTGGCTCCAAATATTGCCATAGCTCAAAGTCTTCACATCATCTCATTTATTTATCACAGCACTCTCATCCCGTGAAAGTGCCAATTCAGCGACGCTTCCTATGAATAGCCTTCGGTCCCAGAAACCCACCTTCCCCTCCTCAGTCCTGGGCTGGCCAGGCTGATGTTGGGTCGCGTGGTCTGGGGGAAAAGCCTCGCCAAGGGGAGTGGCCCAGAGCCACCCTCAAGAGTCGATCAGTGGATAGAAGAAAGTGAAGGAGAGAGGATGTGTTCAACCCCAGAACCCCCTCAGGGAAAAAGAGGAGTAACGCCCTGGAACAAGAAGAACTACAGTGTATTAGGGTGTGGTGTCAGTTTTGCAATAGTCAACAACAGCGGTCATGGCCATCTTCGTAAGAAGAGAAGGTATCCAAAGACACAGATGGGCAGGGGGAAAGAGATGCGTACCCTTCTCCTTCCCACACACCTGGGAAACTTACAGATGGAGACCCTCAAAAGGAAGAAAAGACTAATTACAAACTAAATTAGGGCCACACTCAACAATCTAAGAAAGGAAGAAATAACGGTTACAACTCAATACCTCCAACAGTAGTCCTCAACCTTGGCTGTACGTTGCAATTTCAACATAGTGAACTCAATTCCTGCACTCTTAATTGCTACATTAATTACTAACTTTATTCAATAGGAAAAACGTTTAGCATGTGGAGTTCCTAGCAGTTTCATCAAAAGCCACTTCTTTTGAAGAAAATGCTGGAAAGTAACACGTGAGTTGATTATTCAGCTATCTTCACATGTGGGTGCTTGGGCTTTTTTCTTTTCTAATTTTCTTAGTTAAACCTGGGAACCTTTGCACTTTGAATAATTTCTCTTTTCTTTCTCTCGGTGTCCTCTAGTTATACAAACACAAAACATAATTACAGAGGCAGTACTGACATCTATATACCTATGTTTTTTTCATTTGGTATTTACAGTGCTGAGTGAATGAATTAATTTAGTTTATTTTACTTCTTGGGAAAAAGTGTATGTGATGAAAGGGGGCCCCTGTTAGTTGACTCCGGCAAGGTTTTATAAGGAGCGTATAAAGGAAAAGGAGAAAGAAAGAAACCTTCTTTGTAGCTCTGTGAAAATATGTCGGTCTGTGCCCTCAATGATTTTTCTACATTTGTGGTTCAACACGTACTAATTATGTTCCCGAAAAGGGGATGTTTTACTGAGAAACTTTATGAATTCAAAAAACAAACAACCCTCCCTATACCAGTGTTTGCAGCTTTTCCCATTTCAGGCTCTGACCCTGCTTCCCAACAGCTTTGCCCAGTTTGAGAACATGGATTCAGGCTCTGGGCTGGGACCTCCGTGAGTTGCCTTCCAGGTGGAATCAGAACTGAAACATCCGGATCAGAGGAAACAGGAAAAGAGTTATTACGTGCCCAACTGGGAGGGAAGGTTTCTTCATTGAAGGATGGGGTCAAGTTGAACAACAGAAAGAGAAGTGACCGGGTGCACCCCCTAGGATGTACCAGAAGCTACACTAGAGAAGCCAGCTGGAGTGTGACACAGAGGACAACTGAGGCATAGTTTGGCCTGTTCTTGCAGGGTGTTTCATTTCTACGAAGAGTAACTGATTTCTAAAGAAGGAAGGGTAGCAGTGGGAAGTTTCTGAAGAATAATTTCATAATAAATGGATCATGTGTTGAAAGTTGCTTTGCACAGAGGAGCTCCTTTACTCAAATATTTATTAAGAAACTTAAGATTTTTTTAATTGAGTTTTTTTTTAAAGGAGAGATAATAGATGCTTCAAGTGTTCACTTGTCTGAACCTGAGAGAAACAAGAGTTTTAGGGTTATACAGATGCAAACGTCGGTAGGATGCGTAAGAATGAATGTTTCTGGCTTCCTGGGATGTACATTACACACCCAAGGTAGCCCAATGACGATGCTGGTAGAACCCGAGAGACCCGAAGGAAGGACCAATCTGAGGTCATCCCTGACCACTCCAGTGATTCTGGATGTCACTTTGTGACTCGGGCTTTAGGCCTCCTTCCCCTTCCCTCAGGCTGTGGGCAGTAAAGCCCTATAAACAGAGGCTTGAATACAGTCAGTCTCCAGCCCATGGAAAAGAAGTGACAAATAGCATTTAGAGTTCCAAGTTTGCCCATCAAGGCTCCTTTCTTCCGCAGTATTGCTGGGGAAATACGCATTTGCCGTGAACAGGAGTTGAAAACGATACCGGTATCGTGGTAGTGAATAAATGTTAACATAACTCCGGAAGACAGTTTTAAAAATTAATCTTAAATGCCAGTGCCCAACGAAATGCAAGAATAACTAGACAGAATAGTGGGCTGACGGAGACCTTGGGGTCTACAACTGGAGTGTCTTATCTCTTTGAGGATTAATAACACTGGTTCTTTATTATGCCCGAGATCACTAGAAAGATTCACTCATTCAAGGAAAATTTTTTGAGTCCAAAATCCTATAAATATTATAGCAGAGATGAAAGACCTAGACGCTGCTCTGAGGAAGCTCATAGAACAGCCGACTAGAAAGACACTGCTATACACGCTTTTCAGAGAGACTTACACATACTCGCGAGATACAGTGCGTTGTGTCTGAGGGTTCAGGAAGCCACAGGATAAACGTGGGGAATCTTCCTGGACCACTAGTTCTACTCAATAATTGTTTGGGGGGAGACTGTTTTATGTTAAACAATGTAGAGAATAGTGCAGATTTTATAGATGCATACAATTACAAAGAAATCTTAAAGATCTCTGGAAGGCTGCTTTGGGCCATACCTGAGTCTCCCCGTCTCCAGCTCCACCTTAAGGGTACTAGTTCATCCTCTGCCTGCCCTTGGAAGCACCACTAAAATATAGGCATGTATAGCCTATGGGCTGCGGAAGGGGAGATGTCAAAATCCCCCTGGGCAATTCCAGGAAGGGCTTCCCAAGGAAGGTGATGCTTAAGCCAAGGCTTCCAAACGGACTAGGATGAAACTGGTCACAGAAACGTTCTAGGGAGGGGACGGTGTATACCGGCCTGGGGGTGTGTGAGACAGCGTGATGTGATGAGAAAACGCAAACAATTTTGCACGGCTAAAACTCCCGGCTGGCGTAGGGAACTTCAGAGACACATGCATTTTCATCTCAAAGTACTAGAAAGGATGATGAGTCCAGGAGTTCTCTGTTCTAACCAACAGGTAGTGCTGTCAGCACAGAGCAGCTGGGTAGCTATCCAGAGCAAGTGGCCTTGGGAACTCTGGGAGAGCAGATGATGGTATGAAGATGGCCAAGTGTAGAAGGGAGACATTTAAAATCAGAGTTTTGCAACTCCAGGAAGAGCTGTAATCATACCTGCTACTTGTTACTTTGCTCAAAAACTTTGAATGAGATAAAGTATAATCCCTGCAAACACCTTCACCGGGACGCTGAAGTTAGGACATCAGAGGACAGGCTATCCCCTTTCTCACCACTGAGCAACAACATCTGAACTGCCAACACTTGCAAGCAGCGGTGTGGGAAATCCTGCATTGTAACTCCTGGACCTGCCACCACCTCTAGCACTTGTTAATCTATCACCTTTTATGATTCCAGAAGACATTTACAGCCCTCTCCTAGGAAATGAATATTTGGACAATATGTCACTGATAAACAATGCTGGGTAATAAATATATCAGTTACAGGCCGCCAAGTTAACTAGCTTAGGAACTGAAAGAGAAAGTCAAAGGCCTTACCTACTCCACTCTTGTTTTCTGAAGACACGGGACACTACTGGTTCTGTCCCTTGTCTGACACCTCAGCTCACAGTCTCATATTTCGATCGGGGCCATCTCTGCTGATCGGCTTTTGCTCCTTCAAATAAAAACTAAGTTCCCTTCACTTTGGATGACCTAAGCAGAGACTGTAGCGTAAGCCATAGCACATCTTTTAACTCTTAACCTGTATGATAACCTAAAAATATCACTCCCACATTTAGTTCGGAGTCATTATTTTCAAATCCTTACAGGCAGAGTATAACCTGGTGGTAAAAAGCCTGGGCTTTGGAACCAGACAGACTTGCGTCCAAGTCCTGGCTCTGTATCGTCTGAGCTGTAATCGTGGGCAAGTTATTTTCCTCATCTAGGGAACGAGCATAGTTGTGCCTGCCTCACAGGGTTGCAACGAGGAGCGAGTGTGACAGAGCAACTTGCGTAGCCCTGCTGAGCACACAATAAGGGGTCGTTAAAGGACTTTCAATATTAACGTCCTGGATTTCCCCAACCCCTGGGCCCCAAATCTCCTCAGCCCCCAATGACAATGGACAGACCCCTCTCAAAAACATTATATTAATCATTTATGATGCAAAGTACGTAGCCTTCTATTGTAACTGCTAAACTTTAGAGGAAATAAGTTTCATTGCTTCTTTCCAGAAATACCTTTCCTCTGTGACCCAAGTGAAACCACAGGAGGATAAACAGATTAGAAGAAAAAACATATCGAGTGAATATTTTTTGAAGTTGCTGAAATGAGTTGTTGAAAACAAAGACCCAAGAGAAATGCTAGCATAAGCCATTGGTTTTATATTTATACCTCCACGCAAATATCCACCCACTACTGCAATTATAAACCAGCGTATAAGGTGTTATATTGAGAACTGGAGTAGCGTTAAAAACATCTGTTGATACTTGGTTGAATCTGCTTTCATTTTGCCAGAGGTGAACTAATATTGACCAAAGTCTGCCAAGATATAAAGATGAGAGTCAAGTCTCAGAAAAAGGGGTAAAATTAGAGGGAAAAGGACCTCTAATAGCCTCCCTTCCCTAGGAAGGACCCTGCAAGGTTTACTCACGACACCATCTCCCGATGATGATGAGGACGACGACAGCAAACAGTTATCCAGCCCTTATCACGTGCCAGGCACTGTGCCCTGTGCTTTATTTTCATTACATCGTTCAGTCTTCACAACAAGCCTGTGAGATTTTGCCAAAGGAACCTCAGCTTAGAGAGCTAAGACCCTGGAATGCTTCTACTGGCCAACAAATTCCTACCAATCCATCGAAGTAAAGCTCACCTCCTTCAGGGAGCCTCCTTCCCTTTCCCTCTTCACCTCCTCCATCCCTCGTTCACTTTCTCTTCAATCATTCTGAAGCCTGGTTTGTTTGTTTGTTTGTTTTTTAATAGACATGCTTGGACTCGTAGTCATACACCAGTTTGGTTTGAATGCTCTTTCACTGAGTGCTGGTTGTGTCTTTGGACGTAGCTACAATACCTTAAAGGTAGGGTGAGTCCTCAGTTTTGCCCCCAGTATAGGGCAGGATGTAGGGAGATTCTGTACCTACAGAGTCCGATCCAGGCCTAGATATCTATGAAACTGCAATGAGTTGGATTTTCGCCTCTTACCAAGTTTCAAAATTCATAGTTATTTTCGGCTTGATACCCTGGACCAAGGGGAGAGAAATGTCACCGTGGTACAGAGAGTTCCAGCCACAAGAATGCTGTGGAACAGGATAGGAAGTCATTTTTTATCCTTGAACTCAAAAGCTTCTCTTCTTATATGAATCAAGGGTACATCTTATCTGCCAGTGATTTCTTTCGAGTCCATCAGTGGCTGGGCCGGCCACCCTCCTCTAAAAGGAGACAAAGAGAAGCGGATGTCATTTGGCGGCAAAGCACATTTTTTCCCCAGCAGAAAATGGAGTGACTTTTAGCTTATCTGCTGTCACCTTGTTAATGTGATCATTGTTCTCCAAAATAAAATCTCCTCTTCTTGCCCATGATGTCTTTAGCGTAAAAAGAAAAGCGGCAGCAGCAGCAGCGGCAGCAGCAGAAGCAAGTAAATGCCACGAGGAGAGAGGCAGAAGGGAAAAATAAAAAGGCTAATCAAGAAAAGCTACAAGTCAACTTCTTTTCAAGGAAAAGCATTCAATACACAATTAATCTTAATTCTCCCAGATGGCCATTTTGCTTGCTTTCCAAGGTAGCTGTGGAAAGTACCAGAAACCCGTGGCCCCCATCATCACCTCTGGCTTTCAGAGCAGGAGCTAGAGGCCTGCGTTAGTTGGGATGAGTAATTTATTAACCATTTAAGCCAAGGGCCCTGTGGCCGTTGATGTGTGCCCCCGGCCTGTTCCCGAGCACGTCCTTATTTCAAAATTAATCATCCGGCTCTATCTTGCTGGTGAAGGTTTCCAGGGATAAAAACTTAGATGCAAGAGGGATCCTAGCTGTTAAAGGCCAAATGCCATCCATGGCAAGCATAACACAAAGACGAGGTGGCGAGAGAAGAGTGATGTACTCTATCTTTACGAATAAATCAAAACCTCTTCCTCTCTCTGTTGTAGAGGCGGGGCCAGAGGTGAGCAAAGATAACATTCCTGGGAGGCCTCAGTTCAGCAAAGCTGAGGAAACATTTGCATCTTTCCCCTTATTGGTGTTTGACATTTGGCCTCTGCACGCTGAAAAACCAGTCCTGTGTTTCAGATGTGAGAGGATACGGCTGAGATGAATTCCCTTCCACGTCTCCTTTCTGCCATTTTGGGAGCCAGTGGTTGTCAACACACTCAAGGTCAGTGACTTATAGCCACATGCAAGGCCAGCATCCCTCAGGAGAGTAGACTTTCTCAGTATCCCTGCTGACCCAAAAAGAGGCACCCAGGAGGGAGAGAGCCAGGCTACCCGACAGAGTATTCAGAAGCACAGGTCAGCTTCAGAGAAGACCCAGAGATTCTGCCTTAATCACAGACAAGTAACTTCCACGTAAGTTTACATACAGACGGGTTGTGCAGCATAGAGTGTGGACAGCGGATTACACTTGCTTCTGGCTTTCTGCAGCCTTAGCCCTCCCTGAGCTTACCATCTCCTCTACCTTCCCACCCCCACCCCCCACCGCCTTAGAGAAGGCAAGAATCAATCCCAAGCAAATAGGCTTTGATTTTCTGCAAAATACTGACTCTATAAAAGATGTTTCACTTGGTTTTAGAAACCAGGTACTTCTTTTTCTTAGTTTTGAAGATCATCAGAGCTCATTCTATCGTGTTCTCAAAAACAAAACACACAAGCAAACAAAAAACCCCACAAACAAAAATCCACCCCAAACTTGATACACCTTAACCTATTTACCCTAACGTAGTCAGTTCAAAGGTCCTCTGCGCCATAGGCTACACTTGGCCGGCCATGCCACACCCGACGAGGGAGAGCTGGTCCCTTCCTCCTCTGGCTGGGCCCTGAGGTACCGTGACCAGCCTTTCTGGTGCTCATGGGTCAGTATCCTCCTGACTTGGAAGTCCTCAAGGGCAGAACAGTGTCTTAGTCATGTGTGAGGCCCACAGCCAAGCCTGGTGCCCTGCACAGAGATGCTGCTTCATAAAGTTTAGCTCCCCCGATGCTCGCCTCCTTCAAGGCCCCGGCCGTGCCAAGAAGTCAAGGCCCTTACAGAGTGGGCAGTGACCTAGTTGGGCAGCTGGGAAAGAAGCCAGGTCTGGGACAGAGCAGCTCAAATATTCTGCTGAGGAACATTCCGCAAGAGACGGAGACTAAGAAATTTCGGAGGAATTTCTCAATGGTGAATTTCTGTGTTATGCCGAGCTTTTTCCTGGCTTGCCTCAGCGTGCTCAATCCAGTGTAACACTTGGCTGCATGCCCTTCCCTAGGCACACTGTTGGTATTTTCATGTCCCATCTGCTAGTGCCTCTGGAGGACATTAGGATAAGTGGGTTGATCCAGAAAAGATGCCCACTGTCCTGGCCCTCTGCCTAAGACATGCAAATGGAGAGCAGCTTCCCAGCCATGAAGCTTTTGCCTGTGCCAAAGGCATATTATTTTAAATATGATTATTATCCATAGCTACTATGGTTGGAGCAGTTACTAGGTGAGCTATGCGAAGTCCCTTGCCTGCATTCCTTCATTTCATCCTCATTTAAAGAATATACAAGGCAGATTTTTACCATCTCTATTTTAGAAATAAGGAAGTTGCAATCCTGTAATTTGACCAAAGTCACACAACTGAAAAACGGCAGAGTAAGGATTCAAATCCAGATCTGGCAGATACTAAAGCATCCCCACACCATGCTGCCTCTCATCAAACCTAACTATCTAGAGGATGAAACCCTTAACAACGAGCCCACGCAGTAAGACCAATGGAAATTACCAAAGCTGTTCTCTGAGGTAAATTTATAGCTATCAATTCTCATATTTATTTCTTAAATTAAGGATTCAACTTAAGAAATAGAAAAGAAGGTTTAAAATCTCAAGGAAGTGGATATAAAACCAGATAAATGAATTAAAAATGGAAAACACCAATAAAATGGACAAAACAGACTCTGTCATAAGATGGTGGCAGTCTCCACCTCACTCCCTCTGAATGTGGAGTTCCCAGGAACGAACCAACGGACCTGAGCTGACATTCATATTAATGTGAAAGCTTCGCTTCTGGTAAATATGAATGCCCAGAGATCGGGGCATAAATAATGGCAATAGCTGTTGGGCCCTCTGGCCCCTGACTAGGGGTTGGTGTAGGGGTCTGGGCCCTAAGAGCTCGCCTGATCAGCTTAAGGGGTTCTCACACCTGCCCAAGCCACCGTGACACCCAACAGGAGCCTGAAGCTTGAGTCCCACTCTCCTGTCCTCCTGAGGACCTCACTATCCCATTGAAGTCTACCCAGATATAGCTTATCAGCTACAGGACCTACCATGGTCAGCGCATGGCTGTGCCTGCCTCTGGGTTGGGGAGATTCAGCAGGGGCCGAGAAGGAAAGAAAGCAGAGAGTTTTATTTTTCCCTGAATTATTCCTGTGCTTATAAGGCAATCGTAGGAAACAATTGTTCCACGGCTTTAAATCTAGTAAATAAAACTCCCTTTGAGATTCCGGGTTGAAAGATGGTGAAGATCACAGTAACTCCACTGTTTATGTAAGAAACACACACCCAAAACGATTACATTTTATAATGAAACCTGGGGTAATAAAATTTGTGTTGGAGCAAAAAGCAGTCATTTTCCCCTCAGCTTTTATTGTGCTGAATGCAAGAGCCGCCACGTCCTACTTGGAGGCATCTTTGATTAAGGGCCTGGTCTCCCCACTCGTGAGCTGTCCACAGCTGGCGGGGGTGCCATGACCTTGCTGAAACTAATGCCAGAAGATGGCCGAGTTCACAAAGAGCCAGCCGCTCTGTGAAGCTTGAGCCCTCTGCCATGTGGCCCTGCAACCTCCTCCATCCCTCCGTGGCCTGCCAGCAACCCCCAGGCCTTGCATCTTCAGGTCTCCAAGGAAAACTGGGTCAAGCTGTCCTAAAGGTCTTTTCTCCATCTTTCTCCTTGAGCACAGACTGGAAACTTCTGGCGGGCACCCGGAGGGGCCTTATTCCTTTGACACCCCCTCCCGTTACTTACTCCTTCCAGCCTGATGAACACTCCCTGGCTGTTCTCTCTCTCCTGAATCCACCGATCCTCATGAGAATGTGTGAATTTAGGTCCTGAATTGTCTCACTCGGTTCCCTGAGGGAAAGTGGGGGTTAGAGTGGGAGCGAACTTCTTACTTCTTACCTAAGGCAGTGGTTCTCAACCCTGGCTGCACACCGGACTCCATCTGGGGAGCTTTTAAAGAAACGCACTGATGCCTGGGTCCATCCCCAGAGATTCTGACTGAATTGGCCTGAGGTGTGGCCTGCACATCAAATAATGGTTATTTATCGTAAGCATATATGATATTTGAGATGCGGATTGAACAATTTCTCCACCCCCGCAATTCGGAAACTGCGATGCCCTGAAGCAGCTGACACAGGTTCAGTGGTGCCCACCAGAAGCCGCCCGGTCCACAGGCCTGTTTCCTCCCCTCACCACACCTGGAAAAGCAACTCAGAACAACACTGTCACTGAGCAGGGCTGCAGACGACCATGTTAGTAGTGGTTAGGCCAACAGGTGGTCCTTAGAGCGTGGCCACGCACTGCCTCAGTCTCCGCAGAGACAGTGGAGGCCGATGTGCACTCAGGTGGCTTAGCCGGGCCGAGGAGAGAGCCAGCCTCAGTCGTCACGCCGCCCCCGCCCTGCTGAGCGCTCACTGTGACAGGGATGGTGGTGGCGTCTCTAGAAGAAATCTAAGAAAGGCACTGCCCCTGCCATGCCGGAGCCTGAGTTAAAATGGAAGGACTAACCACAGTGCAGGACGAATGCTGCAAAGAGGTCAACACTTTCCAAACAGGTTCAACTGTGTGGCTGACCTTATACAGTGAAGAACTATCAGGAAGAGGGGTTTAGGACCAAAGAAGTCAAGATGGCCCCGAATAGGTTAAGTAAGGCCACTGGAGGTGGAAAAGAAACTAGACACTGGGGAACTTGGGTCTGGGGACTCCCACTCCAGGGCTGTTCGGGGGCCCCAGGGAGAGAAAGAAGTCTCTGTGTGTGATCTCAGGATGAGGGCAGGATACTGAGGAGTCCCAACAAGACAGCGGGGGCGGGGTGATGGAGGAGAAGCGAGGGGCCAGCAGGCTAGGCCCAGCGCCAGCCGGTGCAGGACGCGGGGCCGAGCCTAGCCTCCCCCAGCCGCCCAGGCCACAGCCTGAGAATGCTGCCCCGACCGCACCTTGGGATACCCTCTGGGCCCTCTTGGAAGACAGGCCACCGTCAGAGCAGAAGATGAGGAGGAAGAAAGGCTTGTCCTCTCTGTCTTAAGTGGTCCAGCAGCTCAGAAGGAACAGAGAGTTGCCAAGTTGGCCAGCCAGAAAGAACAACCCGGAGTCCCCAGAGCTTAGGAGCCGCTGAGCACAAACGTGAAGGTCATCCCCGAGGGTCAGGCATGGCCTCCCTTGCTCACGTCTGTTCCTGGGAAAGGGCTCGCTTTCTCCTCATTCGCCCCAGATTAGGACGCTGCTGCAGCGCGAGCCCCTCTCCCATCAGGCCGGCCTCCTCCCCCCGCCCCCCACGCCGGCTCCCCTTCCCCTTTGTCTTGCCAGGAAATGTTGCAAACCCCAAATACCTGCATTCTTGGGCATGCAGCAGGCGAGAGGCATGCTTGGATTCCCGCTCTGCTTCTTAAGGACGGGCCTTTTCTTTCATCCAAAGCCCTCTTGGAGTCCCAGGGAGCTGAAAGCTGATCTGCTTAAGTCGGCAGGCAGAGCAGGGGGGGTGGGAGGGCGAGAGAGGGCAACCTTCGGCAAGGAGGGTGGCAGATTTTCACACAACATCTGCGCTGCCTCCGGGACTCCCCCCCTGGAGGGGGAGATGGTCTCACCCAAGTGCTGGGCCAGCTGCTAATCCCTCCGGGGTTCACTTGAATGGCAAATCAGGACTCCAGGGCAGCCTCGACACACCCTGTCTCCAGAGGAGGGGCTTAGCTGCACTCTCCTTCCTCAGCCCTGGAGGAGTTCCCAAAGCGCTGGTACTTTTTTACAGCCTCCCGGCTCCAAGTGCAATACAGGCCAGGGAGTCAGCAGCACACTGGCCTCACTTGGGAGCTTGCTAGAAATGCAGACTCTCGGGCCCTGCCCGTTGGAGAAGCTCTGCCACGTGCCACGTGGCTATGGCAACCGTTAGCACACCGCCAGAGACAGGAGGCTGGCCAAACACTAACACGCAGGGAGCCACGGCAGCCCAGCCCCGGTGCCAAGTGTCCAGCCGTGAGAAGGGACACACCCCATCCCATCACCCCACGGCTGCCCCACGTCGCTCCCCTCCCCCCACCCTCCTCACCCGGCGAGGCTGAGCCATTCAACAGGTCTGCAAATATTTGTGCACACGCTGAAAGGATGAGGGGAAGGACACAACTGAAGTTTGCTCTTTGCAGGTTGCAAATCAATATCGGATTCCCTCCCAGCCCCAGCGCACACACCACCTGTATCAACATGTCAGACTCTTGCGAAGGCAATAACAACAGTAATAGTACGTGGCAAGTATCTGCGAGCCCTTTCACAGACATCAGCCATCCTGGAGCCGGTTCAGATCGTCCCCTTGGCAAGAAAGGGAGAAGTCAGAGACTTCGACCGCTTTGCTCTCACAGCCTCTATGTCATCCCAGCACATGCTTCACCTCCCAGCTGAACCCAGCAACTGAATCCATGCACAAAAGCTGGAGGGAGGAGACAAGGAAAGGAGAGAAACGAAGGGAAAGTCCGAGAAGAGCGTTTGTTTTGCAGTCCAGAGAGAACGCTGAAACAACTAACAGAACGGGCGCGACTTCGTGTCTGAAGAGCAACTGCTGGGCGCGAGGCTCGGGATGCGTTAGGACAGCCCAGATCAACAGAAAGTCTGCCTGGAACCCGGAGCCAGACCGATTCCTCAGCCTTCCAAGCACCTGTGAGCAGCATCAGTGGCTGGCCTGGCCCTCGCCTCCTCCAATCCTGAGGGCTGGAGAGAAGGTAGAGGGAAAGCCAGCCAGGGAGGAAGGGGGAACAGAGAGAAAGCAAAGGGGGTGGCCCTAGGCTATCCTGGGATTCGTGCAGGCCCTTAAAAGCACTCACGGTGGGCTTCTGAGTCGAAAACCAAGCTAACAAAGTATTTAAAAACCTTTGGATTCCCAGTCTTGCCTCAAACAACAATCACTCATAAAAAGACTCATGGATGGAAGGAAATGAGGCCGTTGTTTTATTTTCTATGGGAACTCATAAGAGTTTTTAAAAGGTTAGTCTCCTTCTCAGCCCTGTTTTTTCCCTTCCAGTGACCCCAAGCTGAAAAGGAAAAATATTTGCACTTGGTGTTTAAAAACCACAGTGAATTAGCTTTTGTTGTTCATGGCAAAGCCACTATTTAGCGGCCCAGAATCAAACCAGATGTCAGGGAAGAAAGAAGGCCCCGTATCCTGTGAACTTGCCTTTCACCTTTGCAGAAGGGCCGAGGGGAAGGCTGGGCTGAGAAAACAAAATGGAGGAAGTTCAGTGGTCAGCAAACCTGGCACGTGGTCCTGATGGCATTGCTGCTCAGCTCTTTGTGGGCGTCTGCCTGTGGGACTAGAGTGCAACAGCTCTGGGACCCCGGATGCACAGTGCCTCTGGACTTCCAGAAGTTTCTTCTGTGGACAGTAGGCCAACAGCACTATTCCCACAGGAGGCAGAGACCAAGGTGAGCAATGGAGAAGTATGGAGGAGAGAATTAGGAGACAGAAAAGACACAAGAAGAGGTCAGCAGGACTTGCTGGGACACTCAATCTAATCTATCAGAGAAGGTGGAAAAAAAAAAACCACCCTAAAAGGAAAAGAATATATGCTCTTTCTGCAGCCTTCCAGGAGAGTATGAGGACGAGATGAGTGTTCGGTTTTTTCAGTCTTGCTTCTCTTTAGCACACCACCCACCACAACTCACAGCTTAAATCAGGCAAAAAAAAAAAAAAAGTTCCTATGGGGCCTAGTCTGTTTCTCCGTTTCCTAAATCTAGCAGCATAAGAAAAGAGGAAGTTCTCTCCACACCAGGACCCTTTGTAACCACTCAACAAACATTTACTAAGCCCTCCCTCTTTGGTCAGTAAGATATTTGGGTGACACCAGAGGCCTTGGCTACTACTCCTGCCCATGAGAAGTTTACAGCCTACTGGGCAAGACAGACATGTTCAGGATAACCACCATAATAATGGCAATAGGTACCATTTTTCAAAATATAATGATGTGCCACTGACTGAGCTTTCCGTATAGTATCTTATTTAACCTTTACAGTAACCCTGTGCAGTGAGTTTTATTATTCCCATTTTACAGATGAGGAAACCGAGGCTCAGAAAGCTTAAAGAACTTGATCAAGACCACACACCTATTAAGCTAGCAGGAGTCTTTGTTTTTTTCACTGATGAAGCCCAAGCGCCTAGAACAGTGCCTAGCACATAGTAGGTGTTCAATAAATATTTACTGAAGAAAGCAGCTTGGGGTGCAAGGAGGGGCTTTCTGGGGCCTTGGAGATGAGCTGGGAAACACGGCTGGGATGTTTGCAAAGAAGAGGGTAAAAGGCACACTGGGAAGAAAACAGGAAATGAATAAATGAACCTCTAAGGAAACACAACTGTTTTACAAAATAGCAAAAATAGCAGGAGGGAGTAGCAAAAGAGCAGGAGGGAATAGCAGTTAAGAGAGGGACCCTTGGACTTCCCTGTGGCGCCGTGGTTAAGAATCCGCCTGCCAGTGCAGGGGACATGGGTTCGATCGCTGGTCCGGAAAGATCCCATGTGCCGCGGAGCAACTAAGCCCGTGCGCCACAACTACTGAGTCCGCGTGCCACAACTACTGAAGCCGGCGCACCTGGAGCCTGTGCTCTGAAACAGTGAGAAGCATATGCACCGCTACAAAGAGTAGCCCCTGCTCGCAGCAACTAGAGAAAGCCCCCGTACAGCAATGAAGACCCAACGCAGCCAAAAAAAAAAAAAAAAGAGAGGAACCCTTGAGTCAGAGAGATTGGGGTTCTGCCGTGGCTCTGCTGCCTATGAGTTATGTGAACATGGCTAAGTCACACAGTCTCTCAGTGCCTCATTTTCCGTATCTGCAAAACGGTGATAAGAATATTACCTACTATGGCAGAAACTGTTCATTTCCTACTAAATCTTCCATATTTGCCTTCCCTTTCAAATTCATAAGACCTCAATTTTTTTTAACATCTTTATCGGAGTATAATTGCTTTACAATGGTGTGTTAGTTTCTGCTTTATAACAAAGTGAATCAGCTACACATATACATATATGTGCATATCTCCTCTCTCTTGCGTCTCCCTCCTACCCTCCCTATCCCACCCCTCTAGGTGGTCACAAAGCACCGAGCTGACCTCCCTGTGCTATGCGGCCGCTGACCTCAATTTTTTAAACTGGGTCCATTGCCAGACAACCAAAAGGCTCCATGTCCAGGCCTCCCTTGTAACTAGGGGCTGCTATGTGGCCAATGAGATCAAAGCAATTGTGCTGTGGGATTTCTAAAAAGTCTCTTTAGAACACAAGAGCCATGCTCCTTTCATTCTCCTGTTTGGGCCAATGATGTGATGGCTGGAGCTCCAGCAGCCATCTTGGACTGGGAAGATGAGGGCCACAAAGATGTGGAACCAAGAGCTGGTAGGAGCCTTGGTCTCCACACCAGTCCTGGACTTCTTTTACATAAGAGAGGAGTAAAGTTCCACCTTTTTGAAGCCTTTGTTAATCCCCAATGGATATATTTACCTCAAAGAGTTGCTGGGAGGATTAAAAAGATAATACAGACCAAGTAATTGGTGCTGGGCCTTATACATAGTAAACACTCAAACAAATCTTAGCGATAGCAAGTTTTGCTGCTATTCTTATCACGATTATCATTATTGTTGCAAAATCCAGAATGTTCCCTTATTCTGCATCAGGCTGAACCATCTTCATTCAGTTATTTAATTAATGAGTTTTTTAAAAAATTCCTCAGTATTGTGTCTTTCATGAGAACTTGTTCATGAGTCTTTCTATCTCGGGGTCCCTGATAATAGAACAAAGTATTTGTCTCTGAATTTCATCACCAAATCATCCATACAACCAATAAAAGAAAATCTAGGCCTCTTAATGAAACAGGGAGGGGAGGGGTTAGGACGTTAATACTTCTGAGCGTGGTGACTGGAAAGCCTTAATTAAATTCTAAGTTCGGTCAAATGCCCCTTTTTGGAAAGCGCCATGGCAACTCAGTGCCTCAAAAGAGACTCCCTTTTCCCAACCAGACAGACCTTCACGTTTCGGGACACACACGAAAAAAATGTAAAGATACTATTTGCTTAAAAAGTTCTGAGAGTCAAGCATAGTGCACTGGACTTCAAGAGACTTGCCAAGAACTCTGGATCCTTTTACTTAAATCTCCCCTTCTTAGTGCCTTTCACAGATTGTGTGGTTTGTTCCCGAACTCAATCAATAAATGTTTCCTAAAAGATCTAAGGAAGGAAATAAATGCCATGAGTTAGCAGGCGTGGTTCCCATTGGTCAAAGGACTGGCTGCATTCAAATTACCAAGGATCCACGTAGGAAAACTACAGTATCTCAGGAGCCACCCTAGACCCACTGAATCAGAATCTCTGGGTGTAGGGCCTAGGAATCTGTATTTATTATTATTATTATTATTTTTTTTTTTTTTGCGGTACGCGGGCCTCTCACTGTTGTGGCCTCTCCCGTTGCGGAGCACAGGCTCCGGACGCGCAGGCTCAGCGGCCATGGCTCACGGGCCCAGCCGCTCCGCGGCATGTGGGATCTTCCCGGACCGGGGCACGAACCCGTGTCCCCTGCATCGGCAGGCGGACTCTCAACCACTGCGCCACCAGGGAAGCCCTAGGAATCTGTATTTTTACAGCTACCCTGGGGATTCTGATGTGTAGTCAGGTTTGGAAGTGTTCTGAAATGCCCCCCTCCCCTCAACTCTCTCTTAGGTTGGGTTACTTTGAAGTGAAGTCTATGATGGGGATTCTAATCACATGAAGTATGGAGGGGGTACTCTCAGTGGAGGGGGCACAGGGAAGCAGGATGCAGCTGGGGGGTGGGCACGGGACTCGACAAGGATGTGGCCTCAGCTGGAGATGTGGTTCAGCCTGATCCCGCAGGGAGCTCTGTAATACAGGTTACATCATTTGGCAGACAGCAATTCTCTGGGGAAGGCGGCTGTAGCCTTCAATGGCCAACACTCCCAGCAGCTGGAGGAGGAGTGCGCCAGCTGATAAAGGAGATACAGGCAGGGCACCAACAGCAACCACTTCCAACTCCAACCTGCTAGACTGGAGTGGAGCTGGCCTCAGTACTTTTGTGGCTTTGCTCTTCATGGAAACCTTCACGTCTACACTCCCCTTGCTGACTTGGCCTGAGTTTACCTTTTACACAAGGGTCTTGGAGAAAAGTGTAACCTGTAGGAAGGTTTTCAGAATCCAATACGGTCCTTTCAAGGATCAGGGCGCCTGAGTGGGCACACCAATTACCAATGCATCTGCTGGGGTTATCATTTGCTTGCTAAGTTGTGCCAGGAGCTGGCCCAAAGTCAATACCCCAGAGTCCTTCTCATGAGTTCCAGCCATATTCACTCATGTTCCCGAACAAGCCACTCAGGGACTCCAGACCCCTGGCGGTCCGTCCCCTCTCTCTTCTCCCCTGACAAATCAAGATGCAGGCTACGGAGCTTCCTCTGGCTTGTTCTCAATGACTCCTAAATAGGTCACATCACTCTGGAGACTGGCCAAAAGCTAATTTTGTATTCACCACTGACCTGTTTCTTTCCTCTGGTACTTCAGGAAAAAGTTGGGTGAACGCCTTTTCTCCTTGTTTAAGTCCCCATCCCCTGGAGCGAAATTTGCTGCCCAGGCCACCGTGATGTATTCAGAGCTACTGCTACCTGGTCAGTGGATTGCTACCCAAGCTTGCTCGCTGCCCATCTGCTGGGTTCTTGTACATACGTGCACATGTGTGGAAAGTTAAAGGCCCAGTAGGCCCCCGTTGGAGCTGCCTGGCCCCAGAGCTGTTCCGGTCCCCACCAGGCTTAACGCCAGGGTCTGTGGAAGGAGTCCTTACCACGTGGTCAAGAAATGGGGAGCATCAATGATAAAGCACACCTCAGTTCCCCATCTCTCAGTTGCTTTTCATCAGGAGATCAGACAAGTGCAGTGTACGCAGCCCTCCATCCCCCTAAGGCGCCCCACCGCGACTCGGTCTCTGCTCTCATCAAGGACGTGCCACCATTTTGTTTCTTATATTGGAGCAGGTTTCCAGGAAAGGAAGCAGAGGAGGGAGTGCAGAGTGAGGAGTGCTAAAAAAAAAAAAAGGGAATAATATGTTTTCCTTTTGTGGTTCATTCAAATCCAAGTGGAAGCTCAGCACTTCCAACCCAAGTCTGGAGCTAGGAAAATGAAAAACCGAGGCCTGGCTCGACTGTCTCTCCAGAAGCTGCTCTGTGGCAATGCCTTTATTTAATTGTAAGATGTCAGTCTCCCTCTCGGTCTCATCCCAGATTTCATCACTTGTTTTGTTTTGAGACATTTCATTGTTTTTCCTTTCCTTCATAAACTGAGAACTCCGTGCAGCTGAATCTGCGTGGCAATCTGGCCCTACCAGAAGAACGGAAGTCCTGATTCCTAATAGAGCTCTCCTCACTCTGCCCACGAAATCTGAAGCCACCGTGTCAAGTTTCCTCCTGGTAATAATATAATGATGATAAAATGAATATTCTATTCATTCAGCAGATATTTATTGAGCACGTACTAGGTGTCAAGCATTATTTTACATGCTTTGTATGTGCTATTGCAGTTAATTCTCACAACTATTCTATGAGCACACACTCACCATCTCCCATCACTCACATCCCAAACCCAACTTAATAATGAGGCAAGACCAGGGTTGAAATCCCAGCTACCCACAGGAAATACCTGTCACTTGCTTTGCTGAGTGTTTCAGGAGGAACATTTATGTGCAGATGGAGCTGTGCGTGTGCGTGTGCGTGTGTTAAGTCCACGGGTGTGTGCATGCATGGGTGGCTACATATGCACTCCTATGGAAAGCTCTCCCTTGAGCCCGGATAAGTGCTTCCCATTCATAATAAAGTTGAAAACAAGACCCCAACCTCCTTCACCTTGCATGGCTCCCCACTGCTGTTTCCACAAACTGGGAAGGGAAAGCCACTAACATACCACTCTGGCAAGGCTGGGCCTCACCCTGGGCCTGAGCTGCCCCTCAGTACCAGAACCTTCTACTGGGCAGGGGCTCCAGTTGACAAGAACAATTATCAAGTACCTGGATCTCCACAAGGAGTCTAGGATAAATTCATACAAATGCAAATGTTTGGGGAGAAGAGGCCAGAGTCTGTCGAGTCACAAGTAGGGCCCCCAAGTTTCCATTTTGGGTCTCTTTACCTTTCACGCTGGCACTCCCTCCTCCTCTCCGACCCCCTCGCCTTACTGAATCAAAACTAACCATTCCTGGGCTTCCCTGGTGGTGCAGTGGTTGAGAGTCCGCCTGCCGATGCAGGGGACACGGGTTTGTGCCCCGGTCCGGGAAGATCCCACATGCCGCGGAGCGGCTGGGCCCGTGAGCCATGGCCACTGAGCCTGCGCGTCCGGAGCCCGTGCTCCGCAACGGGAGAGGCCACAGCAGTGAGAGGCCTGCGTACCGCAAAAAAAAAAAACAAAAAACAAAAAACCCGAAAAACTAACCATTCCTTACTTTGATCCTTCCCAGCTCCAAAGTGAAAACACCTCACAATGGTTTAAGCATTAGCCTTTCCTACTGAATTTGCATTTTAATAGCAATTACAGGCCTAATGCTGAAAGGATAAACCTGAAAAGTCAGCAGGTGGAAGAGAATGTGGGCACGGAAGGGGAGGAGAAACCAGTGGGCTTTCTATAGTTCTAGAACTAGCTAACGCTTCACTTAAGATTTCTTGGGGGATCTGAACAAAAGCAAAACTACCCAGGAAGGGGAAAGAACACTAAAATGGTCTTAAGAGCAAAGATCATTCGGGGACAGAGAGAGAGCATTAGATAATCTCCAAGGTCCCTAATAGTTCTAACATTCTGATTTAACTTTTTCTTTCTTTTCATCTTTTTATGACTCTGGCTCCTTAGCGTTAAGTGCTGAAGAAAAGACTTGGCTTCCCCAAATCCAGATGTGTTCAAGATGGCGGCACAACTGTTGTCGTAGGTAATTCTTGACCCTAACAGTTGAGTTTATGAATTGAAAGGCATTTTGTGGACCTGGAGACAGGAAAGTTAGGCCACCCAGTTCCATAAGGAGCCAGTGTCATTTCGTGTGAAATCACTTCAACCAGAATGGTGCTAGCTTTCACTGAGCTCCTGATGGATGTGAATTAAGTTTAGCTAGTCTGGCTACCTCAGATAAGTAAATCCCAGAAGCTTTCCAGTTCCTTTCAGATTTATGAGAAATGACATCATGCACTCAGATTCAGGATTCCTGAGTGAGTCCAACACTAGGAGAATGGACACGATGGAATGATAAAACTGGCTAAAAGCTTAAGTAGTCAACGTGGGGAACAAAGAACATGTGAAAGAGATAAAAGTCATTTTTCTCATTTGCTCACACAATGACAGGAATCCAAGCCCCGACCAGCCACAAAACTTGCAGTAATGGGACCAAATGGTTAGCCTTGGAATTCTAGTCTTTTTCATTTGGGGAGTACACGTAAGAGATTCCCCCAATGTGTCAAAGGGGGTAGCTTTTCATTCTCCTGAATTTGAAATGCTTTGGAGAGGATGTATCAATAATTCACAAACAGAACAAAGTCTTGACTTTCTTTGGCTCTCTCCTTTGAGCCTTGTTAAATTACTTCTGCTGCCTCTGAGTTATAAGATGCTAACCTCGGGGCTGCATCTTTACCCTGAGTCCGTCTGGCCTGGAATTTCATTCCATTGCTTTCTTTTACCTTTTGGAAAGCACACCAATGCATGAAGACAGGAAGACCAAGGGCCAGCAAACCTGCCCTAACTTTCTGACACTGATGTGGAGTTCATCACTGAGAACTTAGCAAAGTCTCCAGGGCCTGGTCCCAACAAGCACACCAGCCTAAGGCCTTCATGGTGGCATCCCATTTAAGCTTCTGCCATGGCCAATCAGAGAGATCCATTCCAGGGCTGGCCGTGCCCAGCAGTATATGTCACAGCTGCGTCGGTAACAATGTGAGATTACTCTACACACGTGAAAACGTCAAACGAGAAGGTCCTGGAAGCCAAGCCAAAAGGGAATCTGCCACTGCTGGCTGTGGCTGCAGGGTGCCTCTCCCGATCCCAGCTGTCTGTCAAACATCCTAACCAGCCTATGAAGAAACCCACTGTGGTGCTAGCTTTCTAGAAAAATAATGAGAACGATTAACCTTTCCTAACCAGGCTTCTAAGCACTGAAAGAACCGCAGGATGGGAAGAATAAGGGAAACAGAGGAAAAGCTGAGATCTGCTCTGCCCAACATGACAGCCACTAGCTATATCTGGCTATCGAGCACTTGGAATGTGGCTACTGTGAATGAGGAAATGAATTTTTTTTAATTTATTTTATTTTTTTTATTTTACTTATTTATTTATTTTGGCTGCGTTGGGTCTTTGTTGCCGCACGCGGGCTTTTCTCTGGTTGCGGTGAGCGGGGGCTACTCTTTGTTGCGGTGCGTGGGCTTCTCACTGTGGTGGCTTCTCTTGTTGTGGAGCACAGGGTCTAGGTGCCCAGGCTTCAGTAGTTGTGGCATGCGGGCTCAGCAGTTGTGGCTCACAGGCTTAGTTGCTCTGCGGCATGTGGGATCTTCCCGGACCAGGGCTCGAACCCGTGTCCCCTGCATTGGCAGGCGGATTCTTAACCAGTACGCCACCAGGGAATCCCCTGAATTTTTTCTTTCATTTAATTTTAACTTGAACACTCACACTTCAATTGTTGGAAGAACTTGAATATGAACCTTCTTTTTCAATTTTTGTAGAACTTCATGAAATCTAAATACAGATCAAGTATTTTGGATGCAAATTTAGCATCTAAATTGAGATGTGCTATACATGAAAATACACCCTGGACTCTGGAGACTTAATACGAAAAAAGGGTGTAAAAATATGTCATCAATGTTTTGTATCAATTTTATGATTTGATTTTCATATGATGTTTTGTTGATTTTGTATGCTGAAATGATACAGAATATTTTATAATTATTGGGTCAAATAAGATACATCATTAAAATTAGTTTCACTTGTTTCTTTTGCACTTTTTTAGGCGGCTACTAACATTTTTAAAATATGTAAGTGACTTGAATTGTATTTCTAATGGTCATCACTGACTTTGAATGAATAAAATCAAAACATTCCAAATCACTGCATGTAAAAGTATGGATTATAAGTCAAGAAGAAAATATGAGTTTTTAATCAGCTAAAGTGAATTAACTCACGGGGGTTTGGAGTAAGTTAGCAAAACACCTCAGTGAGTAGGCCAACTCGGGGGCGCCGGCTCACTTAGAGGTTTCCATGCTAAAGCCGGGCTGGCTGCCGTGTTCTACAACAGTGGTCCTCCAGTCTTGGTCAGGGGACCCCTGGGGGTCTCTGAAAACCTTTCAGGGAATCTGTAAAGTCAAAACTATGATCATAATGATACGAAGACATTCCTTGCCTTTTCTGCTCTCATTCTCTCCTGGGTGACATGTGATACCATACCAGCTGGAACGCAGAAGCAGATATGAGAATCCGGCAGCCTTCTACTAAGCCAGACTTCTATGCAAGATATTTGCAAAAAAAAGGTAAAAGAATGTCACTCTTCTCACTTACATTCGTCTTGGAAAATATAATTATTTTTCTTCAAAATATTTTATTTATAAACATGGAGTATGTATAATGTAGAACATGTACTTATTATTGTTAATTTTGGAATAAACTACCAAGTAAATCTTTTCTACTTCTCAGTTTTAATTCCTAATAAATAAATAAAGATTGATATTAACTCATAAGAGCTAAAGCTCTTTGGGGCCCTCAATAATTTTTAAGAGTGTAGAGGCGGGGGCTTCCCTGGTGGCGCAGTGGTTGAGAGTCCGCCTGCCGATGCAGGGGACACGGGTTCGTGCCCCGGTCCGGGAAGATCCCACACTCCGCGGAGCGGCTGGGCCAGTGAGCCATGGCCGCTGAGCCTGCGCGTCCGGAGCCTGTGCTCCGCAACGGGAGAGGCCACAACAGTGAGAGGCCCGCGTACCGCAAAAAAAAAAAAAAGAGTGTAGAGGCGGGACTTCACTGGCGGTCCAGTGGGTAAGACTCCACACTCCCAATGCAGGGGGCCCGGGTTCGATCCCTGGTCAGGGAACTAGATCCCGCACGTCGCAACTAAAGATCCCGCATGTTGCAACTAAGACCCGGCGCGGCCAAATAAATAAATAAAAATAAATTTTAAAAATCTATATATAATTTGCGAATATTAAAAAAAAAAAAAAGAGTGTAGAGGCATCCTGAGATCCAAAACTTGGAGAACTGCTATTCTAGAAGGACTTGGTAGCACGTGCTGCTGACGGCCCATCCCATATCTCCTCGCCCACCTCGGAGTCCTCCGGCAGTTGCTGTGAACACTTTCCCACTCAAACACCTGGTGCGTGCCCAGGAGGACGAGGAGAGCGTGCACACCGCTGAGGGGCCGTCTCCGCCTCATGGGGACTCCCTTCTTCCTTCCCGGAGAGCCAACAACACTTGGCGGGGGCCGTACAAGAGAGGTTCCCCTCTGCCCCGGCACCGGGACTCACGTGGAGCGCTCCCAGTCACCTGGCCTCTGGGCTCAAGTCTGCCGCCCGCTCGACCTCTCAGACCTTCCCTGAACCCGCAGCTAGCAGGACCACGACACCCATCGTATCCTACGTCTGCCCAGATCCTTGTAGCTGGGCCACCACAGCCGCTCAGCGGCATCTCTGCTTCTGCCCTGGTCACCCCCTGTGCCCCAAAAGCCTGGAGACAATGCCCGGGCGGGGACACGTGCTGCCTCAATCCTGTGCACGGTCACACCATGAAGTGACGTGACAGCTGCCCGACGTTCCACAACAAGATTCCATTCGGAAGTCCTGACGCTGCTCTGGGCTGGAGGAGGGAACGTTGCTTTGGGATGACCGCAGACCCAGCTGGGAGACTGTCTTCATCACAGACAGACCCATTTTCTCTCTTCAGCTACTGAGAAACGTTTGCCCAGACGCCAGGGCGCATACGCATTCGAGGGCCTTTAGGGAGCCCTCGACTGGGGATGGATCACTGTGGCTGGAATCTGCTTGCCGGCGGCTTCAAAGCCAAGGTATGTTTTCTCCTCGTATTCCCAAGACTTTGAAACCTCTCCTGGCCTCAGTGAATGAAATTCGGGAAGCGGATGGAAGGGTGGAATGAGGCCCATGGACTGGGGCCTCCTCACGCCTTCACCAGAGCCTGAGGAATTCAGATGTGCTCAGTCAGACGGCCAAGGTTGGAAACCGAAACAAAGTGGGAGGCTTGTGTGTGTTTTTAATTGAAGCTGAACAGCTGCAGCCCACCCAGCCTCCCCGGGGCCTCACGCAAAAGAACAAAAGCTATTCTCTCTCAGGTACTGATGGCTATTATATCAGCTCCGACTGCCAGTTCTGGAAGAGGCGACTCGCTTCACCCTGAGGGCCGAGACAACTTACAACCAGAAAACGGTTACAGCTCAAAGTACTCTTCAATCCAATGCCCTCATCTTAGGGATGAGCTAAAGAAGCCTGGATCACGCAGCTAGAGGGCGCCAGAGCTCAGGCCTCAACCCAGGCCACAGCCAGACCCCAGCAGCGCCTGACTCATCGGTGGGGTTCAGGCCGTGAGCCGTCCTTCGGGGCTCGTTCCTTAGAGCTGCAGAAGAGGGATGAACCAAGCAGCAAGACCACGTGAGGGGAAGGGGGCGGTCTCTGCGGAGAAAAGTCACCGGCTAGAAGCAGCGTGGAGACCAGAAGAAGCTAAGATGGGGGCAGACCAGAACCTCATACCCAGCCAAGTCAGTCAGAGAAAGACAAATACCGTATGACATCACTTGCGTGTGGAATCTAAAGTATGATACAAATGAACTTACTTACAAAGCAGAAATAGCCTCACAGACATAGAAGACAAACTTATGGTTACCAAAGGGGAAGCGGGGGGAGGGATAAATTAGGAATTTGGGATTAACAGATACACACTACTATATATAAGACAGACAAACAGCAGGACCTACTGTGTAGCACAGGGAACTATATTCAACATCCTGTAATAACTTATACTGGAAAAGAATCTGGAAAAGAATATATATATATCTCTATATTGTATCTCTATGTAAGATATATATATATATCTGAATCACTTTGCTGTACACCTGAAACACTGTAAGTCAACTATACTTCAAATAAAAAAAAAGATGGGGGCAGACTAGCTTGGAGAGGCAGAAATGACTCTTCAGCATCTTGAAAAGGAGATGGGCGAGGAAGGCAAAAAAAAAAAAAAAGTCAGATGTCACCTGAAATCAAGTGGCTGGGGTTCAGAATCGGACCTCGAACTTCCTTCCCTTGTGTCCCTCCTCTTCGTTAACGTAACGTCTGATTGTTTCCTCAGAATGCGCTCCTCTGCTCTTGGCCTAGCCACATGTTCAGCTGTCTCCTGAATATTCCCTGCCGGCAAGGCTACGGGTACCTCAGATTCGCCACGTCCAGGACCCCTCAGTCTCCCGTGCACAGCCTTTCCTCCCCAGGGTTTCCCGTCTCAGAGGAGAGCACCCCCATGTCTACATCCACTGCCCAAGCCAGACACCTGGGAACGCCTCAGTCCCCACATCCTATCTATTTCCGGGCGCCGTGAATTCCGTCTCCCAGGGAGCTCTGAAACTGGCTTCTCCCTTTCACAACTTCTGACCGTCCCGCTACGAAGGCCTCCACTGGGGGCTTGGGGCGCGGCAGTTTTTGCACAGAGCGGCCGATGTGACGCTCTTCCCGAAACACGCAGCTCATTTCTCCCCTCCGCTTACAGTCTTTCTCATGCCTCCCGCTGCTCACAGGCTACAGTCCAGATTCCGGCAACAGCAAGCAAGGCTCTCCGCAAACGGCCCTCTGCCTCCCTCTCTCGCCATCATTCCCTTTGCGTTCCCACCCGCCTCCTTCCACACCAAACACACTCTCTGTTCCTGCCACTCCAGTCGTTTTCCTAGTCCTTGACAAGCTACTCTCTACCCTCAGGGCCACATAAAACCGTTAGCGTGTCCCTTTGCCTAGAATGTTCTCTTCCCTATATGGGTGGCTTCTTCCTGTCCTGCAGGCTTCAGCTGACGTGTCATGGGAATACCTGTTTCCCAGAGGCCTTTCTCACCACTGATGGAATCTTCCTAACCCGGGCATTTTCAATAACGTTGACCTCTTTGGATTTCTTTTCACAGAACATTATCTCCATCGGACATTTTCTTGTGTGTTTATTGTTGGTCTGTCCCCCACTTGGAGCACTGGGCCATTCTTTGTCTTGTGCGCCACTGTGTCCCAGCATCTGGAAGCAGGCTCTGCGCCCTGGAAGAAGCTCAATAAATGCCTGGCAAATGAAGGCGTGAAAGTGTAGAACATCAAGATCTGTCCTGGGCCTTGAACAAGGTGACTCGGCTCTAACTGCTACTTGTATGTTTGTTCGCAAATGTATTCACTAAGGGACTTGGGCCGTCAATTAACTGAGCTCCGGCTCTCAAAAACTCATGGCGGCTGAGAAAAAGGAAACTGAAAATAGGTCCTGCTCTTGTTTCTAATACAGTACCGATTTGTGTTTTGACTGATTAAGCTGAAGTCAGTTCACCTCCTTAAGTTTCCTCTTTTTAAAAAGGAAAAAGTCTATCCAGCCTGTCCCACTTAAGTGGTCTGAGGACCAGCTCATGAAAATCCTAAGACTACTGCTCGTCCCTGATAAGGAGAATCACATTGTCATTCATTGCCTCCACCACTCAGTCAACAGCACGTATGTGCCAGGCACTGGACAGAATACGGGGGGCGGGGGGGCAACAGTGAGGCAACTTGAAACAACCTCTGCCATTTCATGTGGTCCACAGGGGGAAGAGAGGCAAGCGAGACATTACCAGCCAGTGAGGTAAGAGTCTGATGAAAGCACATGGGCGGTGACAAGACCACAGAGTGGGAAGCATGGGAGGCAAGCAAGCCAGACATGGCCGGGAGTTAGGAAAGTCTTTTCAGAGAAAAAAAAAAAAAAGGAAGCTAAAACCTGAAGTCCTTGGTAATTCATATGGATTTCTGCACCCTCCCCACCCTCCTCTGGGGAAGCTGCTTACCGAAATGATCAGTTTCCACTACATGAAACTGTCCATGGTTGCATCTGCCCCAAATAAAAGGTTGACTCAAACCGGAAAATCCCAGTAACCATGTGGCTTAACTGGACATGGTGATCAAAGAGCCACATGGCTCATTGGTTACGCCATTTCCACAACCTACCGTTCCACACCAGCAACATGCTCTGCCTGTCCCATGCGCCCTTGAAAGCTGTGCAACGTGTATAAAGAGAGTACTGATTCTCTGCTACAGCTGTAAGGATATTAGTTAGGGTAGGCTAACTTGTGTCACAAACCCCCCAATCTCACTGGCTTTATACAACAAAATTCAATTTCTTGCTTATGTCACACTCGAGACAGTTCAGCTGAGATGCTCTGCTCCATGCAGTCATTCAGGGAACCAGACGCCAGTACTGTGGTCCCACCATCCCCCAGGGGCCTGGGGTCCTCCACCAGATTCTCTGTTCCTAGGTAATGGGCAAAGGAAGAGAGTGTGTGGAGGATGGAAAGGAAAGATTTTAAGGCCAGGGCTGAAAGAGGATTCGATTACTTCTGCTCACATCCCATTGGTCGTAACTCAGTCACAGGGGTCCATCTAACTACAAGGAATGCTGGGAAATGTAGTCTATCTGTGTGTCTGGGAAGAAAGGAAAATGGGGTTGGGTGAACACCTAGCATTGTCTCTGCCACAAGGACACTTAACAGTGAGAAAAAATACAGACTGGGTCAATGCAGTGAAAATAGAGCGGTGGCATTGTGCAAACCAAACCATTAACCACTGACCACAAAGAATTAAACCACGAGTGACTGCTTTTTCCAGTTGGTGAGTTAATCCTGCTTACTCAAAGCATTTTCTCTTCCAGTTGACAACTGGAAACAAACAGTTATTAACTGATGAAAATATTTTTTTCCATCTAATGCACAGGATGTAACCCTAAAAATGTTCACGTGTATAAAATTAGTAGACGAACAAAACGAATGCTTGGCCATCTTCTCAAGAGCATACCTGACTCTGTATCTGATCACTTTCTCAAGGGATATTTATTAAATATGTCAAGCCAAACCTAAGCCTGCACATTACATGTCTATATTCCAGAGTGAACACATAGAAGGCCATACTTTTTCTCGGCCTGTTGAAAAAACCCAGCACAAATAAACACACTTAAACATACATGGTTCTCTGAAGATAATCTATTTGTACTTACAGAAACAAAAGTTTGCAGAGGACCTTGCAATCTTCTGATGAAAGTTGCTCTCTAAGCACAGAGCATTATTTGATGTCGGAACAAAATCACGGAGCAAGGTGAGAGACTGGAGATGCTGGGAAGAAGCCAAGAATTCATGATATAGATTTGCCCAAGAAGTTTTCATATTGGCGGCACTGTGCTAACTTCTAAAGTAATAATGATTACATATACTGACGACTTACATATCATCAACTCCTAAACAAAGCCAAAAAAACAGATAGCTCCAAGGGCAAGAAATGTGTCAGCAACACACCACCACAGATCACAAATCCAGACCACCCTCAGGATGGTTATTTGGGTATGTAATGAAATAATTGACAAAAGCGATTCCGAGGGCTGCGACTCCAATGTGTCAGCAGAGCTGAATGGCTCAAGTTCACGGAGCGCAGAGGCCTGCACACATTTTTCACATTAAGGAACAGATGGAAGCTGTAATTCCCGCCATAGCTCAAGGATGCCTTGCACCCAACAGCAGCAGATAATAAGCTCATTTGGGGAGAAATCTGCCATTTTCATGCAAGAGCTCGACAAACTACCGCTGAAGTACTCATCCGACTGTGGACAGCACAGCTCCCGGAGGGAAAGAGACGCTGCACCTGTTTCAAAACCCTTAAGGGTCTAGAGTCACTTTAAGTTTCCCCTTAGGCCTCAAATCTCACATCAGAGCCAGCCATGGGGCCATGCCTCACACTCACAGAATTCTGGGGAAATCAATGCCTAACCCCGGTTTCCTAGTATAAATAATGCCGAATGCTTTCACGGCTTTCCATGAGACACAGCGGCTAGATACTGGGTGAGGTGACACACCTCATTTTCCTTTGTTCCAGAACATTTTTGCTCTCAACTTTTCACCCTTTAAATCGGTCTCTGGGGTACCATTCAATGGGAAACTTGAAGGAAGAGGAAAAGATATATTCGGCTACTTTGGATTTGGAAAATATGCTGTTTGGCTGAGAAAGATGTTTTCCACATATCTGATCACTCCAAAGCAGTTCAGCACTGAAACTTCAAATATGTTCTAACCCGATAAAAACCGAGAGCATCGAAAAACGTGTCATCCCAGTGCTGCGGACGATAAAACACACGATCGACACGCGCTGTCAGACGCTGGTGTAGACCTCGACTGCACAAGGAAGCACAGATCAGTGTGGTTGTGTGGGCCAGCTGCTGTGTAGACACAGACCCCAATCCTCAATCCAGCCTGGCCAACAAGCCTGGGAATTACACGGGTCATTTCACCCCTGGATTTTCAAGGGCTTCATCAGCAGAATCCCATTACCTTTCAGGGCAGCCCCAGGAAGCCAGCAGGCAGCAGGCCCCAGTTTCATGAAGAACTTGGGGGCAAGGCTGGCTAATCGGAGTTCTTTAACAGCTCGCTCCCTCACATTTTTCTTTTTTTTAAATTAAGCTGTAGAAGAGGAATGAGCAAAATGACACTCAGGAATCTTTGTACCCGAGGGCTGCGAGTCTCAAAATGGTAGCCATTCGCCACATATTCGGCTACTGAACATTTGAAATGCGACGAGTGCAACTGAGGAATGGAATTTTAAATTTCTATTTCATTTTAATTAGTTTAAATTTAAAAGCTGCTGTTAAGTTCACTTACTGGAAAAAATTTAAACACATTTCGAAGAACGTGGATATATGAGTCTACTTTTTCAACTGTGAATTTTAGGAACTCTAAACACAGATCAAGTATATTCTGATGAACATTTAGCATGTGCACGAAGATGTGTTGTAAGCATATAATGCGCATGGCGTTTGAAGACTCAGGACCAAAAAATGTGAACCATCTCATTAATAATTTTTAACTAATTGTTGCATTCTGAAACAATAGATTTGATGTATTGGGCTAAATAAAATATATTATTAAAATTAATATCACTCCTTTTTGCTTTTCAAGTTTGAGTAGTAGAAAATTTTAAATTACATCTATGGGGACTTCCCTGGTGGCGCAGTGGATAAGCCTCTGCGCTCCCAATGCAGGGGACACGCGTTCGACCCCTGGTCAGGTAACCAGATCCCACATGCATGCCGCAACTCAGGAGCCCGCGTGCCACAACTCAGGAGCCCACGCACCGCAACTAAGGAGCTGGCGAGCCACAACTAAGACCCGGCCCAACCAAGTAAATAAATAAATAAATATTTTTAAAACATTACATCTATGGTTCACATCGTATTTCTATGGGACGGTGCTACTCAAGAGTAGCAGTGGATGCTAACCCCCCTTTACCTCCCACACTGGGCTATCGTTCACTCACTCAGTTCATTTATCAAGCTCTCCTTAGGGCCTGGCCACTTGGTAGATGCTATAGCAGGGCCCAGAGACAAATGAGACATCAGTCCCAGGCTTGCAGTCTAGTTGTTTCCATGAATGTAATTAACTAACTAGGTTGTTTTCTAGTTAATTATTTCAGGTTGAAATAAATGCTGAAATTGAGCTCACGTCAAAGGGCTCCAGAAGTACGGGATGAAGACTGATGAGTGGAGATCAGGGTGGGCTTCCCATGCGGTAGCGTGTAGCATGCACCTCGATAGACAAGGAGGATTTTATCAGTGGGGAAGGGGGAGGAGGCATCGCACATGATGGAAACAGCCCGAGCCCAGGAAAGGACATGGGTTAGCGCACCGTGTGTTCAGGGAATGGTGAGGGGGTAAAGGAGGGAAGTCCCAAAGGATGAGGTTGGAAATGTCCAAAGAGGCCAGATGATCAAGAACCAGGTACACGAAACGAATCATTTGGGACCAGTGTGGTTTTCGAAGACAGGAATGACAGGCTCACGGAGATCAGAGCATTATTCCAAGCAATACATGTCTGCAGCCTGCCCTGGGACCGGGGAAGGAAAAATGGCAAAGAGGGGGCATATTGCAAAAGGCACCACGGAGGAAGACCGGGCTATCGTGGCAGTAAGGGAAGAGAAGATGGAGTTAATGGCGGTGTTGTGAAGCAAGATCAAGGAGCATGGGAGGAAGAAAACATTTGACACAATGTGTAAAAAGGCAGCACTGCAAACTCTTTGGAAGCAAGCCTGGGTTAACACGGGACACTGATAACAGACCCACAGACCCATGTATGCCTAGTGCTGGCCCTGGCTGTTACCAAAAACTTTTATCATACAACGAAGACGGGAAATTGCCAAGGGGAGAAAATCTTCTTCTTGGAATTTCCTGAGTTAATTTTCAAACAGGAGGGAGCATGAGTGTAGACTGTTGACACTTAATACGCGAAACACGGGAAATAAAACAAACACATGTTGAGCGTGGCTGCAAGAGTCCTAACGATACACCTATAATCAGTTGAAAGTCAAAGCTCTGCCCTTGGAAAATGTAACCCACTGTGATGAAAGGATTATGTAATTTTTGCGGGGTCAAAATTATCAGAGGGATTGCTTGTACAAGTGGAACAGACACCAACTGCCCCGGCCGCCCACTCCCACAGCAACAGGAGCTCAGGTTTCAAACGCGAGCTCTTGGCCGAGCCCTCGGGCAGAGGTTCTGTGCTTTCAGATTGCTTTTGGCTTGAAGCGAACGCAAGCCCCTCCTGCTCTCTGAACCAATTCCAGCGTTTACGGCTGAGCCTTGTGGCCCCTGGTCTGCTGACCATGTGGGGAGCTTCAAAGTCTTTTCGATGTGATTATTTGTTCTGTCAACAGCTCCATGCCTCTGAAAAGTGAGGGCCACTGCTTCTAGTGATCACTCATCCCCTCCCTCTCCCCGTATCACTTCTCAACAAGGCAGACCTTCTTCTGGAGAACGCTCAGCATTTTAACAGCACCTCGCCACCCCGATCAATACTAACTGATACCAGGCGTCTCTTTTAATCTCACAAGAACAAACCGAACACTGTGTTCCTGTTCCCACCCCCCAAAGAAAGTGCATACGGAGCGAAAGAGGAGGTTTACCAGCAGATAAACCACAAAACCATTCATTAATTCCATTTCACAGGAGCTCTGGGAGCTGAAGCTTCTTTCGAGTTTATCCATTATTTCTAGTTGTCTTCAATAGACTCATTGGTCAGAATGATCCAGACGACCATTAGGCAAAGTGAAAGTCCCAAGAGCTTAACTTGGTTCTTCGCATTTATCCCACTGTCACAGTCAGCCTCAAAAACTTCTTTCAAAGGACATCTTGAGAGGAACTGAACGACGCCAATGTCCTGCGGAGGGGAAGGGTCTTCTATTAGGGGAAATTATGAAACAGAAGTTGGGGGTGCTTGAAACATGGACTTGGGTTGAAGTCAGACATCAGGGAATCGTTTTGCTCTCACTGCTGTGCCTTTAGATGTGCCTTCAGAAACTCAGTTTTTCAAGCTCAAAAAAGGGGGCTGGAAAATGCTGCTTTCATCACAGGCAAAGGCAGAAAGAAAGAGCACTTGTTCCACACATGTAACAATCAGAACAAGTACAAGGTCTAAAGGAAATGAAGCCAGGTCTCCAAATGAACCGAATCTGGGGGAGTTATTACTTTGAGTAAAAATGGCCATTCAGATCTTGATTCTGGAATCTGGAAGCACTGCAACACTACCGTAAAGACGGAGAGTGAGACTCCGCCCTCACCAGCCCCTTAGCACCGGCAGTTTTTGGTTCAATGTCATTATCGTGCCATTCCTATGAGATGTGTGCAAGCGTGATGACAACACTGGTTACTTCTGAAAAGTAATCACTCAATACATCTATACGGCATACCTATTACCCACATGCAGCTGAGGGGACGCATCTAGTTGGGGAGATGAGACACGCACATGGGGGAAAGAATGACTTGCAAGGCTGCGTCTCAGGGTAACCAAGGGAGTGGTACGGGCGGTTAGAGCTGTAATTTAAGGGGAGATCACTTCCAGCTGTGGAAGCCCGGGCTGGCCTGGAGAAATGAGTAGAATTTGGTTGGTAGCGACAGAAGGCACATAAAACATGGGAAACAATGGCCAAGAAATGGGAAGATCCAAGGCATTTCCAGGGTGCAGTGGAGAATGGCACAGCAGTCTGGGCATAAATATAGATCTACTTTTCCATCTGTAAAATGCGGATAACAATTACCTTCCTCGTCGGATTGCTGTGAGGATTAAATGGGATAAGATGTAAAAAGTGCTTTGCACGGGGGCCGGTACAGGAAAAACACTCAACACATCTGGGGGCAGAAGGGCAGTGGCAACCAAAAGGAACAGAGAAGGCTGGGAGAGATGTTTCCAAGGGAGACCCGTCAGGACCTAGCTGCACGTGGGGAAGAAAAGGACAGGGAACACCAAAGGTGGCTCTGAATTTTCGGGTCTGGGAAGTGGGAACATGGAACCTGGGGGAGGGGGCGGAAAGGGTGTGTTTCAAAGACCTGGTGCTCAAAGTGCCAGAAGGCGATGTGTGTCTATTTCAACAAGATGAATAACCATGTTTTCAAGATAATAACAAGCGCCCAAAGCTTCACGGGGAAATACACAAAGTAAATTTGGCGTCCGAGTCCATCTGATTTGAATTCCTGCTATTTGCTCCAGCTAGGTGATGCTGGGTACTCCGGAAAAACTGTGCTGTTTGAAATTTTTCATAATAAAATACTGGGGGCAGGGGAAACAGTGCTAGAAGAAACTGTTGTTGAATCTCATCGACCAACCACGCATCTATGTCCTCCTGAAACTTCAATTCTAGTTTACTTCCCATGCACAGGATCCGAACAGCAATGGAGACTGACATCATTTGCTTCCCTGACAGTTCTCTAACTGGCCACGTCTATGCTCCCTGAGAACACACAAATCTGGCAAGGTCCCCTGCTTGACGGCTGGACAGTGTAGATTTGAAGATCCCTGCCTTTCACCCACAAGGGGACACACTCTTTCACACATTCACGTAGAAACCAAGAGAAGCGCTCTCTGCTGGTAAAACAGTATTTCGAAACTTAGCCACCCGATAAAGACTCTCCTCTCTTCTTCTCTAAGTACCTGGGTATGGATAATCTAGCTCTTGTTTGCTGAAAATACTGCAAGTTTGAGAATTCTGCCCTCCTGTCTTCCCTAAATTCCCAATGAATGGGAATTTAAATGGAACTAACATTGCCGGGTCAACTTTATGATGAAAAACCCAAGCAAGGTTCTATTAGGTAAAAAGAAAAACTGAAAAAAATGTTTCTTTCCCTTTGATAGTTCTTCCCCTCAACTTTTGTTTTAAACCAGGGAATCAAATGTTACGTTTGAGAGCCTTCGGCTGTCCAAGGGGCCAGTTTGCCCTCTGACGTAGGTCCCTGTGTGCCTCTCTGCGGGCACAGTGCCTGAGTGCAGGAGAGGTGCCTCTAGAACTAGGAGAACAGAGGCTGGGGGAGGAATCCAGGGAACTGTGTAGGTTTCCCCTCCCCTCCGCTGCGTTCACTGGCTTCCCTCACATAAATGGAAGTCTGGAATTAGTTCTTAAATCTGACAATGTGCCTAATGACAGGATACGGTTGGAGATCAAATAGCCAACCAAAACAAGGGGTCTGTTTCACCTCAGCCACTCAGCATTTTGCTTTTATCTCCCCTATTTGTTTCCTGATAACTTTCAAAGGAGTTTGCTGATTCTGATCAAATGTGGGGCATGGCTAAAGGGTTTCAAGATACATCTTAAGCTCAATTTGTGGTTCCGCCAGCCATCATGAAACAAAACAGTAGCCAGTAAAAGTTCCTAAATGGGCATATCTGCTGTAATCTTCAGCAGACTTCACCAAAGTTCATACATGAGGAGCGGTTACAGATCTACGTGATTACACGGAGCGAAGTTTGCAGATCGCAGACGCACGAAGGGATCTAAATTCACTGCATACAATGCCTTCTCACAGCCTTTCCAGAAACGAGCGTTATCTCTGCTGAGACTAGGGGGAATGAAAGCCTTAATGAAGAGGGACAAAGTTACATCACTTCGGCCATATCCTGTGAATGATTCATGAGAGAAACAGTTCAATAGATAGAGAATCCAGCCCAGTAGAAACAAGCAAAGCTCCAGTAGCTAAATCTCTGCAGTGGAAACAGGATCTTCAAGAAGCAACGCAGCCACTGCACTGATAAACCTGGAGGTTAGCGAAGAAACTGCTCGGCCTGACATATTGGAACGAAGTCTTTATCATGGTGGCACCAAAGGACAGCTCAGAGGGCTGTCAGTCCCTCCAAATCACCATCAACTCCCGCCAAAACCTCCCTGAAATGAACAAATAATAATTCGGCCTCTCTAAACCATTTAAGTATCGTTCGAAAGGAGAACAAATTGCGTAGCTACGCGTTTTCATTAACCATGTCTGTTTTCTGCATTTTGTGTTGATCAGTACTGGGCGGCTGGTGACATCACTCATGTAGGAAGTAAAGAACTGTGTTCTGGTAATACTTCTATAATGATTTATTTTATATTTGTCTTTTTCCTTGCCCTATTTTTATAAACCTGTAGTACACGATTCAGTTAAAAGCAACGTGCTTCCTATGCAATAGCGCTTCCAGAGAAGCCCCCTTCCAGCCAGGCAGGCATCTTTAAGTCCTCTTAGGTAGAAACTCCGCAGTCACCATGGGACCTTGGTTATTTGATTGGATGAATGAGGAAAGTCAGTCAAGGAGAACAGATCATTAACAACTCAGAAAGAACTGAAATAGAGAAGAAGGGCTGGAAAACCATGCTGATGGGTTTCCAAGCACCTCCAAAGTCTCCTCTCCAGGGCTGAAAATCCCATATTCACCCAAGGCTGATGCATCTTAGTTAAGAATGTCCACTTCCACCAGGTCCACTGAGCTGGAATCCTCAGAACCATCTTCATCTCCTCCCTGCCTTCCGAATCCAATAACCAACCACTCTGGATCCTGTCTGGTAATGGCTCTCCACTCTATCCATCTCTTTCTCTCTGTTGCCTCAGCTGCTGCCAGAGGCCAATGGTCCCCGTAACTGTCATGGTAACTGGTGCGTCCTCACTGGTTTCCCTGACACTGGTCCATTTCTCCCCTCGGATCACTCTCTCCCATGCCTGTAAATGTCACCTTCCTTCAAATCAAACCCTGCCATCACTTAGGTGCTAAAATAAACTATTGGCTCCCTGGTGCTTACAGAATTAAGTCTATTTCTGGCATGACATTCCAAGCACGTCAGAACATGACACCAACATAGATCTCCCACTTCATCTCCTATTGGACTCCCCACCCCGATCACCACCATCCAAACTCTGTGCTCCAAACACATGGCACTTGTAAGTCCTCTCTCCTGTTTCACACCTTGGGGCTTTCACTTACTGCACCTTCTGCCTGGAATGCCCTGTGTCAGGATGAACGTCTACTCATCTTTCAAGACCCAGATCAAATATCACTTTCTTCTTCCCACTTCCCCCATGTCAAAGTAAAGACCTCCTCCTCCTCTGGCCTCCCACAGTTTTTTTTTTTTTTTTTTTTTTTTTTTTTTTTTTGCGGTACGCGGGCCTCTCACTGTTGTGGCCTCTTCCGTCGCGGAGCACAGGCTCCGGACGCACAGGCTCAGCGGCCATGGCTCACGGGCCCAGCCGCTCCGCGGCATGTGGGATCTTCCCGGACCGGGGCACGAACCCGTGTCCCCTGCATCGGCAGGCGGACTCTCAGCCACTGCGCCACCAGGGAAGCCCCTCTCCCACAGCTTTTTATAAACACTTCCATTTTAGCATTGGCTCAGGTTTTCCCATAAGGTAATTATTTGTTTGCCTGTCAGTCTCCCTCACCGTCTGACTCAATTTGATGTTAAATAAGTCAATGACGGGGTGGTTCAGTGCCTTCTCACTGAACTAATTTCATTTCCTGGAGGCTGGGCACACCCATGATATCCAGGGGTGATATTAAAAATATTGAATAACTGTGCAGCACGGGCACTGACCAATCAAATGGGTTCCTGGCTGGGCGGGTGCATCCCAACTGAAGATCGACCTTGGCCACAGCCCAGTGATCAGGGTTTCAGTGAACGGTGTCCCACGTCTGATTCAGTCTTTAAAAACCGCTCAGGTTTCAAGCTGATTAGGTCAGCTAGGGCCTGACGCTTTGAGTACTGCTGGTTGAATCCTTCAGGATTCAACAAATTGCCCTGAGCGTAGACACAAGGTTAAAAAAAGTTACCCTCACTATTTCCAGTCTCCTGGGATAAACCATAATGGAAAAGAATATTAGAAAAAGAATGTCTATATGTGTAAAACTGAGTCACTCTGCTGTACAGCAGAGACTGGTACAACACTGTAAATCAACTATACTTCAATAAAGAAAAGAAAGATGAAAGAAAAGTTACTCTCATCATTTTTACAAAGACTGGAGCCAAAAAGGTGGACAGCAGCTGACTGCTTTGTAGTGGCAAAGGCTTCAGCACACACACACACATTCCTCCTCCCCCCGAAAGCTTTTTCATTGTCTGTGCAGTCACAGTATAACCACACAAAGCGGGCTTTCATTTATGTCTCCCTCTCTGGGAAGCCAGGCTGGAGAGTAAAAGATATCTTAATGTTCTCTTTCAAGGCCGCTGTGATTTAGAAACAAAGATTGGTAGGATGCTACAATATCGGCCTTTCTTTCACTCTTCTCCTGCCCTTTCTCTTACCTTCCACTTGCCTTTTTAAAAAAAAAAAACAAATTTGAAGCAGCTCCTGTTAGCTACCTGGAAATGTGTTCAAAGTAAGTAGCAGTGGGAAGAAATTCAACTCTGAAGAGAAAGACTGAATTGGGGGTTTTGTGGCCCATGTTCATGGATTTCAGTTTTAATCCAACAGTGCACATTGGAAAGCTGCAGCTCTGGCCCCCCTATACAAACTTTTCCTGGTGAAATGTAGGAACTTAGAATCATCTGGACCAGGCTGGAAAGAGGGGGTTTGATGCCATGTTCAGGTAGGCAAGTGGCTGTGCAGTCCACTACAGAAGCCACTAGTCACACGTGGCTATTTCAATTTCAATTAATTAAAAATAAATCGATTTAAAATTCAGTTCTTTAGTCACACTAGCCACATTTCAAGAGCTTGAGAGCCACTTATAGCTAGGGGCTCCTCTACTGAACAGCACAGATGAAGAACACTTCCATCACCCAGAAAGTTCTATTGGGCAGTGTTACCAGTGATTTGACTTTGTTTGGCTTGGGGTGGGGGGATGGGGGTGGGAAGAGTCTTGCTGGGAAACAGAAAACTCCCTATCACGGGGGGGTGGGGGTGGGGGTGGGAAACAGAAACTCCTGGAACATTTCTCCTTCCTCCTCTTTCCCTGCTTTTCTACTTATTTTCCTACCCGATTCCCCTCTTCCTCATCTTTGTGGATGGGAGAAGCTGATCAGGATGTACACCAGAATGGAATCTCCTCGAGGGCAGGGAGCTGGAGCCCTCTGGTTCACTGCTGTCGCCTTTGCAGCCACCTCAGTGCTTAAGGGCACGTGCTGAGTAAGTGTTGGTTGGATGAGTGATCCCAGTGGGGTGGGATGTCGCTAATTTCCTCTATGAGGCAGGAAACTAAAACATCTTCTGCTTGGTCGGGGGGGAAGCTGCTGTTTGGAGCCACCAAGTATACCAGGGACCACCAGGGACACTCTCCAACAGCCTCCATCCTCAACTCCCCGAGGCTGGACAAAATCCTGCCTTCATTGTGAGACTGGGAGGGGCAGCTTGCCGTAGGAGTTGAAAACTCGACTCCGTGGGTGCGAACACTGGCTCTGCCACTTATGAACTGCGTGGCCCTGGCGGAGGCCATCTAACCTGCTCTGTGCCTCAGTTGCCTGGTCTTTAAAGTCAGGGTGATAAATAAAAGCTCTTACCTCACAGGGATGTTGTTTGCATGTTAATCCACGTCAAGCACTTGGAGCAGTTCTGGGCTCGTAATAAGTGCTCAAGACATGTTAGCTATTGAACTGCTCCTGCCAAGCCCATCCTGCTAAATGAGGAGCCTCAGCCGGAATCGTTGCCAATGAACTCACAAGAGCAGCAGAGCTGACTGTACTGAATAAAATGAAACGCCGAAAATCTGCTCCAGCCACCCGAAGCATGTATGTTAGGAGGCTTCTGGGAGTGTTGAGGTATTTGAGAGATTTAAAAGCAGAAGGAACCACTCCATCAATAGGAAACATAAAACTTTTAGAAAAAGTGAGGGTGGAAATCCTTTTCCGTCCCTCCAACTGGTCACTTTTGTGCCAGGAAGATAAATCCACTGGGCTGCTTTGAATGGAAATGGGCTCTGAATGTCTTCCAGTGACACAGGAAGGGCTCCCCACGAACTGAGATTTGAACCCAGGCCAGACCAGCCTGGGTTCTGAAACGTGGCAGTTAGACAACAGGTCACGGCAGCCCCATAGGCCACACCATGGGTGGGAGTCAATTCAGAAGGAAACTGACGAGGAGCCGCCACTGGCCAGCAGGGCAGCCCCCGGCACCGACCCCTCGTCTGTGGAGGTCCTTACACGTGCTCACATGCTGTCCAGGGGCTGGTCTCTGGCCCCGCAAGCAGCAGCTCAGGTGCAAACAGACAAGATGCACGTCAGAGAGGGCAGGGTCCATCCTGGCTCACAAGCCGCCCGCCCCACGGGAGCGCATATCTAATATAGTGAGCAACTAGAGTTTCCAGGCGCTCCAGAAGGGACATGCCAGTACCCAGCGCTGCGCACTTGGGGAAGCCCCAAGCTACGGCTTCCTGCCAGCTATTTAGATCCGTTTACAGTCCTGCTGCACCAGAAGCAATTTAACGATTGCCTCATTTTTACTATAAGCAACATTGCCTGGTAACACAGCTGACATTCCACGTTTACCAGGTTTCCAGGGCAACAGGGCTAGGAAGTTAACATAGGGACTGAGTTCCACACGGAAGGGGAAAGGGTTCTGTTAACCCTTTACGCACAGTGACAAACCTCCACAGAAGGAGGCCTGCCACTCCCTGTTAACTGACGTGGGGACAGGATGGAATGCAGAAAAGCTAGACCCCACCCCGGCCTGGGGGCAAAGGGTGGCCACTGGGGCTTCCTTGGCAACGAATGATAAGGATTGGACTTAGGGCTGATCCCGTGAGGGAAAGACCACAGGTGAGAGGTGTTTAAGACTGCCACACTACTGGCCCCCAAGAGGAGGAAGGATCATGACTCGCGCCCCAGGGAAAACACGAGGAACCCCAAAGAAAGGAAAGCAAATCTACGTCAACCAAGCAACTCACTGACCTGCATTTCAGGGTCATGGGACGGACTCTTTACCTAGTTTCCTGGCTCAGCGTTTGCGTGGAGGGCGCACTTCCCTAACGTCTGCTACAGCATCCTCACCGTTTTTGTTCCAGGCTGGAGCACGCCTTTACAGCTCCTAGTAAGCAAGCTATTTCCTCTCTCACTTGAAAAAGCATATCAAAATAGGATGAAAGCGATGTTAGCTGTACCCTTAAATCCACCCTAATTTATATTTAAAAGTAAACCGTTCCCAAATGTCTGTCATGAATAACAAAGTACTTGAGGCGTACAACTTGAGCCTACGAGCGACACACGGATGTGTCCGGGGACCTGCGTCTGAGAACCAATGTCCCATTATAGCAGCATGGGGCAGGGGGACTATTCCCGTGCTGCCCTCCAAGCCCCCCTCAAACTGAGACCAGACATGCTTTCATCTTTCCCACGTCAAAGTGGGAAGCCTCAGGCACCTCTCGCCCCAACCTGCATTGCTCTGGAGTATTTTATTGGGGTGAGGCTACAGTTCTAGGACACCCAAGGTGAGCCAGTTCTGGTATTTCTTCACCTGATTTGGTCATTTATCTAGTGTATGGGATCCCAAACCCTCAGGATGCATTTTATATTCTCATATGACCCCTTGGGTCAAAGGATAACCAGGATCAGCTGGTGCTAGGCTTAACTCAAGCTTGGAGAAAGCATTCATTCATGCATTCATTCGAGAAGCCCCAGCAATTCTTTATTGCTGGAGGCTTTCTAAAACAGCTTCTCCTGCAATGTGTTTCATGCAACCCAAGACTCCAATGTGTTAACAGATCCCTATGGTCAAATGAATTTCGGAAATGCTTCCTGCTTGGGCCTTTTTAGAGAGTCACAATGTACTTCAGGATATGAAAGGCTCTCATAGGTTCTGCAATAAAGCAACTGTTTTTCTTTTTTAACTCATCCAGTTTTCTCCAACCTTCTTGACCACAGAAATGTGTGTGTGTGTGTGACCTACTAATATCCTGAGGAACCCACGTAGTTTGGGCAACACTTCACTGAAACAATGCACCCTTCACTTGTCTCCCAGTCTGGAGATGTATGTATGTATTTGTTTATTTTTATTATTTTTGGCTGTGTTGGGTCTTCGTTGCTGCGTGTGGGCTTTCTCTAGTTGCAGTGACCAGGGCCTACTCTTTGTTGCGGTGCGCCGGCTTCTCATTGCGGTGGCTTCTCTTGTTGCGGAGCACGGGCTCTAGGCGCGCGGGCTTCAGTAGTTGTGGCGCACGGGCCTAGTTGCTCCGTGGCATGTGGGATCTTCCCAGACCAGGGCTTGAACCCGTGTCCCCTGCATTGGCAGGCGGATTCTTAACCACTGTGCCGCCAGGGAAGCCCTGGAGATGTATTTATTAACATATACTTGTACATACATAAAATGCCTTACATTATTGTTAACTTGACCAATGTCTTTTAACTCTTATTAAAAATACTATTAACCTAGTTTATTATCAGGACACAAAAACTGTCTAAGTGAGATTCTTAAGGGCCCAGAGTAGGATGCTGTGGGGTAGAGATACTAAGTCATCAAAGAGGCAAATTCATGGCCCTCAAGGAATTTACAGTCTTCTCTGAGAGGTCACTGAAACCAAGCCAATTTGTTTTCCTCTGGGGCCATGGGTCCCAGGGGCTTGGGCAAAGAAAGTTCTAGTAGCTTATTAAAATATGTGCCCCTCTCTTACTGCCACTTGAGCTTTGGGTGCCAATCAGAGTTAGGACTAAAGGGGCTGAATGACTTGGCCGTGGAAGCAGGAACATTAGGACGGTGTTGAGCCATGGTGTGAAGTCACAGCAACATCTTTTAGACTGATAACTATATTTGATTATGTTCTTTGTTTGAACCATTAATAATGGGAATGGGGATGACTGAATGAATGTCTAAGTATATAGTAGGTTTGGCAGGCGGTCGTGAGAAGCTGCGGACTCTGGAGAGAGAAAAAAAGAATGCAAGTTCCTTTTGTTCTATTTTTCCGAGCTCGGACATATCTTGGAGAGAAGTCTGACATTGTTGCAAGCATCAATTCAGTGTCCCCAGACGAAGCCAGCGTGTTTTGTCTGAGGCTGTTCTGGCTCTTGGCTGACGTAGGTCTCGAATCCTGCCCTTCAGAAAGAAGGAAAGTGGTTTATCTTGATTTCCACACCCAAGCCTGAAATCACTGTTGCTCAATGCCTGAGGGAAAAAAGTGCAAGCGTGTGTGCGAATGTATGTAAGAGTGGAAATTAAACGTTTAATAAGTTTATCGTGTTAACAGTAGCTGGGTTGTTGCCAAGTAGCCTTATGCTCTAAGGGACTCCCACACAGAGAAGAAAGCCCACTTAGAGAAGTGTAAAGAATTTTCTTCTTTGAACTTTCTTCTTTCCTTAAACACTGTTCTCAGAGAGAGAAGGGGAAAGGTGACCTGCTTAGCAAGCAGAGGCGAACTTTCAGCTTCCACGCTAGGCCACCCCATACTGCTTGCCACCATGGCCACAGGTCCCTCCCCAAGGTACCTCGTCTCCAGTCACAGCAGACACACTCCCTTTCTCTAGTGCTGTCTCACGGCACCTTCCTTCCTTCCACCCTCCCTTCCTTCCTTCCTACCCAACAGCTCTAAGCTCCTCAGGAGGACTTTGCTACTGGTCCTGCTTCCTTCCTGGCATGCAGGGCCAGCTGCCGGTTACACATTACACTCCCGTTTATAAGAGAACTGATGGAAAGTGACTCTCAGTTTAAATAACAGCACTTAAAACTTGATTTGGGTTTTTTAAAATAAGTTTATTTTATTTATTTTCACTTTCGGCTGTGTTGGGTCTTCGTGGCTGTGCGCGGGCTTTCTCTAGTTGTGTCGAGCGGGGCTACTCTTTGTTGCGGTGCACGGGCTTCTCATTGCGGTGGCTTCTCTTGTTGCGGAGCATGGGCTCTAGGCGCGCGGGCTTCAGTAGTTGTGGCATGGGGACTCAGTAGTTGTGGCTCGCGGGCTCTAGAGCGCAGGCTCAGTAGTTGTGGCGCACGAGCTGAGTTGCTCCGCGGCATATGGGATCTTCCCTGACCAGGGCTTGAACCCGTGTCCCCTGCATTGGCAGGCAGATTCTTAACCACTGTGCCAACAGGGAAGTCCTGAGCTGTTTTTTTTTTTTTTTTTTTTTTTTTTAATGCGCTTTGTGACTTGAGACAGTGACTTAACGTCTGAGTTGAAATCTCCTTTTATGTAAAAGAGGCTGATCCCTCTTCTCACGGTGCTAAAAACACCTGTCAGCTTGTTGCTCTTTTCCCAGAATACGAGGGTGAGGTCAGTGGAAATGTTTCTGTAAGTTATCGTTTGGGGACCGTGCTCCTTCGGCCGCTTAAAAACTTAGGTGAGACTGCTGGTATCCAGGCCAACCTGAAGGAGTTTTTCAAGTAAGATTTTCTAACACAGCAAAGAAACATCTTTTAAAGCTCCAGACGTAATGTTCTCCTTCCTCACCCAATAATTATGTAATTTTGAGGATAACGGCTCTTTTCCACCATCAAATCCATTTATCTTGATTTAAGATGTGTAAGCTGCCCACAGCAAACAATTCTGCCATGCCCAGATCTTTTGCTATTTTCCTTCGGGGTTTATTCTTTACTTCGATAGGGAACTAAGGCTCGTTTTCTGGCCTGAAATGGGCAAGATAGTGCTTTACGTGCCCCGTCCCCCCGCCGCCATGAAACACAAATGCTCTGCAAAGTCATCTCTCTACTTGACAACCTTCCTGCTTCCCCATGATTTTTCAAAACACTGGAAAGAGACAGGGTGCCCATTTCTCCACCACGCCAAGCTATTCATTCATCAGATCGGCTGAGCCTACAAGTTGGGGTTTTCCAAGCAGCTTAAAAGATGAATTCCATCCCCTTCCTCCCCTCCACAACCGGCCACCACCCCGTGCGATGCCACTACCTCCCATGGTCTCACCACTTCTTAATGAGTGACAACGCCAGCAGCCACGATGGTTTCCCAGGTGTTTCCACCAGAATTTATCACTGACCTACTTTCTCTCTAGTTTCCCTGTACCCTGAAACCAGTCTGACACATTGCTTCTTTTGGAACCCCTGTAAATTTCTTCCTGGAGGTCTGGTCTTGGCATTTATTATTATATGACTGGCACCTTTGTCTTGGGGTCCGCCACGCCGCATGATGTACCAGAGTGAAAGAGCTTATAGGCGCCCACTCATCTTCCCCTTCGTTCTCTTTCCTTCTTTTATCCCCTCTCTCCTCCCATCCCCACTCACTTAATTCGGTCTCTCTAAATGCCACCTCTCCAGGAATAGAGCCTGACAATACCAGACAGCTGAGATCTACTGGAAAATACTAAAAATAATTGCCTTTTGTTATTAAAGTCAGGATTGGGGCTGCTGTTCCCTCCCAGGAATTTGTAGTTTCCTGCAGGGATTCAGAGGTCTGTACCCCAGTGTTATTTTTAGAACACGAAGGGCTGTTTCAATAAACATGCCATGAAATTGATGACGTCATCTTACATTAATGTGTATTGTCTCTTGTCCCATTTAGCTCTGACTGTTGCTTTTCTGGAATTTGCCATTGGAATATTTTACACACTGATCTCTTCCTGCTGTCCTCCACACCCTCTTTGACATGAAAGTTCCTTTTGAGATTCCAAGAGGGCCAAGAGCCCTAACCCTCTGCCTAAGCTTCCTTACCCACTGGGGACCAGCTGCACCATTTATGTTTTCTGGTGCAATCTTTTTTAGTCAAGGTCTTGGGAAACCTAACTCAAGAGTCATCCTCCTTAGGACGCTGGTATTAATAGGCTGCCTTTTTGCCCATAAGCCTTTATTTTATGAAAATAAATACAATGTGAACCAAATGAGTGTCTTAGTACTAGACGCCCAGCCTGGAAAATGTGCCCCCGGGATGTATAACAATAACAGCACTATTAACTGGGCTTGATTTTCTATGTCTAGAACACACGCTATAAGGATTTAGCGTGCATTAGAACCATCTGAAGTTTCTTGTTCAAAGGGTACATTCTCGACCTCCAACCCCAGAGGTTTTGATTCTTAGCGTGGCAGTTTAACAGGAGCCCCACGTGCTTCTATGGTCCATGTTGGGAGAAACCCCAATCAAGAACAATGATCGTATGCGGTACATATATACAGTGGAATATTACTCAACCATAAAAAGGAATGAAATTGGGTCATTTGTAGAGACGTGGATGAATCTAGAGACTGTCATACAGAGCGAAGTAAGTCAGAAAGAGAAAAACAAGTATCATATATTAACGCATATATGTGGAACCTAGAAAAATGGTACAGATGAACCGGTTTGCAGGGCAGAAATTGAGACACAGATGTAGAGAACAAACATATGGACACCAAGCGGGGAAAGTGGCGGGGGTGGGGTGGGGATGGTGGTGGTGGCGGTGGTGGTGGGATGAATTGGGAGATTGGGATTGACATATATACACTAATATGTATAAGATGGATAATAAAAACCTGCTGTAAAAGTAAATAAATAAAATTTTAAAATTAAAAAAAAAAGAACAATGATCCTAAAGGTTTATACCAGGTAACAACGTCCCGCATCATCTGGTGGGTTTGACTTTATCAAGCAAAGAATTCACTAGCGTTATCAACCCCGCTCTGGTCCATTTGAATAATCTGACCGTGAAACTGTTACCTAACAGTCCTCAATTTGACACTGGGAGAAGATATTAACACCGTTAATCCATTTCTCAGGTGTGTTTGCTGCTTAACAAGCATTACATGAAGGACAAGGTATCAATACTGGTTCAATCGTTGTAACAAATGTACCGTATTAACATAAGGTGTTAATAGGGGAAACTTGGGTGCAGGGTATATGGGAGTTCTCTGTACCATTTCTCAATTTTCCGTAAGTCTAAAACTCTTCTATAAATAGGTTATTTGTTTTTGAAAAGTGTGATACATGCCACCTGCCAGAATGGCTAAAAATAAAAAGACAGAAAATTCCAAGTGTTGACAAGAGTGTAGGGCAACTGGAGCTCTCTCACACTGTTGATGAGATTACAAGATGGTACACCCAGTCTGGAAAACTGCTTGGCAGTATCTACTAAAGCTGAATATTTGTATTCCCTATGATCTTGCACTTCTAGGTATATCCCCAACAGAAATATGGCTGTGAGTTCACCAAAAGATGTGTACATAGCAGCACTATTCGTAACACCCCAAACTGGATATTAGCAAAATGTCCTTCAGTAATAAAATGGACAAATCAATTGTGATATGCTCAAAAGCTGAAATACTACACAGCAATGAAAACCAATACATTTCAACCATATCCAATAACAAAGTTGCTGCAGAGGGAAAGAAATCAGACACGGAAGAAATCATACCACATGATATTCTATTTGTATAGAATTTTACAAACAGCTCAAACTAATCCATGTTGATAAAAGTCAGAGTATGGGTTATCCTTAGGGTCAAGGTAGAGGTGAGGGGGCTCCTCTGGGCCTGGTGGTGTTCTTTTTGTGGGGGGATGTTGGGTACTTGGGTGTGTTCAGTTTGTGAAAATTCATTCAGCTGCATAGTTAGGATTTGTGCATTTTTCTGCATGTGTGTGATACCATTTTACAAAAGCAACCCACATTTTCTTCGGGGAAAGAACATATAAAGAGATGGCCTAGTTGAGTTACAAATACGGACTCTGAAACTACATCGCCTTGGCTCAAGTTCTAGGCTTACTACCTATAAGCTTCATGATGCTGGGTAAGCCATTAAGCCTTTCTTACCTCTCTGTCCTCACCTGTAAAGTAGAGATAATAATAGTACCTATGTTATGGGGTTGTTGTGAGGATCGAATGAGTTAATATTTGTACAATACTTAGAATAGTGTAAGGCCCAGAGTAAGTACCATATGTGTTTGTTAAATAAATAAAACAGTTTTCTTGGGGGGGGGTGCACTTGAAAAACAAGTCTTTTAATGATCTCCACTCTAAAGGAGATTGAAGAAGAGTTGAGAAAATAAGAGGGGTTGAACTTCTTTCCTGGGCAGAGTTCTTGACTGTGAGGGAAAATATTATCTTGGTGCTCAGCCAATTAATTCTGTTCTTTACTGGGAGTCTGGACTTCCAACAGGCTCCTGGGAACCAGTCCAGAGACTTGACAACGAGCCACATTTGGGACTGCCAGAAACTGCCACAGGAGAGTCCGCCCCAGAGGGCCTGTGGGAATTGCTGGGGAGGGAGAACACGATGCAGTGAAGAGCCACACCAGGCCCCACGCCAGGCTGGAGGCCCCCTGACGCCACCTGAGCCATTGCCTCTCCTCCAGCTCCCTGCCAGAACCTTCCCTTCCATCACAGGTCTCCTCCCCCAAAAAGCTGACAGGGACAGGGCTGCATTCACAGACAGGAAAAGAAAAGAAAGAAAGAGGAGGGAGGGAGGGAGGGAGGGGGAGGGGGGGGAGAGAGAGGAGAGAGAGAGAGAGAGAGAGAGAGAGAGAGAGAGAGAGAGAGAGAGAGAGAACAGAGCAGGGGGGTCCTAGCTTTCCAGAAACGAGCCTGTGCGAGTCCCAGCCGCTCTCTCCATTGAGTCTGTTCTTCGCAAAACATCCCTAGTGAAGGAGGGGCCTGGGGAGCCTCCAGTGCTACAGGTCACCCCCCGAGTCCACCACAATTAGGCGCCTGCCACGGGGCTCGCCCCGCTCCTCTCACCTGGTTACTTTCTGACTCAGCTGGGTCCTCAATCAAAGCACATTTCCCTCTCATCTCATCCTTTGCTTCAGGAAGTTGAACTCACCCTCTAAAGCCTGTGCCTGAACAAAATAACCCAAATGAGAACAATTTTTATCTCCTATTATGTGTGTAAGTGAATCTACTCTAACTTGGCAACTCTCCTGGAATAGCCCACTAACTGTTAACTAGTTTCTTGCCTGCCCTCTTTCTCGGCTTTTTCTCCAGCTTTCTTCCAAACGCTGGCTGAGGAGAGAATCCCAACTCCCACCCTTTTCCTTTTCTTTTTTTTTAGATGAATGGTCTCAAGTTCTTCAAACCATGTGCGGCAGACTGGCTGCTTCTACACAAAACCGTTTCTCTTTACGTCTGTCTCGGGCACACAGATTTCTCAGCCTCCCTTGCACGGCTGTGGGGGCCACGTGACAGCTCCGGCCAAAATATGGGCGCGCCCATAAAACTTCCCGCGCTACCCACCATGCTCTCTTTTTTTACAAAAATAAATTTATTTATTTATTATATTTATTTTTGGCTGCATTGGGTCTTCGTTGCTGTGAGCGGGCTTTCTCTAGTTGTGGGGAGCGGGGGCTACTCTTCGTTGCAGTGTGCGGGCTTCTCACTGCGGTGGCTTCTCTTGTTGCGGAGCTCGGGCTCTAGGCGCATGGGCTTCAGTAGTTGTGGCACGAGGGCTCAGTAGTTGTGACCTCAGGCTCTAGAGCACAGGCTCAGTAGTTGTGGCACACGGGCTTAGTTGCTCTGTGGCATGTGGGATCTTCCCGGACCAGGGTTCAAACCCGTGTCCCCTGCTTTGCCAGGGGGATTCTTAACCACTGCGCCACCAGGGAAGTCCCCATGCTCTTTTTTGGCCTCATCTGCTGGCTGGATGCAGCAGATCTGGAGGTAGAGAGGACTGGAAGGTCCCAGGGGAGAGTGAAGCCATAAAATGTTAGGAGTTTGGATTTCTGAATGCCTGCAGGAAGGCAGCCCCCTTTTCCTTGGAATGTGACATGCGCAAGAAATAAGCCTTAATTTGTATGAAGCCCTGAGACTTGGAGTAGTTGGCAAAGCAGTTTGCCTACCTTGACTAATGTACCAAGTTCCAGACTCTCAAACTTCTTTCTACCAGGGTGGGCACTCGGGTCCTGTCTCTCAGTGGTTCCCTGTGCAGGCGTCTTTGACTCTCTGCATGGTAGGCTGTACCTGGAGTATTAGCATCAGAGTCCCAAGTCCTGACCCTCCACCCGCAACCTTGGTTCATGTTTCAACTTTTAAATATGGTTTTCTGCCTGTTGATTAAAATGTACTTGTTGGAAGTGAACTCAAAGCCTCAGAAATGGTGACCATTATTCCCTTAACTGAGTCGTCAGGCCATACGCTCTTGTGTGTCCACGTGGGCATGTTCAGGATATTTGAATTAGTCCTGCTGGCTGCGGTGTAGACCAACAATGAAGAGATTGGAAGCTGCCAACTCCCTCCAAGCTGGACAAGTTCTCCCAAGCCACTCTTCCCATTCTAAAGCAGAATAATTACAAACACATTACAAAGAACAAGCCGCTCAGCATCTTGGCTTTTCCGGTGCTCTGACTCGAATCCATAATGACAAGAAACGGGCAGCTTTGTGGTAAACAGAGGCTGACACAGACCTACGGACTGAGAAGCTGAGTTGATTTATTATATTTGACTTTGTGAGTTTGGGGGCTGCCAGGTTTCGATGAATAGTCGTGAGTATAACAAACCTTCAGTGTTTTTTTTGTTTCTTTGTTTTTCTTTTGGAGTGAGGGAGTAGGTGAGTAAATTTTCTGTAATTTAAGCCCACCTCAGGGCTCTGAACATCCTTCCGTCAGTTCTCACTTGGCAGGAAATTGGAGCTCTTAGAGCTACACAGAAATCACTTTTCCACTATTAAAGAACCAACACAAGTAACTGTTTGACTCAACGTTCACTCCTTGGAATAGGTGATGGGTAAATATTTACCCACTGGCATAGCTGTTGACTAATTGCCCATTAAGAAGGTTAAATGTTAAACACTTATTGCTGAATCGAATAATCTCACGACAATCCTATGACTAGTCCTTAAGGTCTAAAGGCAAGAAAAAAAGTCTACGTCCGTTGCTTTCTTTCAATCTTGAGCATAAAGAAAGGCACACTCTTAGGAACTGGACACACAACTAATATCCATTCCCTTAGCACTCCAAGCCAGCCTGATTGCTTTTTCATTGTTCTTCACCCAAAGGAACCTTGAGCCCTGGTTAAGTATTAAGAGGAACAGAGAGGGAAGGGTTGGATAGGAGTTTAGCCGGAATATGGGGAACATGTGAACTAAAAGGAGAAATAAAACTTGGGAATAGAAGGTATCACCTAGAAGTGATGATGGTGGCTGCCCTCCATCAAAGGGGACCGTGCATGACAAATGCCATTAGAGTAAAAACCCTAGCATAGACTTAACCAAGAACATCCAGTTTCAGCTGAGTCTGGGGGTGGGGGCAATCCCAGCAGCAGACGGCCAATAAAGAGCGAGTGGGGAAAGTCTCTAGACTGGCAGGCTCCTGGGAAGGATCCTTGCTTGGTACCCCCTCTCCTCCAGGGTCAAAGAATGAACATCCAGGTGGGCTACCTCAACAAGTCAGTCTCCACGTGGATGAGAAGGGCAATGGCCAAGATACCTGCAGAAATTCCGCATCTACTCCAGGCCAGCGGGAACATAGACGGCGCTTGGTGGGTGTAGTGGATACTGGTGATGCCCCACCCAGATCCCCTTAACTGGGCTGAAATCCCCTTCTCCAGCTGCTATGAGTGTTGGCTGGTAACGGCAGCTCATGGCTGACCCCTTCTCTGGAGAACTGTCCTTAGTCAATGAGAGTCACCCAGCCCGGGAGGTTATGCCCCCTTTCCCAGGGGCAGCCCATAGCTAATGACTGACCAATCCGGTGAAAAGAAGGCCAGCACTTGCTCCACGGTGGGATCAACGCTGCGGTGGTCTCTAGCTAAGACCTCAGACGTGCTCAGATCTTTCCCCTATCCTGCTTCCCTTCCTCCCGGGCTCTTGACAGCACGCCCTTGATGAAGCACATGCACAAAAATCAATGTCTTAGTTTCTGCTCCTGTGCTGCTCCTGTTTCCGAATCTGGTTCAAGGACAGTAGGACAGGCAAGACGTCTGGTCCCCTTTCACCGTCTCCAGGCTGCCTGAGAATCTGTTTGCAGAGGCTGCCCCTGTGCGCAGGTGCAATAGCTTCAACCCAGAGGTACCCCAGGCAGAACTGAGACAGCGGAATCCACTTGACTCCTTCCAACCAGCGACTGAATTCCATTTGGAGGAGAAGCCTGAGAGCATAAGACTGGCTGATACCTCTCTGCTGCTTCCATCGATCCATGACCTCCTCTCATCTGCCGCCCACGCTCCAATGTATATCCAAGTGAAGACTCTTTCTTCCATTGGACTTTCTTCTCATTAGTGACCCCCTGCCTCTTAGCAACGTGTTTGGGTTAGTGACTTTCTTCCTCACTTCTCTATCAATGGCTTTTGCTATAATTATGCCTGCACTGCATGACGTACAGGAAGAGCATGGGCTTACATGGTACGTGAACTTGGGCAAGTTCTTCAATCTTTCTGAGCGTGGATTTCTTCTTCCGTAAAATGATATTAATAAGGCCGACCTCATAGAGTGTTGTGAGCATTAAATGATACAAAAACTCAGGGTTCACTGATACCCTACCTGGTACACAAAAGGCACCCAGTGGTAGACTATCTGGTATATCATCGGTTCTTCTTAGTGAGAATTATTTATTTATTCACTCATTTATTTAATTTTTGGCTGCATTGGGTCTTCGCTGCTGTGCGCGGGCTTTCTCTAGTTGTGGCGAGCGGGGGCTACTCTTCGTTGCGGTGCGCGGGCTTCTCATTGCGGTGGCTTCTCTGGTTGCGAAGCACGGGCTCTAGGCGCACGGGCTTCAGTAGTTGCGGCACGCGGGCTCGGTAGTTGTGGCTCACGGGCTCTAGAGCGCAGGCTCAGTAGTTGTGGCGCACGGGCTTAGTTGCTCCGCGGCACGTGGGATCTTCCCGGGCCAGGGATCGAACCCGTGGTCCCCCGCATTGGCAGGCGGATTCTTAACCACTGCGCCACCAGGGAAGCCCAGTGAGAATTTTTTTAGAAGACAAGTAAGGTATAAAAAAGAAACTGAAAAATTAAACCCTACTCTTGGAACACAGAGACAAACAGGCATTTTTCCTCAGGTCAGTTTTAGGGCTCAGTTCCACCCTGAGAAATCATTTATTTTAGAAGTCCTTCCTGTGTGTAGGATTCTTGCACTCCCATCCAATGAAACAACTAGGGATCCCTTGGGATTTGATGGGAAATTCTCCCCCACTGAATTCTTGTTGCAGCCTGGAAGAGGTTCCCAAATCATCAAGTTCCAAGAAATTGGAACTGCTGGGCCGGTCCTCTGTGTGTGACCTGAGAGCTGCTGTTTTCCTGAACACTGAAGGAATAACTGCTCCCAAACATGCTCCCTCCCAGTGGGCCCACTGGAATCCAGTGGGACTCTTAATCCACTTAGAGTATGAATAAAAACAGCAGGGACCACTTTCAGGGAATGCGTACCAAGGCCAGGTAGAGTTCTAGGTGACTGACAGATGTTAATTTCTCATGGTCCCAACAACTCTGGGAGGTGGATGTTTATTCTCATTTTATAGCCAAGGAAACCAAAGGTCAGTGACTTGCCCAGGGTTTTGGAGTAACACACATGATTTGAACTCACGTCCTCCTTCAAAGTCTGTGCTTATGATAACCTTTGTGCTATGGTGTTTTAGTAACTATAGTCTTGTATTAAGTATGTTGTTTTTTTCTGCCACTTACTTGTTAAATGACCTTGGCCAAGTTTCTTCTATTTCTTTTTTTTGGGGGGGGGCAGTTTCACTTCTTATGGAGAATTTCTAATTTATCCCCAAAGTAGATAGAACTGAACTGTGAAACCCCATGTACTCATCACACATATACAACAACCATCTAGGGTCCATCTGCCCCATTCACACCCCCTTCCACTCCACCCTCCTGTCCTGGCAATGCCAAAAATCAAACCCTGTAGGTCTGGCTCCAAAACCCCTTGCCATGCTGGTCCCTGCTTTCTTCCTAGCACTGAGCACTATTGCAGCACTTCCCAGGGCCCACTTTATCTGATGATTTCTTATGTATCATTCTCTCTTTTTTAAAGGAAACTTGTCACAATTAATATATTTGATAAAATATTCAAATTGACTGTAGAGAACATTTCAAGGCTTAACCTCAGACTTCCAACCTCCTGGCAAAGTTCTAAGGTGCTATCACTAAGCTACCATGGCGATTGTTGAGACGACTTCTGCTCTAGCAAAAATAAATATATAACCAAATAGTTGGCTTGCCAGTTGGGCAGTACAAATTGTTCCCTTTCCTTCCCTTAATTACCTCTCAATGGAATACCCCAGGGGTAAGTTCCCACAAATCTTTAGGCTCCTCTAAATGCCAGTGCCAATACGAAAGTTAAATATAGAACAATATCCTATAAACAAAGTCCTGAGTCTAAGGACCCAAATGATTCTGATGTTATTCTTATTCATGGGTTACAAAGAAAGTAAAATGAATTGTGTCAACGGTCCCAACACCTCTAGAGAATATTATATTGCAACACAAAAGACACAGAAGATCACTTGCAAGGAATTTACAATATGGTTGAGTGTACAGAATACGGCCAAATAAAAAGATAGAGATACACAGAAATACAGTGACAGTTACATACATAGACTTATGACCGCACAGTGCTACACACACGCGTGTACACACACACACACACACACACAGGCTGACCACCCCATCTCAGATGCACATAGTCACAGTGTGATGCAAACACAGAGAAACACAAGATGACCCAGGGACAGTGAGAGTCTGAAGCCTTAGTTTGGGTTTCAAGTTGGCGACCTTGGTTAAAAGCAGCATCAGGGAAGTGGGGGAGTCTGCTGGACAAAATTCTTAAGATTGGAATACGTTCCATTCCTGGATCAGCCAGTAATGAGTCATTTCTTTAAGCCGCTTGACTTCACTAGAGCTCAGTCTCTTTGGTTCTAAGGCTCCTTCCAGCCTTAACATTCTATGATGCTATCAAGACCCCCTTGAAAAATAACCCACGAGGGCAATTTCCCACAGTATGGACTTCCGGGACAAGCAACGCAGTCAAGGCTCACACATGAGTTGGTGTACCTTGCGCAAGTTAAGAAATAGTTATAACAAAACCAAGCAGTGCCAAGTGACTGTGACATGGCCAGGAAGTCAGAGAAGGTGCCCACTTTATCTGGAAGGTACGGAGGGTTCCTCCTTCATAGGAAATGCTCTGGGAATCATGGAGACACATGTTCTCCTACCCATCACGAGGGCTTGAAAGTTAATCTGCAAGTACGCAGCAGCTTCTGAACATTCTGGTTTGGCTCGCAGATCTTGGGTTTAGTTCCGGGAGTACAAAAATTGTTGCGTTGACACCTCTTGGCCACCAGAGAGCTCCATGCATCCAGCCAGAGGCACCTATTCGATCAGCAAGCACCCGTTTTTAAAAAAGCAGGCTGCTCTTCAGTGCCTGCAGCCTGGAGCACGGGTTCTACTGCAATTTCTTATACCAGCAAAATTCACTCACCTGCCCCATCACCAGGAACCCTGACCTTATCCCTCTGCCTTTGAGAATGTGGGACCTGGCGTATTCAGGAGGCATGGTGATTTTCTCTTTCTGCTCATAAAAATAATATATGCCAATCATGGAAAAGTAGGAAAATACAACCTAGTATAAAGAAGAAAATGGCCATCATCCAGAAAAAACCACTGGTAAGATGTGGACATATTTCCTTCCAATCTTCTTTTTATTTTAGGAGGTGTGGGTATTCTTGCATATTTAGGGGCAGTGTATTCTGCTTTTGAGGGTAACTTTTCTAACCTGATATTTTCTCTTAAGTTTATAAGTGTTTTTCCTTGTCATTACGTGTGCAGCGCAAGACAATCTGGAGAATTCAGAGCAGCACAGAAGAAAATAAAAACACCTTGTTTTTCTGGTACCCGGAGATGATCATTTTCACATTTTGGTGTTCTACCTTCCAGTCACTTTTCTAAGCATGATACTTATTTACTTTTACAAAACTGAGACCATATTGTATAGACTGTTCTAAAGACTGCCCTTTTTACATAAGTATTATATCATGGCCGTTTCCCCCCATATCATCAAATATCTTCCAAAAACATGACTGTTAATATCTGGGTAATATTAAAATATATGAACGGAGCTTAATTCATTTAACGACTGTCTAACGTTGGCCATTTGTGTTGATGCCGACGCTTTTAATTCCAAACAACACCAGGATGAACAACTTTATGAAACTATATCCTATGTTCACATCGTTGGTCACCCACCAGGCATAAATTCTTAGATTTTGAGTTACTGGGTCAAAGGGTTTGAACATTTTAAAGAGACAGATTCTAATGGCCACACTGTCCCCCAGAAGTGTCATTATCAGTTCATATTCTCATTAGCAGTCCCCGAGAGTCCCTGTCCCACCGTACCCTCGCCCACTCTGGGGATCACCAACTTAAAAATCCTTTGCCCGTTTGATATACACGCACACTGACACACACAAAGTTATATCTCACTGAACATTTAAAACTCTGTATATTGGCCATTTTTATTTCCTTGTGCATTTCTGAGACCTTAATAAGTATCCAGCACTGTGCCACATGTTTAATAACAACTAAGTCTTCCAAAGAACCAAGCAAGAAAAATACCATCATCTCCACTTTACAGGTGAGGAAACTGGGGTGTGGCGATCTGAAGCGTCTTCTCAAGGTCACACCACGAGTAAATGACAAAGTTTGGTGTTCAGTTCAGATCTGTGATTCCCAATCTCACGCTCTGCCTATACGAAACCATACTGTTTCCCTGAGAAATGTTTGAAATGTATTTTTACAGAGGAGGTAAGATTAAAGAACGACTCTGCTGTCCATTTAAGAAACGGTGTGAGACTGCCTGGCAACGTCTCCTTAAACCTGGGAAGTTAGAGAAGGAATGAGTGAGAGCACTTTGGAGACCTTTTCACAACTACAGGATGCAACCGCCTCATTTTTATAAATGAGGACTCTGAGACCCCGAGGAGTTCAATGACCTGCTAGAGGTTTGACCAAAAGATGGGGGGAAGAGGGCAAGAAAATACAAACAGCACAAGAATGTGACAAGCTCTTTCATGCCTCTATGTCTCTGCCCATCGGGTTTCCTGATTTGGATTTCCCTCCCCATCCACCTGGGGACTCGGCTCAAATGTCAGGTCCTCTACAAAACCTTCCATCATTTTTCCAGGTAGAATTAACTGTCTCCATACTCGGCACATCTGCACTTAGTGTGTTACGAGCACTTATGGTATTATGTGGCGGAGATGTCTCATTGCCCAACAAACTTTTAAAATCCCTTCCATAGGGATGGATCACAGGGACTGAGTTGATGAGGGAAAGTGGCTGCAACCTCCCCCTTTGCAGGTAGGTATGGCCAGGTGACTTGTTATGGTGAATAGCAAGTGAGTGAACAAGATCTTCTACCGCCCCTGTCTTTTTTTAAAAATTAATTTATTTTATTAATTTATTTTTGGCTTTGTTGGGTCTTCGTTGCTGCATGTGGCTTTCTCTAGTTACAGCGAGCAGGGGCTACTCTTTGTTGCAGTGCGCGGGCTTCTCTTGTTGCGGAGCATGGGCTCTAGGTGCATGGGCTTCAGTAGTTGTGGCGTGCGGGCTCAACAGGTGTGGCTCACGGGCTCTAGAGCACAGGCTCAGTAGTTGTGGCGCACGGGCTTAGTTGCTCCGCGGCATGTGGGATCTTCCCGGACCAGGGCTCGAACCCGTGTCCCCTGCATCGGCAGGCGGATTCTTAACCACTGCGCCACCAGGGAAGTCCCATACCACCCCCTGTCTTGCTTACTGCTTGTGAGCTCTGTCATTTGAGAATATGATACTTGGAGCAAGACAATCGTATCGCAACTATGAGCCAACAAGCCTAAGACAAAAAGCCCACGTGATGAGGACGGCAAAGCAAAAGAATGGGAAGAGCCTGGTGGGAACGACACTGTCAAATTACTGAACCAATCCCAGAACCATCTACCTTCAGACGTTATATTTTCTAAGATAATTAAATATCTTTATCATTTAAGCCGCCATTAGTTGGGTATCCTGTCAAAGCATCCTACTACTGTCTTTGATTACTCACCACTGTCTTTCACTAGATTATTGACTTTTAAGGGCATCCTTTGTGTCTAATTCATCTTTCTATCCCCGTTCCTCAGGCCTATCACAGGGCCCTCCAGGCGCTCAGCAAACACTCCCTGAATTGAATCCACCAATTATGTTCAACTTTGATAAAAGATAGCGCTATGCCCAAAAATACTTGATTTCCACTGGCCAATTCCTGTAAGAACCTATTAACTTAAAACCAGACTCTCCCAGCTGAGGCTCCACGAAGCTCTCTGCCATTCCTACAGTCCAGGGCAGAATTTGCCAGGCAAGGGTTCATTTAGTGCTTGTTAATTAGTCAAGTGCTGAGCGCACCCCATGACTTATTTTTACATTATTCGCACAATTGCACAATTAGCATTTTAAAAGGTTTTCTAGGAGGCTGGCCCAAGCAAGTTTATCTTGAAGAATGTCACAAAAAGAAAACAATCATTAACAAGTCAGTTCCCAAGCAGATTTAGTGGACCACTGGCTTCAGCCCAAAAGGCATTGCACGGAAGACTCACTTTTAGTACGTGGCCAAGGAAGTGATTTTTGGTAGACTCAAACCTTGAGGGTCCTACCCCCTACCCCCCAAAGCAGCGGACCTGCTGAGGAGGGGAACGGACTCATTGTGCTGGGTGGTTATTATGTGGTTGTTATACTGCTCAGTTCAACAATTAACTCGGGCACCCGTCTGACTGACTGCAATTCCAACTGGACAGTTACCAGTTGGGTAGCGTGTTTTTGGAAGACGCTAAAGAAGAGTATGAGAGGCGATTGATTCACTTTATCATTAAGTGAAAAGAAATTCGCATTCTTTAATGTAGGTTTGCAGTTGCTGCATAAATTAATTACTCAGTAAGTGAATATATGTCAATGTATTTGTATCTTCCCCTAGGAACACCAACTTACTAAATCAGCACTGTCTTCGGTATTAGGAAAACCAATGTTTTAGGTCTTAACCCTCCCCCCACAATTCTCTAATAAACCAGTCAGTCACGAAGTTCAGAGAAAAAAATCTTATTAGCATTCCCTGTCCTGTCAACCTCAGAGGTTCAGAAAAGAAACATCACGAGTCTACGCAAAGCCTACAGCGTAGCGAAGGACTGATTTCAGGGCTACTCCACCATCTTGCCCATAGAGCAGTGCGCCTATGCTTCTCACTGCTGTCGCAGGCTTTTGTTTACGGCATCTCAGCCTGGCTTCCCAAGCCCTGGTAGGCAGGCACGGTTGATTAGAGGGCAAGTCATGGATTCTGGTCCTATCAGAGGTCAAGCAACATCAGAGGCACTCTCAGACCTCAAGTAAATGGCTGTGTTTGTTCACAGAAGACGGCCAGGGGACGTGTCGCTCAAACGGGGAACCTGATCTCTTTAACTGAAAAAGCAACTGGCAAGGTATCCTGTCACTCTGTCGACTCCATGCGGGTTTCCAGCCATATTTCCTCTCGGCATCTATCGTCTTATTCTGAAATATTCTGGTGGTGACTCTCATTTTATCCTTTGCCTTAGTAAGTGTTCAGGCAGCTTTTACACCTGTGCTTTGGGTGTAAGGGTGTTTCTAAGGCCCTTGAGGGCAGTGGCTCGTCTTCTGCTTCTCTCGTAGCCCTTCTAAGTCCGGGCACCCAGAGTTCTCCACACTGAGAAGAAAGCCTCCAGGAGAGAATGGACAGATATGCCTGCACTCACCCAACAAGGTGACAGCGCGACCCACTGTCACTTCTCTCATTCCCCCCAAATAGCACTTCTAGCCTCATTTTCTTAAATAGATGAGACACCTGGGCCCGGAGAGGTTAAGTAACTCGGTCCCGGCTGCACATGGTGGGACAAGGCCAACGAGACAGGCTCTGACTCCTTCACTGAAAAGTGATCTGATAACAAATGCCCTTGGTTTTGGGGAGAGACACAAGCAAGCAAGCAAACAGCTCTCTCCAGTCTGGTCTTGCCTCGTGTCAGGTGTACAAACAACCGCACACATATAGTCTTACTGTGTCTCTCGTAGTGAAACTGGCAAAAGGAACAAACACAGCTCTTTTTTCCCACTTCATTAAAAAAAAGAAAACAAAACTAAACCCGCATATAATTTTCCATCAGCTCGTCAAGCACGAGACCTTGGCCCCCTCTTCTTTCCAGCTAAGTCGGTCTGAGCTATTCCTTCGGCTGTCAGTCCCCCAGCATATTCCTGGGAAGTGGGGCCTCCTCTGGGTGATGGTACCCATACTAAGGCCTCACAGGGGCTGACAAGGGAAGGAAGGGCGTGATCTGTCAGGTCCCTCCTCGGAGCCAAAGGCCCATTCCAAGTTGTCCCCTCTCCTACTCAAGAAAGCTTGGCGTTCCTTAGAAGCCATGAAGAAAATAGAACCACAGTGGATCCCTCTAGAGACGGCCACATGGAGGGCGGGACTCCCTCACTTACACAGGCCCTATCCTGAGCGAAAATGCTGTTGGCATAACACTGCTCATTGAGGCTTGGCCATACCCTGAAAGGTCTGAATCCAGGAAGGATGCAAAGTCGACACTGATGTCCGGGAAAAATGCACACTACTGACAACAACAGCTAATATTGCTCTAGTCAGAATACAGGTCAGACGGCATACTAAATCCTCCCAACCGCCCTATGAGATGAGTACTAATATCACCCCCCTTTTATGGATGGAGAAACTGAGGCACAGAAGAGTCAGGCATCCTGCCCAAGGACACACAGCTGGAGCAATAACCCATGGTTAAGGCTGGGGAATGGTTTGAAGAGAGTCCACTTTCCACTTTTGAAAACTTGTATACCTTACTGTTTTACCTTATATTTTTTTGCCACAAGCAAATAACTATCTTACTTCTTTAAGTAAAAAAGAGGTAAGCAAACTGTAAAGGGAGCCTAATTAAGACTAACTGGAAAAACGGTAAGTCCTTATATTAGCAATGAGCATAAGCTGGGAAATACTACTTTCAAAAGTAGAGTTTTTCATCTTTAAGTGTCGAAGCCAGGCCAACCGAGGACCGTGCAGGAAGGCCTCCTTGGGCGACTGTTTGTGAAGAGGTGCATGAAAGTAAGGCCCCTTAGGCGAGTGGGGATGCTTAAAACGCTTCCTCCTGAGAAGCATTTTATGCATTCTCTCAGCAGTCCCAGCATTATTCTTTTTCTGGTTCTTGGTGAACCAACATCTCAGATTCCACACGAGTGGCCTCCGGTCCAATAAGTTTTGTTCGTATTACAAGGACAGAGCGGCTGAATAATATTCACGCATTACTGCCAAAGCCAACTGCAAATGCCTTTGGTGTCACCTCCTTTTGTGAAACACAACTTTGTGCGGCGGCCACCCTGTAGACACCGACGTGCACAAAAGGCAGTGAGAGGCCCACAGAGGCGTCCAGCAAGAGAAGGAGAAACAGGACACCAGCTCCTCTGCCCAGGAAGCGGAGCTGCAGTCACCCGGAGCAGCCTGTGGGGCCGGGCTGGGCGCCCTCTGCTTTGTCCTCCCTCCTCGTAGCCTGGCTGGGGTGAAAGCTGAAACCCAGAGGAAGCTCGACAGTGTCGGGATGCAATTACTTAGGAAGCACAGACTTCCTTTGAGTCCCTGATTTTCAAATCAGAGAATCTAGAAAACTCGGCCACCCCACCTCTCCTCACTGTCTATCATCCCCTCAAAAGGAAAGCGTCCCGTCTTCTGACACAGACACAAACGGCCTGTCTCAGAGACGAACTTATCCATTTTGATCAGGGCCTCCTCTGTGCCGACTTCCAGCCCTCTCAGAAAACAAAGAGAAAGAGAGAATCGGGGACGTGTGCATAATTGGATCAATAATCTCCATTTCGGTAAGAGTCAGCTTACAACTCACTTAATAGCAGAGAATCCTCACTAGAGAGATGATACCTAGTCCAGCCCAACAGAGGAAACAGTACAGGGAAACCTACAATCACAGGGGGGCACCTTTGGCCTGAACATGAAGAGGGACATTCTGGGGCAGCAATGAAGACCAACTTCCCCTCATTTCCTTCTGGAGTCCTGTATGGGCTGGGAATTCCTTGCCCAGCTGCCAGTTCAGCTCCAGGCCCACAAAATGCACGTGTATAATTCCTTTGCCGGAAGTCATTTGTCTGGGGTGGCCATGCCTGGCGGACACCGCCGCGCTGAATGACTTTGACTCCAGATTAACTGCCCCGGGTCATTCTGTTGAATGCAAAATGCCTAGTTTGGGGAGGAAGGGGCGAGGGATGATTTGTGTAAACACTTGGAGGTCAGGCAGCTCTTCACATCCCCAACTGCTCCCTCAAGACCTTCTGAAGAAATGAAGGAATGAATTTGAAGGCATTACTTGTTGAGAGATGGACTTGGGACATCTTTTCCGTAGCACTCCTGACACACATCACCACCTGACATAGTGTACTGCCTGCCTCTCTTTCCTGGAATATAAGCTCTATGAGGTCAGGGACCTTATCTGATTAGCAACCTATTATATCTTCATCACCTAGAATTATGTAGTAGGAACCTAATAAATACTTGCTGAATGAGACTCATGACTACATCAGCTACGGGATATCATTGGAGAGTGGCATCCCAAATGGCATGAAGAAAGAGCCTCATGGAATGTTTCACACGTGGGGGGGTGTGTCTGCCTGTGGACACAGCGTTTAGAACTTGGGTTTATTATCTTTATTGGACAGAAGAGGTACACAGAGACTCGCGACTAGACCCGGCTCACGCAGCTGGCAAGTTGCAAAGATAGGATTCACCCCTGAGCACTCGGTTACCGCTGTATTCACTTAGCTGCACCCACCTAGACCGCGGGGGACCAGACAGTGCACCCAGGAGGCCTCTCTGCGCAGAGTCCGGCTGTGCCCCGGCAGGCCCAGGGAGAGCGCCATCCTTCTCCTCCATGTCTGAGGAAAAGCTCAAAGGTCTCTCTCTTCTTCTCAAAGCCACCAGAAGAGCAGTCCTTGTCAACCCTCCCTGCCGCCTACCCTGCCCCCACCGGCTGGACATCCCGTCTCACTTCCAGGCTGCATGGAGTCGAGACGGAACACTGCTCTATAACCTTTTCTTAAAAATCCCCTCTGGTGGGCTTCCCTGGTGGCGAAGTGGTTGAGGGTCCGCCTGCCGATGCAGAGGACGCGGGTTCTTCCCCCGGTCCGGGAAGATCCCACATGCCGCGGAGCGGCTGGGCCCGTGAGCCGTGGCCGCTGAGCCTGCGCGTCCGGAGCCTGTGCTCCGCAACGGGAGAGGCCACAACAGTGAGAGGCCCGCGTACCGCAAAAAAAAAACAAAAAAAAACAAAAACCAACCAACCAAACAAAAATCCCCTCTGGTGTTTCAGCCTTTCTTGGAAAAGAAATACATCAATTCTTAGTCATCCCTCCTAAGTACCAGGGCACAAAGAAAGCCACAGATTTTTCTAAACTTTCCTTTTGGCCAGCATTTCAGCTGCCCTTCCTACCAGATCTTCTTCCCAGAGACACCCCAAGCAGCAAAATAAATGACTGACTTGAGTTCTATTTCTTCATCCCATTTCCCCCATTGGGGGCGGGGTCTAAAAAGTGAAGAAACAGACAAAAACGCATAGAAAAAGAGGACGCAAGTGAGGGGACTGAATGAAAGCAAGGTCTGAACACCAGTCCCTGAAAACCCAACCAAATTATTGACAGATGCTGGCCCGACAGGCCCAGCTTAGTAGCCCCGTGAAGAAAGCGAGCCAGGGGCGGGGCGGGGGGCGGAGGCAGAGCCCTTGGCAACTTTCAGCAAAGCAAACAACACAACTTCCTCACTCTGCAATCCTGGACCCCACTTTTTGTTTTCTTTTTTGGAAGAGAGATTAACGTCACTAAATAATAGAAGACCTACATTCTTGAAAATTTAATGACTGTCCTACATCAAGCAGCTGTCAAATTTATTTGCTTTTTTTCCCGACAAAGTGTTTCATCCTAAACGTTCACGGAGGATCTTGCCTTCAAACGTCTCAAGTCACTGAGGGGGGGACGGGGGGTGGGCTGGGGTGAGAGGCAACTCAAAGAAGCAGGAAATCCCCATTTTCTAATTAACCCCTTAATTTCGAAGACTAGATCAGCCTGCCTTTCCCCCAAGCAATTCCACAGAAATCACACAGCACAGGATAAAGCAGACAATCTCATTTTACTTTTCTGGAATTATTAGCCAACTCCAACAGGATTCTGCTGGCTTTGACTTGACTCTCTTCCTTCAGTTCGCTTCACGGCTGGTGGTCCCAGTGCCCCGAATGCCCTCCCTCCCAGGTGGCTTCTTTGGTTCCTCTCACCGCCCCCCCCCCTTCCCACCTCTGGGGAGGGGGAGTTCTCTACGGCCAGCCCTTCGATGCAAGTGGCCATTCCTGCCCCGGCACCAGCCCGCCAGCTTCCTCCCCAACCACCGACCTGGCCCAGTTCTCTTGCCACACTTCTCCTCCTCTCTGGGAATGACCCCAGGAATAGGGGCTATCATAAGAAACCTGAGCTCCGTCCTTAACCACCGATGCCGCCGTGTGGGGAGGGATATGAAAATTGTCCCCTGCTCCCTGTCTCCTTGGTAACCACGTCCAAAGCTGCACCTCTGAGACCAGCCCTTTGTTCCAGTATCATGTACGCCTGGTCCCAGGAGGCAAGAGAGGGTGAAACTCAAATTTCTCCACTGTGCACGAGAGCCACTCCCCGTCCTTGAAACTAATCATTAAGCTTCATTTGTAATTACGGGGGAACTGGGACTAGGCATGCGCTCCCACTTCCTCCCTGCCCTTCCTGCCCTAGCGGTCCGGGCTCTGGCAAGGTTGGCCATGAAAGTTCAACTGGGCTTCAGACAGAGAGGCAGTTCCTGGCGCGCATGCGTCACGCATTGACCACGTCCTTCTTGGTGGAAATACATCAATTCTAACACAGGAGTGTTAGCCAAGCTCCAGGTTATGAGCGAAGAAGTCAACGTGAGCAAGAAACTTCATCTGCAGAGAAGAGACATTTGTTTCCTGTCTTTAGCTTCTCCTTGGAGGCTGATTTGGAAAATGAGGAGAAAGAAGGGGGCTGTCTGGAGGTGGGGGGCAGCTGGTCCCAGAATCAACCTCCACCATTTCCCCTCTGCAGGAGACAGAAAAGTGGCTGACAAGCCAAGTCGAAATTGCAGACAGGACCCCTGTCCTCAATGATATGATGCCAGCACCCAGAATCGTATGTGGTACATAGTAGGTGCTCAATAAAGATTTGCCGAGTGAATTAATGAAACCCAGCAGGCAAAGAAACCTTAGCTTCAGAACCTGAAGAGAACTGTACATTCCACATTAGAGTATGGCATTAAAAATGCTGCAACAAGAGGGACCCAATTCTAGCTATACGTACAGTTTTTTCCCATCTTCGATTCTGGTACTCAGACAGCGTGGGGAAGGGGGACGGGATAAGGCATGTAACTGGGTAAATATTTTTAGGTTCATGTCCTATTTGGGGTTCCCCAAAAAAGCAGCCCCTGAATGGATGATTTAGGTGCAAGAGGTGATTCTGGAAAGCCCAGCAAGAGTGGGCGGGGGCTGGGTGTGAGACAGGGGAAGGAAGGAAGCCAATGCAAGTCGCTGTGGGTGACGTGGGCTCGATTCCGCAGTGGACCCTCTGAGAGAGTGTGGAGTGCATCTCAGGATCGTCCCACTAACTGGAGAGGAGGAATCTAGAGTATTCTTCTACCAAATCTCCCTACTCTTTGGTGAAGGTTGCTGTGTGTGTGTGTATAGAGGTGTGGGGTACGCTCCTGAGAAAGCCCTCGGACAGAGAGGCTGCAGTGGGTGCCCTGCAGTCAGAAGCTGAGGTGGGCAGCGGACTGTCTACTGAGCTACAGGTGACCCCCGGGTGGCCCGGTACACTTACATGAGGAGGCGTAACTGGTTTTGTTCTTTGTTAGTTGTCACATCAGCCTGTCTCTCATTAGCCCAGTTGCCTATGGTTTCGATTTTTCCTCTCCTCATCAATAAAAGCAACTGAAGTGTTTCCTTTGGGGAAGAAAAGAGAGCGAGCAAGAGAATGGAATCCTGTGGCGGGTGAAAAAGAGGAGAAACAAGACTGCCTCCAAATCAAAACAGCATCACGACAAAAAATTGTCTGCAGAAAGTTCCGCGCTTTTTTTTCTCATTCATTGTTAACACTCTAAGATAAAGCGTGCTATAAATATGAAGCACTGGGATGTTTGCAGAACATCAACCTACTCAAGTTTAAAACATGACACACATTCCTGAGAAGCTAACTGTAAATTGTGTCACGCACCGAGAATTATTTTTTTTCACTTTTTACTTGCTTTGAAAATGCAAGATTTCCTGGCCAAAACAATCTGATCGGGGGAAATGTGTCTTGCCTAGAAATGGCAACAAGTGTTTAAAAGGAACTTGAATCTCACCAGACTTACAGATCTGAATTTGATCTCCTGCAACGGATCTTTTGGCTGATCTCAGCCACGACACACACACCTTGTCCACGGGCACACACTCACACGTGCCCGCACAGAACGGGGGGCGGGGTGGCAGCAGCATCTCTGGGCTCCAGTGAAGCTCTTAAAACCTCCTGTCCAGCACTGCAGGAAAGGGAAGCAGTATCGCGACACAGATAATGGCTAACACCTCTCGAACACTTACTATGTGCCAGGTACCACTGTAAACAGGGTCTTCATTTTTGACAGAGACACAACTTACTCATGAAATATCTTAGACAGATCTAAGACCTGGCTATACTACTAGTTTTGATTGTTTTATACTGCCAATTGATTTTAGGCTGTAGGTCAGAATACATTCTAGCCTTACTTCTAGTTGCTAACGGCTGTTATTAAATATGAAACTATACTACTTATGCTCTGAGCATTTCGATATGTCCGAACTCACTTAATCCACACACCCTATGCAACCAATTACTCTTCTAGTCCTATGTGATGGAGAGGGAAACTCAGAGAAGTGAAATAACTTGCCCAAGGTCACTCAACCTGTAAGCGGCAGAGCCAGAATTTGAACCTGGTAGTTGGGCTCCAAGCCCACTTTCTTAACGATCAACTAACCCAATGCTGGGACGCACGAGGGCTGGACCCTAGGCCAGGCTCCACCTCTACCCACGTGTAACCTTGACGTGGTATAGAATCCTCTGGGCCTCTGTGTCTGAGAGCATTCTTCAGTTATTGGGTGTATACACTTCTCTGATCATTTCCAACAGCTGGAAAATGCTAAGTAAGTCTTTAATATGAGATATTGAATGTTGGCAAAATTAAACAGCATCATTAATTCTAGCATCATTCAGTACGGCTGGTATAACATCAACTTTGCACGCCCTTCATCGGCATTTAGGAAGTGCTCGCTGCATATTTAACAGACAGTTTATACCCTTTCTAGGATAAGAACGGCACCTCATTCGTCTTTTTTTTTTTTTTACGTCTTTACTGGAGTATAATTGCTTTACAATGGTGTGTTAGTTTCTGCTTTATAACAAAGTGAATCAGTTATACATATACATATGTCCCCATATCCCCTCCCTCTTGCGTCTCCCTCCCTCCCTCCCACCCTCCCTATCCCACCCCTCTAGGTGGTCACAAAGCACCGAGCTGATCTCCCTGTGCTATGCGGCTGCTTCCCACTAGCTATCTATTTTACGTTTGGTAGTGTATATGTGTCCATGCCACTCTCTCACTTTGTCACAGCTCACCCTTATCTTTCTTGACTAGCACAGTAGGACCTAACTGGCACTCAAACAAATTTGTTAAATGAATGAATAGCTGAGAGTTAAATCAGGGCATATATTTTCTCAGAACTATGGTACTGCCAGAGTCCCTAGACATACTCTAATCTAACTCTCTACTCCTACCCCTTTGTAGAGATGAGGAAATAGAGTTTAATGAAGTTGAGAAGGAAGGGGAGGGGAGAGAAGACAGGTTTCTAACTCCACCTGACTTGGTTCCTGCCATTTCTCCATGATGGTATCTGAAGCCAACGTTCAGCATGTCAGCTAATAGACCAGGGACACCTTCCAAAGTCAAATGTGAATAATTTCTGAGGTGTTGGCAATTTTTTGGCTACTTAAAAAATTTTTATATATATGTTTTATTGAAGTGTAGTTGATTTACAATGTTGTGTCAGTTTCAGCTGTACAGCAAAGTGATTCAGTAATACATACACATGTATCTATTTTTTTCAGATTCTTTTCCCTCATAGGTTATTACAAAATACTGAGTATAGTTCCCTGTGCTATACAGTGGGTCCTCGTTGTTTATCTATTTTATATACAGTACTGTGTATCCATTAATCCCAAATTCCTAATTTATCCCTCTCCCGCCTCTTTCCCCTTCGGTAACCATAAGTTTGTTTTCTATGCCTGTGAGTCTATTTCTGTTTTGTAAATAAGTTCATTTGGGGGCTTCCCTGGTGGCGCAGTGGTTGAGAGTCCGCCTGCCAATGCAGGGGACACGGGTTCGTGCCCCGGTCTGGGAAGATCCCACATGCCGCGGAGCGGCTGGGCCCGTGAGCCATGGCCGCTGAGCCTGCGCGTCTGGAGCCTGTGCTCCGCAATGGGAGAGGCCACAACAGTGAGAGGCCCGCATACCGCAAAAAAAAAAAAAAAAAAAAAAAGTTCATTTGTATCATTTTTTTTTAGAGTCCACATATAAGTGATATCATATGATATTTGTCTTTGGCCACTTTCTAATAGTATGAAAAATTGAGGTTGGAATTGCATTTCATTCATTCTAGACCAAATTTTGAAATTTGGGTGACTAAGGACACATAGATGTTAGAATCTAAGCCTGCTTTAAGACAGTCATCATATTTCATTCCCTGATTTAGGCACGTAATAGAAGAGGTATTTGACCTCCTCAAAACGAACAAGGTTCCATTTAAAATTTAAATAGTGAACTCTCAGTAACCCTGGGAATAAACAGCGTGGAGGTTCCAGGATGCTGGCATCTCCAGAGGTCATCTTTATTTCCTTGTGCATCTGAACCTTTTCTCAAATCAGGTCCACGAGGATTTCAGTGGATCCATCACAACTCCCTAGGCTCCTAGTTACCATTCATGAATTCTGATTATGGTCCATACCAACTTACAAAGCTACTCACCGAGACACTAGGGAAGCTGATGGACCCTGGAAGTCTTGAGTTGCGGGCTAAGGGAAGAAACACTGGCTACATTCAACAACTATAAGGGATAGTCATGTCAGTTCCAACTGCTCTTCCCACTGGCAGGGCAATTAGGAGAAGGAAGCAAACCAGAGAAGGATGTCACATCCAAAATCCCAATCTTGGGCCACTGAGGTCTACCAGATAACCTTTTCTTTCTTTTCTTGTTTGTTTTCCTGTCTGTGAGCTGGGAGGAGAATGAATGTACTATTTGTTTTGTTTGAAGATTTCCTTCTGATGAGAGATTCTGGGAATGCATCAGGGCTAGATAAGTGCCCATCCCTCAACCTTAAGAAGATGTAAGCGGAACACACCTGGATGGGGTCCATCATGTCGCCTCTCCCGTGAAAGGGAAAACAACTGGGTGTTTATCCTTACTGCTGACAGTGTGCAGATGTGTTTTCTTAATGGCACTAGCGACACATTTATTTATCCTCTTTGCTGCTTGGAGCCTGTGCTTTTCACATCTTTCCCAGCTGTACACGGCAAGTCGGTTGGTAACCTTCTATTTTTTCAGACTGATTCTCTTACCCTGGATTGTTTGTTTTGTTTTTTAAGTAACTTAAACCACACAAGTAGCCCTTGGGAGAAGGATTATTTAATCAACGGAAAGTTGTTTAGAACACCACCCATGAGATCTTCCCACAGTTCACCCCTCGGCCGGCCGGCCGGGACAAAGGTGGGGGGGGGGGATAAGAAAAACTGAGATTTGCCTTGTATCAATCTTTCGAAGAAAAATTCAAGGAATGTCTGGAAGGTGGACAGAGACTGAAATCTATCCACCTCTTTCCTTTTATCAGAGAATGTCTCGAGTGACACAAAGGAGAAATGAACTGCCAATGGTGCCAAGCTAAGTTCTCAAGTGGACACTGAATTTTAGGTTACTGGTTCACGTTCCGTACTATTATCTGAAGGTGAATATGAATATACACATGACTGACTACCGTGTGGGTCTTAGATCCAATTCTTTCAGGTGGCTGAGGGTAGCGAGGGCGGAGCATATTCGGTACCTCTAAATGCTCGTTAGGGAAGAGCATTTCCTGGATACGCGGGACAACAGGAGAACTACTGAACATCTAATATCCTTCTACCTCTCGTTCTGCATCCTGCCACAGGCCAAGAGAACCAACAGCCACAGACACCCTCTTTTCCTGCCGTGCAATAGATCTGTGGGCTCTTCCCATTGAAATTCCAATGAGGGCACAACTCTCTGGAATGAAAGAGGCCCCCACTCGGGTCTGAAACACATGATGGCAGGCGACAGTGTGCAAATGAGACTTTTGGCAGCCGGGGGAGTGAAGCGAGGTGAATCCCAGCCACAGCCTGTCACATCTCCAAATACACATCCCAGACATTCCAGATACACCAGCCATTCGTGTACCAACAAATACTGACTGCACACCGCCTACCAGGAGCCAGACCCCATGCTAAGGGCTGAGGACACAAGAGCAAACAATGTCACCGTGATTATGAGCCTGCAGTTTAGTGAGGGCAGTAGAAAGAAAGGACGTAACCAAGCAGATAAAGATACTTCTCAATTGTGAGAAGCTCAAGGAAGGATAAAAACAGGGTGCTGCGATAGAGAAAAATGGGAAAGGGGGGGGCTACTGAAGGATGAGCAGGGTTCTGACAGAGGAAGTGATGGGGAAAAGCGCAGAGGAACGGCATACAAGAAAGAGCTCGCGTGGATTTAAGGACTGGTGACGGGCCAGCATGGCGGGGGAGCGTGGATTTCATTCCAAGCACCACGGGAAGGGAATGAAGAGCTTGCAGAGGGGCAGGCCAGTGTGTGGCCCATGAGTGGACGCAGGCCAGAGAGGAGGCGACTTCTGTGGTCCAGGCACAGAGGAGGTGGTGGCCTGGTCTGGGGCAGTGGTGTCAGAGGGGGAGAAAAGGAGGCGGATGGGAGTGAATTCTCTTCTGCCTTTGTTGTCTCCGGCTCGCCTCGTGATGACTGGATGCCATGTTAAAACAGAGCCTCAGGTCTAGATCCTGGGAACGGGGCTATTCTGTGCCTCAGTTCCCGTCTGTTACAAGAGGATGAAATAGCACCTACCACACAGGGTTAAGGCTTGCTTGTGTCTGGCATATAGACGGTGCTTGAAAAAACTTGTTAGCTATCATTATGGTGCGATCAGGTCGTAGGAACTAACAGTTCCTGACCACTTACTACGTGCCACATGCGTGACGTGGATGATCTCGCTTAGTTTGTACCCTAAATGGTACTAATACACACGGCAGACCACATGAGCTCTCCACGGCGCCACTAGGAACATTCCATCCAGCTTGCGTGCAGGGCGAAGGCCCTCTGCAGGACTGCCTTCTACACGGGACGGGGCACCCAGGTGACACTCTGAGATTGCAAGAGTCGAGACACGGCCAGTTCTGTCCGGCAAGCCCAGCGACCCACCGGTGGTTTTCAGGTGAGCTGGCTGACACCCCGGGAACACGGGGTCCTGTCACCTTGACCTTTGCGGCCACATGGCAGAGCGGCAGAGGGGCAGCTCCCATGGGGATGCCTGATTTATCTACTGCTTTTGAGGACAGATACGGGGGCGGGGGGTGCACCTACCACTCCATCTGGAAGGACAAGGCTGGGAAATTAGGGAGGGAAAAGATACTTTTATAGCTTTAGTCACACTTTGAATCACCCCTTTGCCTTCTTTTCAGGGGGTCCCTTTTCCTCGCTCCCTCTGTCTTCTTCCCTCTGGCTTGTTTTTCCTCCCTCCCCCTCCCCGAGGGCTCCTTCCCTCTTTTTCTCTCCTCCTCTCTCTTTCTCTTCTCTCTCGCTCTCCCCCAGGTCTCCCTCTCCCTCTCTCTCACTCTATCTCTCTGTCTCTGTCTCATGCACCCACGTACACACACACACACACACACACACACACACACACAATCGGCAACCGCTTCTTTTCTTCCCTGGCCGCCCTCTCGCTGGGGCTTGGGGCAGGGCGGCATGGAGGGGAGGTGGTGGAAGCCGGGGAGCCCATCTATCTCCTCTGAGACAAAGGGCAGGGTGGACGCTGCTTGTTTATTTATTTTTCCCTTCGAAGCTATAGATCACCCTTGAGTAGAGGAGACAGCATGTAACCCCAGTGCAGTCTGCCAGGGACACAGCCTGTTTGTCTGTGTGGGAGACCGAGCTGAGGGGGAAGGAAACCAACTGTCTTTCTCATTTAGGTCATCAGAGAAAACGGAGTGAGAGGGTGGCAGGGGGACAGGCAGAGCGCCTTCCACTGCAGCTTCGCCTTCCGCCCAAGGCTGCAGGGTCGCCCCAGTCTCATCCTTTCAAGCACCCAGCATACAACTGGTTACTGAGAAACACGGAGAATCAGCCCATCCTTGGCCCGCACGGGGACATTTCTTCTACGCCTTCCGTAATTATTTTCAAAGTAAATGAATTAACTACAAGCCTCACCCGAGAGGCCAAATCGTCAGTTCAGTGTTAAGTAGACTCAAGATGAGAACTATTATTAGCTTCATCTCAGAAAAGGCACTTTTGCTTTCCCATCCTGCGGCACAGAAGAGGACGTGGCTTCCCAGGCGGATGAACAGTAATACTAATGTAACTCAGAGAGGCACATCTGGCGCCTACTCAGTGCCCGGGTGGGCCTGGCTGCCCCTCACAGGGCCCAGCAGGGTGGGCAGAAGCCTGCTCCCAATGGCATCGAGGCAGCCCAAATCAGGGATGTTCACAGCGTGTCCCACTGAGCCCATAATCACAAGCTGGGACAGATCAGATAATCAGGTGTGTCAAGTGGCTTTTTAAGGAATAAAGTCCTGGAATGCAAAAAAACACAACAAACGCTAATCCTCTCTGAATCTCAGTGTCTTCGCTCATCAAGCAACGCAGGAGACGGAAGGTGATGAATTCCAAGCCCTCTCCCAGATCTCAGCTTCTCTCATTCATTCATTTACTCACCCATCCATCCATCCATCCATCCACCCACAAATGTGTTGAGGAGCGACCAGGAGTCAAACCCTGTGCTATGTGCTGGCGATGCCATGAGCAAAGAGAAAGACAGAATTTCTCTTCTCATGTAAGTAAAGCCCGGTGGGTGCTGGCATGTGCCACGTTAAACAACGAACTCACAAGGAATTACTGTCGTGAGTGCTAACTACAGCTTTATTTAGATAATAAAGCAAGGGCTTCCTAAGGCATCTGCTTTAGATCAAAAGCAATATTCAGTGACAGCATTAAGATAAAAAGTCAATTAGTGTCCACCATTTGTGAGGAAATTCTTACAAATGTTTGAAATATCCCCTTCCAAAGTGTGACAGTGGGAAATGAAGGCTGAAAATATTTTCCATCACATAACCATGCCTAGGAGGTGTGTCATGGTCAAGCCGAGCATGGTGAAAGTGGCTACGTATGTGTGACACTGGTACGTGGCATATATGCAGGAGCAGGACAGTGACGCATCCCCTACATACAGACGCTATGCAGGTCATCATTCTGTACAGCACACTTGGCCTTTGTAGCTTTTACTCATAAGTTTTTGACCCTTTCTTGTGGCTTCCAAATATAGAAATCAGCAGTTTTCCTAAAGAATGTGACCAAATAGTGCCCATGGGGAGGCTGGTGTGAGTGCCTGAGACACCTGGCTAGTGAGTGATGTCAGCCAACCATCTGGCAGTCCAGGCGAGCATGGCTTTGCTGCTCTTTATTTGAAGTCACGCTCTCATAGATTGTTAAAAACCATAAAAGTGCCAGTAGGTGTGTATCAGTTATCAACTGCTACCTAACAAACCATCCCAAAACTTTGTGGCTTAAAACAGCAATGATGGGACTTCCCTGGTGGTGCAGTAGTTAAGAATCCGCCTGCCAATGCAGGGGACATGGGTTCGAGCCCTGGTCCGGGAAGATCCCACATGCCGCAGAGCAACTAAGCCCGTGAGCCACAACTACTGAGCCTGCGCTTTAGAGCCCACGAGCCACGACTACTGAGCCCACGTGCTGCAACTACTGAAGCCCGTGCACCTAAAGCCCGTGCTCTGCAACAAGAAAAGCCACCGCATAAGAAGCCTGCGCACCACAACAGAGTAGCCCCCGCTCAACGCAACTAGAGAAAGCCCGCGTGCAGCAGCTCACAGCAACGAAGACTCAACGCAGCCAAAAATAAATAAATTTATTTTTAAAAAAACAGCAATGATTTCTCATTTCTCATGATTATGTGGATCCACTGGGTGGTCCTGCTGGTTTCACGTGGCCTCACTCACGTGACTGCATTTAGCTGGGGGGAGTAGACCGTGAAGGTCCAACACGTCCGGCTGGCGGTGCTGGCTGTTAGCGGGCTGCCTTAGCCCTCCTCCACGTGGCCACTCAGCCGCCAGTAAATGATGCTATCTTCCTTCCAGGGAAGTCTCAGGACAGTGGCCAGGAGGGCTAAGGCAGAAGCTGCAAGGCCTCTTAAAGGTCTAAGCTCTAGAACTCGAGCAACGCCACTTCCACCAGATTCTGTTGCTCAAAGCAAGTCACAGGGTCAGCCCAGAGTCAACTGGGTGGAGCACAGACTCCACCCCTTAATGGGAATCACTGCAAAGAATTTGTGGCCATACTGAATTCACTGCAGAGTGAGAGAGAAATGTGGAGGGGAGTTTTGCAGTGTGGTTAGCTTGTGGTATGAGGCTCTGCATGGAAAACATCGGACTCACCTTAGAAATGTGCCTGAGAAGAGTCCTGAGCCTAAACAAACATTTCCACATTCCAGAACTGGGGAGTTTTGAAAGGTGTTCAGGACATACCTCTTAAGACTGTGTGTTTAGGTTGAACCATACGAAAACTGCTTGATATCTGACCAATTGAGCCTCAAAAAATGGCAATTCCATAGGCTCTAACCTAACCCATGCTGAAAAAAATGCCAACTGATTTAGAGCTGTTGGAGAATGGAGTGGCTGCTAAGACGAATCTCTTGGTGGGTCGTGTGAACATTGCCCATTCTCTCATGCACACCACACGTGGAATCATTCCATTTAAATGTGATTGATTCTGAAGATACATGAGGCACCACGTGAACCCCCAAATTGCACAGAGCAGTACAAAGAGCGTTGGATCCTAGGACCCACTAGGCCTATATCTAGGCTAGTGGCTCTCAATTAGGGACGATTTTGCCCCTCCGGGGATATCAGCGATGTCTGGAGGTATTTTTGAATGCAGCAACTCGGGGGAGGTGATACTGGCATCAAGTGGTTAGAGGCCAGGGATGCCTGCTGAACATCCATTCCCAAGACAGTCCACCACAGCAGAGAATTACCTGGCCCTGAATGTCCCTAGTGCCAGAGTTAAGAAGTCCTGGTCTAGGTAGTTGAGAGGTCAATTTCCATGCCCGGGCTCCATTTCCTCATCTTTAATAGGAAATAACACAATTGCTTTTCAGGTGTTCTGTCTACTTCTAAAATTCTACGTATTATGTATCTGCGATGACAACGCACTTCTTCGAGTTTTCTGATCATTTAGATTTCGTATGAATAAGTTGCCTAGGGATGTGTGTACCTAAATGGGTGATCAGTAGATAAGCTTTAGGAACAAACCCAGTAAGAAGACACTGAGTCTGGGAGAACACAACCCGTTGGAAAAACACACACCTGTGCCAATTTTGTAGCATAAGCACACCGCTCGCCTACAAATGCGACTCACACCTACACACTGCCTCCCCCCTACCCCTCCTAGGGCACCTTCGCCCTCCCACCCCGTCCCACCACCACACACACTCGCCACCCACAGAAACCATACCTGGCCCCTCCTTCTTGGCTTTCCATTCACCCTCTCATCACCCAGCAATCCCAGAGAATGACAAAAATTTTCTTGCGTGACTGATTGACCCTGTGAGGCTTTTGTGGTTAAGATATAAAGTTCCTGAAAAAACCTTCCCGAATCTGAGCAGGACTGCAGTGACATCAAAGCTTTTCCCTTTCAATGCCTTTCATCTTTTGCAGCCTCTGGCGTTCTCCCCACCAGCGTCAAGTCAATTAATTGAGAAGTCATTAGAAAGGCCCTCCGCTGTGAAGGCCCACCTCATCAGCTCCAGATCTGGGGCTTCTGAGAAAGAAAAGAAGGGCCCGACGGCCTCCACTGTATCGGTGCTTCTCCCATCTCCACCCCACCTCCACCCCTTTCTGTTCTCAGCTGAGGCTGGTCCCAGGAGGTATCAGTGAGCTGGAGGGAATCTGCTCATCCCATCAAACATTTATTGAGTGCCCGCTATGTGCCAGGCATTGAAACTGAACCTGGCCTAGTACCCATCCTAAAACATCATCTCGTCCTTATTTCCCTATCCAGCTGTGGCCTCATAAGACCAGGCCCTTTGTCAGTTTCTTCTGCCTTGCAGATGTCTGACCTGCGGCCTCAGATATGGAATCCCTAGCCACTGCTTTCACAAAATGCAGCCCACAGTCGCCGGGAGAACTTAGCCGCGGCTGCCTGGGCACAAACCATGGCACAGAAGTAGCTGAAGGAGGCTGCTTTGTTACGGGGGGGAAGTCACTGCTTTGCCAGCACCCCAATTTTACCTGACTGTAATTCTAGAGCAAAGGCTTCATTTGTTGGTCCACAGGCAGAATCTTAAGGATTCAGGCAAGTGTACCCCAAATATGCAGGAACTAAGGACTCTACTGAAAGGTATTAAAATCTAGAATTTCGCACTTGCTTCTTTTTATATTTAGGTATAATTCACATACAGTAAAATGCACAGATTTGAAATGTACAATATAAGTAATTTTGACAAATGTGTAAATATACACCATGGAACTCATACCACTGTCCTCTGGCTTTTGAAAATCTTTCTTCAAAAAACGTTTTCGTTTATTATTCCAAATCTTCGATTGTATCTAATTAAAGGGTAGAAATGTTTATAGATACCTTAACTGTGAGAAAGTCCCCCTCCCCAACAATATATCATACCCCTATGTGATTGTAGCAGCCACTGCCCGAGGCTCCCCTCCTCCCCACAGCCCTTGGACCTCTCACCTCGGTGTACTGCACCTGACTTCCAAAGGTCTCCATCTGCATCTCTGTATCTGGATTTTCCTTCCATAACTGAGGAAGGCCACTCTATCCACAGGCTCGCCCAGAAATGCTGGGGAATTAGCAACCCCCAGGAGCATCTCTTAACGAATGCCTATTCAGGGTTGGAGTATAAATACCCCAGCTCCCTCACCCCTTAGGTGGGAGCACTCTTGAGTGTTCTACACTCCTGGCATCTCCCTTGGGATCCAGCTCCAGGTGCTCACGGCGGTAATTCGCTTGATAGCCCTTTCATAGCTGCATTTCCTTCCCCGTCTCCCTTGCCCACTCACCTCTCGAGCAGACCACTTGCACTTCAGCCTTTGTCTCAAGGTTTACTTCTGGGGAGCCCAAACTAAGATGATCACCCACAAATGCCACGTGGGAGCAGTAGCACAGGGTCTGTGCACATACACACATATTAGGGAAAAGGCTGAGAACAAATTTCAGGGAAGATGAAAGCCAGACACTTCAGACCCTGGTTCACCTGGACTAGGATTCTGTTCCTGACCAAAGTACACATTTAGATCTCTGCTATCATCATCCAAGGTTAGACAAGTGTACCCTCAACTCCCTAAGCTTTCCTCTCACAACCCCTTAAAAGCTTTTCAAGATTGCAGTGCCCCATTCTGGGGAAACTAACATGACGCTTTCTGTCCCCAGGGGCAGGGTCTCTTCCCTGCTGCTTCAGTTCCTGTTATTTCTCATTAGAACTTGGCCCACGAGCCTGGGTTCTTTCTTTTCTTTCTAAAAGTTGGTACCACGTTGTGGGCAGCTCTCCAAGCTCTAATCCAGCCCAGCCATGCTTTGAGAAGGCACGATTTGTGTGTGTGTGTGTGTGTGTGTGTACACCTGCATGTGTGTAGACCTCAAAGTGACCCTATCGACTGGCTTGAGAAGTCAAGAGCTGAGAATGCACGCAAGAGGGCTCCTCTTTGCTCTCACTCCCTCCAAGGCCCTACAAGGGAGGACTTTTCATGGCAATACACTCATGACACTTGTGTGAACGCTGCCCCCCCCAGACAGTGGAGTGGAGACATACCTCTGCACCCCTCCCAAGTGGGTGACCTGGCAAAAGTAAAAGGAGAGGCCCATGTGGGCTGGGAATGAGGAAACAGCAAGAGAAAGGTTCGTATTTCTGCCCGGTCCATCATCACAGATACTGTTTTTCACTGCTACACAACCATGACGTCGATCCAGCTGAGCAATATGGCGTCAGTGGGAAATTCAAGGGAACTTAGAGCAAGACAAGGCTCGTGGACCTTATGCCCTGGATGGTCAACCTGGCAGGGCAGAGGGATGCCCAAGGCTTTCCCTATAAACCAGGCCTCACTGGACATCCCTTTGCTTCAGTTTCATCGCCAGGGGAGTAAGCTGTTGTATAAAGACGTGGGAGTTATTCTTGAGCAGAACTAGTGGGCAGCCTTTGTCAAGTTCTTACTGCGTGCTGGGCACTGCTCTTCCACCTGCACAAGTTTTCTCATGTATTTAATCTTCCAAGAATCCTTGAGACGGGTCTTCTTCTTCTTATTTATTGGATGAGAAGACTGATTTTCAGAGAGTGTAACTTTCCCAAGGTCACATAGCTGGTAAGGGATGGAATAGAGGTCAGGACCCAACTCTGGCTGCCAAGTTCTCCTCAGATGACTGGTCTGGAGACTGTTCTCAGGATGGTGAAGGCCACCTCATTTAAAGGCCACCGGGAGGCCCTGGGGAAAATGTTAGCTTGTGCTGCCCCGTCAGCTGAGCCAGCAGAGTGGGCCTCCACAGTTCAACTGGTTAAGGAGCAACTCGAATCTGGATGGCTTAAAAAATGTGATCACCTGAAAGACAACAGGAGGCTTTGTTCCAGGAAGACAGAAAATAAGGGAGCGTTCTGCCCTCCCAAATCTTTACCCTGAGGCCAGTGGAATCTGTTTTCAAGCTGAAGACTGTTTGCCTGTGTTTATATGTCTACACAGTGCTGAGCCATGTGTTGGAGTGACAGCTGGCAAATGAGAATATTCACGCCACCCTGAGAGCATGAGGCTGCCCATTCAACATATACACGTGGCATGGTCCTCCTTGCATGGAGAGCTGGACAGAGAGAACCATGGGTTTCCCAAGGGCAGCCAAGCATCTGTGGGGAGCTTTTCCCTGAGTCTGAACTTGGAGATTTCTTTTTACATCATTGGAAGTCCAAGGTACGGAAGTTACTCTCTCAAATACAGCAGAGTCTAGCAACCAGTCCTGAAGATCTTTCAGTCGGGTAGCCTGTGACCCCCAAACCGCCACCACAAATCAATGTGAAAGTCCAGCAAGCCACCTGAACTAAGTCAAATGGGTCCCGGAAGCAGGCACCCACGGAGAGAGTGCTGGACAACAACCTCGTGACAACTCACGAGACTGGAAGGGGAGCTCCCAGCTTCCTTAAACCAGTGGCCTTTGCAATGCAGAGTGCGAGCAAAGAAAAACATCAGGCCACGGATGTGTGTATGTATGTTCATCTCCTCCTTTTACATTTTCTATCTTTACATGTCTTTTAAGATGTAATTGTTTTAGAATATAAGTAAATTGGGTTTCTCTAGCAGACTCAGAGTCAAGGATTCAAGGGTAACAAGTTTATTGGGGACGGGCAAGGCACTCCCGGGAGGGGCGTGACGAAGTAAAACAGAGAAGGGAAGGAAGCCACTCAAGAGAGGGCTAGCAAGTAACTGGAGCTCAGTCTCCCTGGGAGACTCCGCAAAAGTGGCAGAGAACCAACACCTCCAAGGGAGCTGAGGCATTTATACACCAGCCCCCATCATTAATGGGATGAGAACTCTCCAGGGCTATGTGAATCCCCCTGCACTTCTGGCCTGCCCAGGGAGCAAGCAGAGGGGTCTTCCGCATCTTTAGAGAAAGCCCACAGGCAAAAAGATGGAGAATCTGGCAGCTGGCTATCAGAAGGCTTGCCCTAAGTGTGAAGGCTCAGAGAGATGGGCAGGGACTGCTACAGAAAGCAACATATTACTACAGCTACCCATGCATACGACTTCTAAATAAATACTGTGGGCTCTGTCGCTTTCACATTGATCAGACTGCACGGAGGCCACTGCTTCAACCCATGCTCTGTCTAAGAGCACCTCTCTTTGCCTTAGCTGTGAGGCCAGAATCAAGCCTCTGCTTAAAGGTCTCCAGAGTCAAACATTACAACCTCCCTCAGATGCCAAGGCCAGGAATCCTTGAGACGGGTATTCTTCCTCTCATTTATCGGATGAGAAGACTAATTTTCAGAGAGTGTAACTTTCCCAAGGTTATGTAGCTGGTAAGGGGTGGAACAGGGGTCAGGACCCAACTCTGGCTGCAAAGCTCATGCGCACCCCACTGCCCTGGCCAGTGGGGGATCTGGGAGGACAGACTTCTAAAATATTAATTAGCAACTTAGCAAAAGTATAGTTGGAGAAATGAAAAGCACTTTTGATATGACACTGACATCTCTCTAATTCCGGTAATGAGAAGAACATCGTTAATTGATTGTGTTGTTGATTAAGATGTCCTTTGGGGAGAATGAGATGGGGGTGGGAGCCTGGGCAAGATTTAGCAGCAGCCAAATATGTGGCTACCGTGGAGGATCAGAGAGCTTCTAATGCCAGCAGTCAGTTATATTTCACCTGTGAACAGATTTTTCTTTTAAAATTTATTATAAGGTATTTCAGGCATATTACAGTAAGCAAACCTCTTACGATGTCCCCAATGTTCCTCACCTCTTGGTATTCATGCCCTTGTGTAATCCCCTCTCCTTGAGTGTGACTGGCTTCTAGTAAAATGATGAAATATCCCATCCATAAATAGGCTATAAAAGATTGTAACTCCTCCCACCCCCTCCCACTCTCTGTCTCTCAAAACCCTCCGATAAATCTGCCTGCCACGATGTAAGCTGCCCTCTGAAGTGGGCTGTGTAGCAAGGAACTGAGGGTGGCCTTTGGGCAAGAGCCAGCGAAGAGCCGAGACCCTCGGTCCAACAGCCCATGACAAGAAATCCAAATCCCGCCAACAGCCACTGAGTGAGCTTGGAAGCAAACCCACCCCTAGCTGGGCCTTGAGATGACGGCAGCCCCAGCGGACACCTTGATGCTGCCTGCGACAGGCCCAGCTAAGCTGCGTCCAGATTCCCGACCCGCAGAGACTGAGATCATAAATGCTGTTGTTTTAAGCCACTAAATTCTGGGATGATTTGTTACGCAGCCATAGATGACTAGTACAAAGAGGTATAAAGAATAATATAGTGAATATTTGTCTACTGCTCACTCAGCTTAAGAAAAAAATTACAAACACACTTAAAGTCCCTTTTGTATTTTCACCTTAATCATATTCCCTTCCTGGCCTCCCACCCCAAATGTAACCACTTTCTGGAACCAGACTCTGGAAGGCAAGATATATGTATGTATGTATGTATGTATGTATGTGTGTGTGTGTGTGTGTGTGTATGTGTGTATATATATATATCCCTTAACAAAATATAGCTTTCTATATATTCATCTATATATAAATTGTATTATATTCCCTGTATCCTTCTGCAACTAGATAGTTTGATCAGTAGTATATTTTTATATACAACCATTTTAAGTCATTAATGGCTTAAAGTCATCCATTTTTCATTCCTTATAGAAATCCATCATTTAATTACATCACAATTTATTTATCCCCTCTCCAGACAATGAACTCATACATATATGCTTGCTACATGGCCCTCACACACACACACACTCTCTCTCTCTCGCCATATATATATATATATACACACACACACACACTCTCTCTCTCTCTCTCGCCATATATATATATATATTTGCGCATATACGTATATTTGGTTGAGCCATATGAAATTGCCAACATTCAACCATCTTTTTAACCTACAAAAATAGCTCTTTCATTTGATTCAACCTAATAAATTTTCATACATGTAAACTATGGCCCTTTATTCACGATGATAATGCTAGCCAGACAGCTGTGTAGCTTTTCGAAAATAATTTCTCTTCATTTGCTTCACCTAAAACACGGAGATGATGATAGGTGAGGTTTTAATACGATGATGTGCATTCAGCCAGGTACATGCTGAGAAGCCAATAACCGAGAGCGGGTGCTGTGGTTGCTTCCTTAATCACCCCCGTGACGGGCTTACCCTGACAGTGACCCATTGCCACCCCAAGGGCCTATAGAGACAGCCTCTGGGGTGCGGCCACTGGCACGTGTGTCCTTCACTCTGCTTGCGGGCTCTTACTGTACCTGCCCCTGTCGCCCTCCTCAGGACTGAGCCTCGGGTTTTGGCTAGAAATCCCAGAGGAATATCCTGTCTCTCCTCAGATGAGACTCTAAATCAGCCTCCTCCACAGCAGACCCCAAAAGCTCGAAATTCTAGGAACAACCTTTTCCTGCAGTGTAAATGTTTCTGTCACTTCCAGTCCCAACCTAGGAAGTATTTCAAAAGAAAAATGAACTGAAAATAAAATCCAGCCTTGATTCTCCTCCATAATCTAACTGCAAGCCCCTTTAAATGCAGCCTGGGACTGAAGGCCAGGTTCAACAGAAAGTGTATTTTATCCAAACCCGTCTGCTCTTCTCTCTTGCCAGCAACACATTTTCTAAAATCTAATCTCTGTTTTCTTTACATGAATCTAGACCAAATGTGATTTCTCCCCTGCATGTGAAAATAAATTATTTCAAATGTAATTTTCTCCTCCGGTTTGTTCCTGCTCCTCCAGAGACCTTTGAAGGGTGTAACTCCAGATGCAAACTGCCTGCTACTGCAGCACCAGCAGGAACTCCCGGGCCCCCAAGGTCCCCTGGGGGGGTGGACGGGAGGGGAAGCATGGGGGGCGGCCAGGCTGAGCCCTGAGCACCTCGGATTCCCGCTTCACACTCCGAAATGGTATCTTAACTTCCCCCCATAAACGAGGATTGGGGGAGTGGAAATGAAGCGCTAGCCTCAAAAGCAAAGCAGTTCTTCTTATCCTGATACAGTCAATCCGTGCTACGGGGGTGTGGCTAGTGAGGGGCAGAGCACTCGGCACCTCTGTGTGCAGAGTGTGCACCTCCAGGTGCAGCCCCTGGACGAGCACCCTGGGCATCACCGGGGAGCCTTCAGAAATGTCGATTCTCAAGGGATAGTTAGGGAGCTTGGGACTGACACGCACGCACTGCTATATACGAAAGAGGTAACCAACAAGGACCTACTGTAGAGCACAGGGAATTCTGCTCAATATTATGTAACAACCTAAATGGGGAAAACTTGGAAAAGAAGAGATACGTGTCTATGTAAAACTGAATCACTCTGCTGTACACCTGAAACGATCACAACATTGTTCATCAACTATACTCCAGTATAAAATAAAAAGTTACAAAAGCTGTCAATTCTCGAGCCCCACTCCAGACCCACTGAATCTGAATCTCTGAGCGTGGGGCTCCACAACCTGGGGGCTGTCAAGCATACCAGGTGATTCTGTGCACGCTCCCATAGGAGGAGCCCTGCTGTAGGTAGTCGGCCACACGCAGCGGAGACCCGTGACCCTGGAGCTCGAATCCGTCACTGCAGTCGGGAGAGGGGACAGATGAACTACTGAATGCGAATCAAATCCAAACCAAGGGCCGAAAGACCACAGTCCACTGCAGGCCCTCCCACCAGCTCAGCAGCCCCCAGGCAGCCCCTCGCTGTAGCCACATGACGCGCTCACTGACGGGAACGGTCTTCTGACTGGAAGAGGGTGAAGGGTCACCAGGGTTGTAAACACGGCCACTGACCCTGAGCTGTTTCTTCTGGTACTGCAAACAGCAACGAATGTCTTCCAGTTGGGTTTCAAACTCTTAGAGACCAAACAATGAAGAATGAGACAGCACTTCATCTCACCAGATCCCAGTCAGTGAGAAATGGCTCCTTCTAGAATGGTCCTATCGGGCCGACCACACCGCGGTTCCCAGTTCGGCACGACAGGGAGCTTCTGCAGTCCAGGCGGGAGACTCGGCGGGCACTGCCCTTGTGCCACCCACCTTGTCACCCCTGCCCATCATCATGACCTATGTCCCCCTGCAGCTCTGGCCTGTGTCTGGGAACACGGGGCATTTAAAAGGTCTCTGTCTAGTTTTCTGAGGACAGGCATTGGAGAAACTCAATCACAGAAGCCTGGCTTGAGGAACTACACCCCGATACCCCACAGCTGTCTTCCTAGACGGCAGAAGAGAGTCTGAAGAAGCGCAGCAAATTCTACAGCAAGGCTCCTGGCTGCGCCATTTGTCTGGGTCCCAAACATCGCTCAGACAAGAGCAAAGCGGTTGAGGGGACAAATACAGAGGCACGGGCCTCAGTGAGCTGACTTAAGGCCCTGGGGACAGTACTCTCTGTCCTTAGCTGCGAGGCAGAGAGCCACCGCGCTCACGATCAGGATGGCGGCGCTAAAGGACCAAATCCAAGCTCTTAAGGAAGTCGCCCCAGCTGCTCTGGGATTTCTCGCCCCCTCCCACAGGTGGCATACAGAAGTCCTAGCGTGTGGCACTGTGTCTTGCCGAGTGGCTCCCAGACACCGGGCTTCAGTAGCCGGGCCCCGTCTTCTCCTTTCCACTCCAGCAGGCCCGGGACACATACTTGTTAATGGAGCGCGAGGCCTGAGAAATCCGTCGGCCCCGAGGCCCCCGACACAGGAGTTTCCGGGCAGCCACACGGGCCGCCCAGGGCATGAAGCAGGAGGCTGGAAGGCAGGAGGGGGAGGGCTCAGAAGAGGCGCGAGGTCAGGAAAAGTTGGGTTTTTTCCACTAATAAATCAGATCACTCCAGCTCATTCCTGTTGCTCTTGGCTGGCAGGACTAAAAAATAACTCTGAGTCACCAGTGCGACTCACGACAAGTGCTTCCTGTGTGGGATTCAGGCATTTCTCTTCTGTTTTCTTGGCAGAAGGAAGAAAGCAACACGGAGGGGTGGAAGAAAGGAGTGAGGAAAGAGTTAATCTGCTGTGTTACCGGGTTCTTAACCCAAAGCCCATTCATGCCGGCTGTCGATGTGTGATCAAGTCCAGTAACGATACCTCCGAACCACCCGGATAAAAAGCCCACCGGGTTCTTAAGCGTCTCCTTGCCAGCTCTCCACACCTTCCCCCAGGAGGGCAGGGCCTCACCATGTTCCTCTGCTGAGGAGTCCCAGCTCAGGCCCTGTTCAATCCCATATCCCAAGCGAAAGGCCTTCTAGCTGTCTTTGCTGACCTCTGCAAGGAAGCTTTCTTGGCGTTTAGCTGTTGGCTCCGTCTTCGTAAAGGCAGAGGGAGACAAGGAACCCTCCGTAGACAAAAGCCGATATAGGGTGGTTTGCCCAGGCCTGGGGAGTTTCTCAGGACATGGGACTGTCAGTGCTAAAACCAGGACAGCCCTGGGCAAACTGGGATGTGTCAGTCATGCTAGAGCTGAAAGCTGTGAGAACGTTGGTGGAGGCCAGGGAGAAGATCCCGTGCTCTTGGTCTATGTTCTAGAAACAGCACTTCTCAAACACTGATGTTCACGTGGGTCACCCAGGCATTGAGCTCAAATGCAGATTCTGATTCAGAGGGTCCAGGCTGATGTCATCGTCAGGGATCTAGAATCACTCCCTATTTGAGGAAGGTCACACACCATATCAGAGCATCCCTCTGCCTCCTAATTCCTCTTCCACACTTCAGCCCAGGAGGACAAGTACGTCCTATTGCCTTGGCATAGCCAACAAAGAATGGGACGCTGCTGGCCACAGGGTCTGCTGAAAATGCTCCCGGCCAGGAAGTCGGAAACATTGCTGTGGCAGGCACTGCTGGCCCGCAGTTCCCTCTCCAACCCTCTTCCTTGTTGCCACCCATTTCAAAGCCTTGAAATTTAAAATACTTCTTTCCAGTCTACAGTTAGGGGTGCCCCTGTTCTCGAGCTCTGGTGGATGAGTCATGAGCAGAAACCTTCTGGGAGCTGGAGATGGAAGACTGGGAAAGTTTAGTTTTCATGATAAAAAGGGAACCGATGTGACTGACACCCCCCTTGCCCATCTCCTTTCTCCCTAGAACACAGATGTGATGGTTTGAGCTACAGCAGCTACCTTGCAACAATGACGAAAAGGCCAAGGGAATCTGAGGCACTAAACCCAGCACTGTTGAGCCACTGACCCAATCTCGGCAGCCACCTACCTCCAGACCTTTGCCTGTGTGAGAAAACCAAAATCCCACATTGTTCAACGCCCCCGGCCCGCAAGAGTTCAGCTTTGCTATTCCTTCCAGTGCGATGCATTCCCAACTGATACAACCAGCCTCCCTAAGCTACTCCAGCAGATAGGCAGGGGGGATAGAGAGCATCATTCACGATGGCTCAGGAGTTGTGCAGTGCGCCACCTGCATTCCCGTACAAGGCGATCTTGGAGGTCACGCAGCGCATGGTGTTTGGAGCCAGACCTTGGTAGAAACCCAGTTCCATTACTTGCTCTCCTAATTGGCCCCGGACCAGCTATGTAACCTCTCTGAGCCTCAGTTCCCTCTCTTTAAAGAGAAATAATAATGCCTCCTCAGGAGGATTCTTGTAAAGATTGAAGATATGTGTAAAACACCTGGCACGTAGCAGATACACTATAAATAGCAGATATTATTACAGAAAACGGCACTCGATCTGTGCTGGCGTCTGTTTGGAGCACCTGCCTTGAATGACGGCAGCCTAGATAAGGGTCTCCTGCTCGCACAGCTGCAGTGTGTCAGGCCCAGGCTCCTGCCGGGGACATCTGTGGAGGGGTGCGGGGAGGGCAAGGGGGCGTGCAGGGAGGAGAGGGATGTCTGTACATCAGGGAGGCCCGTTCAGAGGCTGCCCTACTCCACTTGATCACCTGCCCCAGAGCGTCTACTGTGTGCTGCCACTCATGGGGACAGCAGTTTCATCACTGCAGCCCTTGCACCCCACCGCTGTGAAGCTGTGAATTCAGGCCATGTCCTGGGGAAACCGCCTCATCACCAGACCTAGGAGTTCTAACAGATGCCACGGAAACAGGCTATCCCTCTTTGTGCCAAGAGGTGTGGCCACGGGAGCTGAGAAAGAGCTTGGCTTCTGCAGCTCAGTGGAAGCACCAGGATTTAGGACCATTCTAGTACCATCCCGAAAAGCAGCCTCTGGTGTGGGTCCATTCATCCTTTCTACGAATATTTCTTGAGCTCCTCTATGCACCGAGCACTGTCACAGGCCTTGCTGGTACAGTGGAGAATAAGACAAAAATCTTTGCCCTCACAGAGCTTACATTCTAGCGCAGGAGGAGAATAAAATACAGGCGTAAAATATATAGTTCGTTAGATGGTGATCAACGCTATGGAGAAAAATTAAGTGAGGAAGGGGGATTCAGAGGGCCTAGAGGGTGCTCAGCAAAGACCTCACTGTGAAGGTGAATTTTGAAGGAGGCGACGGAAGGAGCCATTCAAACATCTGGTGGGAGAGTGTTCCAGGCACAGGAACAGCGAGAGCGGAAGCCCCGAGGCGGAAGTGCTGGGTGTGTTCTGGGAGCGGCCAGGAGTCCACTGCAGCCAGAGCAGGAGAGTGAGGGGAGCGAGGGGAGCGGGGGAGAGAGACGCCGGGGCCCATCGTGCAGGGCTTGTGGGCCGCCCCAAGGTGAGGGGTCGGGCTTTACCCTCAGTGAGACACGTGACTTTTGGATGGCTTTGAGCAGAGGAGGGACATGATGTGACCTGTTCTAAAAGGCCTCTTCTAGCGGTTGTATGCAGAATGAACTAGATGCTGGCAAGGGCAGAAGCAGGGAGACAGGAGGCCGCGGCAGTCATCCACGGGGCCAGATGACGGCACTTTGCGTGACCTCGCCCTGCTAAGCTCCGGAACTCCAGGGCGTTGGGGTAGAGCTGGGGCAACCAGAGGAGCCCCGTGGGCATAAAACCAGACCACCTCTGTCCCTCCAGGCGGGAGCCCCCCCAGGCTTCACCTGCAGCAGATCGCCTCTAGACCTGGGTGTCCAATGGCTACTCTGTGACTAAGTGACAGCAAAAGCCGGGTGCCCCAGGCCACATCGCGCCCTGGACTGTTCATTGCTGCAACACCATGGTACCACCAGAGGCCAACCCAAGCACCTGCCAGCCCGATCTTTAGCCAGAATCCTGACAGGCACCCAAACAATAAAGCAGTCGTCTCCCTAGGGTATGACCTTGAGAGGTGATGCCAAGTCCAAGGAAGGTTTATAATTTTTAAAAAGAAAGAGTTAAACGTGCGGTCAGGAAGAAGCTCAGAAAGTCCTGTGAGGTGAATTCCTTTCTGTCTCACAGAGCCAGCTGGCTGGGCTGTGTGTGTGTGTGTGTGTGTGTGTGTGTGTGAATGAACGCACACACAAGATGGTGAAAGAACTAGAGAAAATAGTTAATTGTCTCTGGGTGCTTGGGGTATCAAGAAATCACCTCCTTACCTGTTTCTTTACATTGATTTTTTTCCTCTTAAGAAAAACCATAGCCCTATGGTTAGTAGCCCAAAGGCCGAGCATTTGAACTTCAGTTCATTAGTACTAATGAATTCAGTGTTTCTTCCAAAGCCTTCATGGTGTCTATCTCACTCCCCTTGCAGGCTCAACAGGTCTCGGGCAAGTCCTCTCCTCCAGGCCAAAGATGTGGCCCGATCTGAACACACTTGTTCCTGAGCTGGGGTTTAAGGGCTTTATAAATTCTCTCTCTCCGCTACCCCTGCCCCCCAAGTCCCCCAGCTGCTTCCCCGGTGCTGATATCAGCGGGCCTTCCACCTCGGAGAAAATCAGCTTCCCCTGGGAGAATCAACAGTGGCCGTCTCTGTAAGGGAGCGTGGCCGCAGCTGCCACCCTGTCCCCTCTCGCTTCTGCCAAACGGGACCGAGCTTTCCTGCTGTCGGCGCTCTCACACTCACCACCGCCAAGAGCGGCTGTAAAGCCATTGAGTGCTGGATGGAAGATGACACTCCGGTGATCTGAAAACCTCGAAACACAAACAAGAGGAAGGCCCCAGCTGCTTGGGAGGGGCCCCCGACGGCTGGACTTTCTCTTGCATCCCGCGGGCTGAGGCCCACATTTTGACTGACAAGTGTCCGGGACGATGAGACCAGGGGAGGACTTACAGGAAAACCTAAGCCCCTCGGGGAAGCAGGGACAAAGCTCGGTGGCTTCCCCATTTTCCAAAAGAGCCTATTATTCACAGCCACCAACATAACTGGCCACCGCAGGCCCTAATGGAAAGCAGGCACTGAAGTGGGCTGCTTTTCTGATGCTAATGTCCAGCCTGGCCTTTTTTTTCTTTAAATGAGGGGCCTACTCATCTTGAAACCTTTTTCAATAGGTCTCCTCCCCTTTTTCTTCCCACCCCACCACCCTGATTCTCTGTTATCACCATGAAAACTTGTTCCGCCAAAATGTGTCCATTGAGATGGGAAAATTCATTTAAACAGACGTGTCAACCCTATTCTTTAAAAAAACGGGACAAGTCTCACACACAAAAATGTACTTCAAGAATCATTCTGTAGAGCAGAGCGTGGTGGTTTCCTGAATCCCCGTTCAACTTCAAGAAAAGAGGGGCCGCTTTCCCCTGGGGCCTATTGTCCACCCTCTTCCCTCTCCCGTCTACGCAGCCTGCTTTTGGTTTGGCAATTCAAGGACCCCCTGGGACCAGCTTCTGTAAGTCCTCTGAGACTTTCTGAAGGTCGTGCATGCAGGTACACGTTGCGCACGTGCGTGGTGTGCGTACACGTGTGCGGTGTGTGAGCGCGCAGACACGTGGCCGCGTGGACACGTAGGGGGGTCGAGCACACACGCGTCGGGCCATGCACGCTTGTGCCTGTATGCACGTGTGGGTATGTGTGCGCACGTGCACGTGTACACGTGTGTGTCCCTAGATTCCAGCAGAGTCTCAAGTTTCTCATCTCTTCTCCCATCATCTCCGTGGCAAGAACTCGTACGTTTCCACTACGTTACCGCCTCCACCTCAGCCTCTGTCCTAGGGGATCTGCAGATCTGGCAAAGAGACGGCGCTCAGGAAGTATGTGTGGAATGACCCTGAGTAGCCTGTTCGTAGTGGGGTGAGACTCATCAGCACCTCAACCTGCGAAGAAACAAATCTCATTCGGCGAATCTGGTCCTTGTCCTTGACACCATTCACAGCCCGCGCCTCTCTCACCGGCCCCCACTGGTAAACAAGGCGCCAAAATGTCTCAAGCATCTCTTACCTCCTGTGGAAACTGTGGGCAATATGGCCCTTGGGTCATCCCCACCCATGCTGACTCCGGCCTTGCCACTTGCTTTGGCCCAAGAAGCAATAGCAAATCTGACTCAAAGAGAGAAAGGCAGAAGGACCTGGAGGCTTGCCCTCTCTTGCTGCTGGGGGGCCTTCCCCCACCACGCGAACCAGCCTGGGCCAGCCCCCTGGAGGATGAGTGATCACGTGGGGAGGAGGCCCAGCTACCACAGCTGTCCAGGCTGAGACCCCAACCCTGGGGGTGGGCCAGCCTAGACCTTCCAGCTCTGGCCAGGCCAGCCCAGAGCAGGTCTGCCCACGGACCTACAGGATCATGGGAAAGAATAAGCGTGTGTGCCCGTAGGTCACTAAGCTGCGGCAAACGTTACCTCACCACAGCCACCACCTCTAAACCTGACCTCACTATTTTCTAACTCAGATCAAAAGTCTACAGACAAGAGAAAACATTAGATCGCACTGGGTTATCTATTTAGAGGTTGCCTTTATTGAAACGAATCAAATTACAGGAAATCAGGACCGTCTCAGAAATGCTAAGGTAAAGAAGTCACCATAACAACAGCGTAGAAATGATGCAGCGCGTGGCACAGAGTAAGCCCTCAATACATACGGGCTGGGTCCTGAACTATCGATAGTATAATCTGACTTGCCATTTTAAAGATGAGAAAACAGAGGTCCAAGCAGGTGAATGGCTTCCGTCAGTCCTAAAACTAAGGGCAGGCCTCCTCTGCAAGATGACACTCATAATTTTCATAAAGCGGGTGTCTGGATGACTTGTGACCTTCCTGCATCAGAGGGATGGGGGTGAGCCGCAGCAGTACCATCCACGGATTCGAAGCCATAGGATCTCTCTTGTTCTCTGTCACTGGCACACAGCAGGTGCTCAATCAATGTCAAATGAGGCCACGAATGCGGAAAACTTAAAGGAACAATCTACCGTTCACAGCCGCAGGGCCCTTCCTCGCCCCTCACACAGAGTCACAGAAAACGTACCACCTTCCCAACGTGTTAGAAACCATTCAGCTCTGAGTGCTCAGCAGCAAATGCCTGAAAGATGCAAATCAAAGGGCCAGACTCCTCTGCGCACCCCAGGGAGGAAAGCACAGGCTTCCAAGAGGCCAGCGTGCATTGACTGCCCTCGTTTAATTTCTACTTCTCTCATTCTGTTCAGTCACGGTCAACCTCCCCTTGATCTGCCCCCTGAACAGGAAGGCTGCTCGCTGGAGGGCAAATCCAGGCAGCAGAACAATCGATGCTCTCCACGCCAGGCCAAGGCCGCGCTCACTGCCACTTTCTCCTCCTCTCTTTTCTCCAACGAGAAGAGCTAAACTCACTGCCCCACAACCCTCTAATGGAGGCAGCGAAGAAGAACCACACTCTGCTCTCGAGCCCAGGTGGCTTTCAGCGCCTTGCTATTCCTTATTTATACCACGTGTGCGCATGCCTCCGTACGTGTACACACGTGCATGTGGTGTGAACTCCTTGTGGGCAAGAGCTGCCTTATTTATAGCTCTATCCCCAATATCGAGCACACGCCTGGCATGCAAGAATATGTGTTCAGTGAACCGATGAATGAATGGACTGTACTTGGAGGTCTCTCTGAGTGACCTTGTGAGATTCCACTGTGGTTGCACCATGTAACCAAGACATAAATCATGTGAGCTGGTACCAGTTATTAAGTTACTGTCTCTCAGTTCCAAATCCACCCTTTCTATACCCTGCTCTGTAATGCTGGAGCTGGGATTCTGCACACCTCCTTTCTGCTTTGCCAGCTGCTCCCTGCTGGGCTCTGCCAGTAGGGGGAGCTAGAGGGAGACTGGCGACTGCAGGAAGAAGGAACTTCTGCCTCTTGGCTTCCGGTTTCCACGAGCATCCCTTTAGTAATAGCCCTTTATTAGGGCAGTGGCCACAGGTTCCAGAATCGTTCTGTTTTGTTTTGTGTTAGCAATCCCGGAACCAGCCTCGCACACACCCCTGACACACCAACAGTAGCCAGGCAGCATTTCGTCCTCAGGGCTCCGGGTCTCAGCTCTGCTGGGTATCACCTCCAGACTTCTTTTTTTCCCACATCTTTACTGGAGTATAACTGCTTTACAATGTTGTGTTAGTTTCTGCTGTATAACAAAGTAAATCAGCTATACATATACATATGTCCCCATATCTCCCCCCTCTTGTGTCTCCCTCCTACACTCCCTATCCCACCCTTCTCGGTGGTCACAAAGCACCGAGCTGATCTCCCTGTGCCATGCGGCTGCTTCCCACTAGCTATCTACCTTACGTTTGGTAGTGTATATATGTCCATGCCTCTCTCTCACTTCATCCCAGCTCACCCTTCCCCCTCCCCGTGTCCTCAAGTCCATTCTCTATGTCTGCGCCTTTATTCCTGCCCTGCCCCTAGGTTGTTCAGAACCTTTTTTTTTTTTTTAGTTTCCATATATATGTGTTAGCATACGGTATTTGTTTTTCTCTTTCTGACTTACGTCACTCTGTATGGCAGACTCTAGGTCCATCCACCTCACTACAAATAACTCGATTTCATTTCCTTTTATGGCTGAGTAATACTCCACTGTATATATGTGCCACACCTTCTTTATCCATTCATCTGTCGATGGACACTTAGGTCGCTTCCATGTCCTGGCTATTGTAAATAGAGCTGCAATGAACACTGCGGTACCTGACTCTTTTTGAATTATGGTTTTCTCAGGGTATATGCCCAGTAGTGGGATTGCTGGGTCGTACGGTAGTTTGATTTTTAGTTTTTTAAGGAACCTCCATACTGTTCTCCATAGTGGCTGTACCAATTCACATTCCCACCAACAGTGCAAGAGGGTTCCCTTTTCTCCACACCCTCTCCAGCATTTATTGTTTGTAGATTTTTTGATGATGGCCATTCTGACCGATGTGAGGTGAGACCTCCTTGTAGTTTTGATTTGCGTTTCTCTCATGATTAGTGATGTTGAGCATCCTTTCATGTGTCTGTTGGCCGTCTGTGTATCCTCTTTGGAGAAATGTCCATTTAGGTCTTCTGCCCATTTTTGGATTGGGTTGTTTGTTTCTTTGATATGGAGCTGCATGAGCTGCTTGTATATTTTGGAGATTAATCCTATCCCGAACTTCTCAGTTTTGATAACCTCGACCCATTCCCTTTGTTCCCCCATTCCTAGGGGTGGTCACTACTTCTTGCAGTTCCCACCTCTGTTTCACTTCTAATGCCTGTTTAACCAATGGCCTCGGTTAAAATAGTTGGCATGGTCGCTCTCTTCCTGGCTGCATCCAGACTGATATGGGAACCAGGGTGTTTCTAGGGGCAGCAGCGCCTTGGGCACTCCCCCTCAAGATTTGAAGTCAGGCACAGGGACCTCTACGTAGTCTAGAGTAGGACCCTCCAAATTCGGCTCTGACCAAAAAGACAAAAGACAAAACTGCCTCATGCCTACAGCCAACAGGACACACACGGCATCAATGGGCCTGACGCAGCAGACACTCCAAAAATATTCATTGAACAAATGAATGTGCCTGTACCTGAGACTGTTATGTGCTCCCCAGGACCTGTTATCTCTTCTTCTCCAGACACAGCTGGACTACATTTCCCAGCCTCCTTTGCAATTATGGTGGCCATGTGACCAGGTACTGGCCAATGGAAAATGCAGATGTGATCTGTGCCACTTCCAGACCTGGCCCACGGACATCTCCCATGGGTGAGACTCCCCTGTCCACTGGTCAGATTTACAGGATAAGGAAGACTGTGAGGCAGAACCACAAGGGGGAGGGACCTAGTCTCTGACCTAGGGGAGGATCTGCTGCCAAATGTGGAAATAGAAAACGATGAAATGAAACTCTTAGCTGAGCACACAATACACGCCTATCGCACTAAGCTGCGGAGATTTGAGGGCTGCGTGCTGCAGCAATAAACCCTAACCAATAGAGGCCAAGGGCGTGCGTTTGATCTCTAGGCCTGGACATCCAGCTCTCTGCGGTAGGGTTCGGGGCATGAAGGTGGCTAAACAGGAATCTGGGTGATCAGCAGAAGCTCGTTTTAACAACTGGAAGAACAGCTCAAAGGGCACAGCCTCCTGACAGCTGGTCCCTGCCCAGCAAGAAGGCGCGTGATTACAAGGAGTCCTTCCATCCAGATGATGGAGTCAGCCCCTTTCAGGGGCCTCACGCAGGTCAATCTACAGAATGATTAACCGAATTGATGGGCTCCTGCAGAGTCTGTATTCCTGGGACCCCTCACAGAACAACAGAAGATCACCTGCCTGGGACGACTTCAGACACTGAACTAGGAGAAAGAGACTGAGCTAGTGATTTTTCTTTCAAATAGTAAGTCTATGGATTGTAAATTAATATATGGTCACGGGAACAGTAATCAGAAAATCAGAACAGAAGGAAAAAGTGCACAGTTGTACGACTGCACCATGCAGACAAATCAGTGTCAAAGTGCTGATATATTTCCTTCCAGAATTTTTGCCCGGCTTATATTTTTTACGTGGTTTTAGTCATATACAACTGAAGCATTATGGTTCAAAACTGAGTGCAAAATATCAGATTTGAAGCCTATCTTGGCCCCTTCCTAGCTCTACAGCCTCAAACAAGTGACTTCACCTCTTTGTGTCTCCATTTCTTCACCTGTAAAATGGGGAGAATGATTCACACCTCGTTTCACCTCGTGGCAAGAATTCAGTGATGGCATGCTTGAAAGCGCTTAGCACAGTGTCTGCCCGGCTGAGGCAAAGCACTTGGGAAATGTCAGCTGTTGCTGCAGACTATGTACAGAATTACCAATCTTGATTGAAAGAAAAGAGGAGTGAGGCTTTCTGATTATATAAGTGATATTTCCTCATGGTAGGCTATTGGGAAAATGTGGCAAGACATCACAAAAAAAGAGACCATGATTTCTGGATGCGCTATAGCTCCCTTTCTCTTGCCTTTTGTCCTCAGGGAGATCCAAATTCCGGAACTCCCCGAATCGAGGCAGTTGTGAGTTGAAGGAGCCTCTGGTATCAAGGGAAGAAAGGCAGGATATGGAGAAGAGAGCAAAATCCCAAACTCTGCGCGAAGGCGCTGCATAGGAAGAGGTAAGGGGAAACGGACAGGACACCGAGGGCAATCTAGCCCTTTATTTTGATAGGTGCGGTATTTGATTTGCATGACTCATAACTACAAAAGAAAAAAAAATCAAGAACTGCCCAAAGAGTATTTCTGAAGCACTCTTATTTTCTTCTCTGCACGAACTCTGTGCAAGAAAAGCAGAGAAGAACACAGTTCCCTCCATCAGCTCCACCTGCCTTCCCGGGGAAGGGCAACCCTCACTTCTCTGTGATGACAATACGCTCTGACTCCTAAGTACGTTCAAGTTCAGAGGTGGAATCAGCCTTCAAGCTCTCAGCCTTTCTTAGTTATGTCAGTTCTCGGCATTAGCTTCTGCCTTCCTGTCTTACCAATGCTTAGGACACATGAAGCATGAACTCTGCAGCCAAATGAAATAGGAATTGCAGTCAGGTCAAAGTCACATGATTCCATGCGTAGCTTGTGGCGTGGGCTAAGATGAAATGCATTGCATCCAACCCTCAAAGCTTCAGAACATCCACTGCAGATAAGGATAATGCTGTCCTGTGGTTTACAGCAATGCTACTCAAAGTATGGTCCGTGGACTAGTGGCACCAGCATCACCAGGACCTTGTTAGAAAGGCAGACCTGTGGAATCACAATCTCTGAGGGTGGGGCTCAGAAATCTGCATTTTTACCAACTCTCTCCTGATGGTTCTTAAGCATACTGAAGTTTGAGAAGCACTGGTTTCTTTATAAACCATTCATATTCTCTCTCTCTCTCTCTCCCCCCTCTCCCCCCCACCCCGCCGTCTCTCCCTCTCTCGATTCAGGACTTCCTCGAGGAAAAGGCCCCTGAGGTATCTCCTTGTTGGATTCAGGCATCTGAACAATAACATGCCTATGAGGCTGACCCAGGAAGCCACAACTTCTAGGACACAGGAAGCTGTAAGGAAATGGCCAGCCCCCTCCAGTCTTCGCACCCCCCCCCCCCCCCCGCGGGCTGCTTTGCCACAGCAGGTCAGGCAAGCGGCAGAAATGTAAAAACTGCTTCTCGCCACTGGGGAGCGGGTGTGCAAGCACAGCGAACCCTGGCAGGCTCTCCGCCGGCTGCTTGCAAAGGCTCTGGCCGCCTCGCACGATGCTGCTGGAAGGGCACCAGGGTGGAGATCAGTTCGCAGCAGGCGCAGCTCTGGAACAACTAAGCGGGCGATGCCTGACCACACCAAGAAGATTCAGCTCTCTTCGCCACACCTCTCTGAAATGTTTACATGCCCCTACAGGGGTGTTTTTCAATGTCTCCTCTTCTCACCCTTCCCCGTTGCAATTGGGATTATCAGCTACTGGGTAGAGCTTTTTTGACCTTTGGTATTTCGCTTTCTTAGGTCATGTTCTACAGAAAGCAGACCCCAAAAGAATCCTGCAAGATGACTCACGTGCATGTGATTTATCGAAGAGATGCTCTCAGGAGAGACAGGTAAGGCAGAAGAAGCAGGACAGAGAAGGGGAAGAGCCGAGCAAAGGTGGGCTCTCGGGCAAAGCTCCTGCGAGGCTGTGGGGAACTCTGGAGGGGAAGTTACAGCTCAGAGTCGTTGGAGCTTGTGGCAAGGGAGCTGGGCTCTTGTCCCCTTCTTCAGTCTTTAGCTAAAGTCTGTGTGTATGTGGGCACGTCCGTCTGTGCATGCACGTGTGTGTATATGTCTCTGCCAGCCTGTGGGCAAAGCAGGTCTGTAGAAGCCCAGGGACGATCCTTGAAAGATGAACCAGGGGCGCGTGCCACTGAGAGAGCCGTCAAAGCTGGAGTGTTGGGGGTACCCTAAAAGAATTCTGGGGATCTAGACAGAACCCCCACATTCTTTACCACATACACCTTTCCTCCCATTTTATTAACATTTGATAACGGAAACGGAGAACGGACTGGTGGTTGCCGAGGTTGGGAGAGAGATGGAGTAGGAGGTTGGGGTGAGCAGATGTGAGCTTTTATATACAGAATGGATAAACAACAAGGTCCTACTGTGCTGCACAGAGAACTATATTCAATATCCTATGATAAACCATAACGGAAAAGAATAGAAAAAATGTTTATATCATTAAATCACTTTGTTGTACAGTGATAATTATCATTGTAAATCAAGTGTACTTCAATTTAAAAAAAACGTGGTAAGTATTACCTGTGAGTTAAAAATCATCACTATCGTTATCAACATTTATTAGCATCTCTGACCACGCTCACTGAACTGAGTGATGGGCTACCAACTGACCAAGCTGTTCATCTTCACAATGCACCCATGAGGAAGACAAAAGACAAATACCCAGTAACCCCTCTTCCAGAGGGAAAGAAAGAGAGATTTTTCCATTAAAAGCATTTTACTAATCTCGTGAAAAGCCTTGTGCAGTCACCTGATGTATTACAGAACCACTGTCACCTTCACACCTCACTCGGAAGCCAGAGTGTCTGGGTTTGAATCCCAACTCTGCAACTTAACTCCAGGCAAGTAGCTTAACCTCTCTGTGCCTCCATTTCCTCATCTGTGAAATGGGGATCATAGCATTGTCCCCCTCGGAGCGTGATGGAGAGGGTGACATGAGGTGAGTCAAGTGACCCACTGAAGCCAAGCTGCTGGCAAACAGTGAACATTCACTCAGTGGGAACTCTTACAGTTGTGATGATGTCATTATTCACAGCCTCTTGGGAAATGCCTGCTGTTTTGCCCTAACCAGGTTTAATTTTCCAAATCTCTTCAGAGGGCTGACTGTTTATCAAGAACGAGGATCCCCACTGCTGTCTCTTTCTATCCGCCCTCTCTCCACCACCCAAATCAGATGCTTGGCATATATACAACGGAATACTACTCAGCCATAAAAAGGAACGAAATTGAGTTACTTGTAGTGAGGTGGATGGCCCTAGAGTCTGTCATACAGAGTGAAGTAAGTCAGGAAGAGAAAAAGCAATACCGTATGCTAACGCATATATATGGGATTTTAAAAAGCAGTACTGATGAACCTAGGGGCAGGGCAGGCATAAAGACACAGATGTAGAGAACGCACTTGAGGGCACGGTGTGGGGGGAAGGGGAAGCTGGTATGAAGTGAGAGAGCAGCGTGGACATATATACACACTACCAAATGTAAAACGGATGGCTAGTGGGAAGCACCCGCACAGCACAGGGAGATCAGCTCCGTGCTTTGTGACCACCCAGAGGGGTGGGATAGGGAAGGTGGAAGGGAGGGAGGCTCAAGAGGGAGGAGATATGGGGGTATATGTATACGTATAGCTGATTCACTCTGCTGTACAGCAGAAACTAGCACAACACTGTAAAGCAATTATACTCCAATAAAGATGTGAAAAAAATAATAAAATACAGCAAAACAACAACAACAACAGATGCTTGGTAGTCCTGGTCTGATCAACTAATCTTTTTCCCTCGGGCCGACATTCCACCTTCTCAAATACCGAAGTCACCTGCTGTGTCGCCCCAGATGTCATATCTAACTGTCCCAGCCCAGAACGCTCTAGCTTTTATCACTCACGATCGGTTCTGCCGTTCCTGGTGATAATCTCTTCAATCTAAAGAATCCAGGTCAAGGTACAAGTTCACCAAGAAACCCCCTGATGCCCTGATAGTCTGACATCACGGAATTTGTTTCCTCTTCTGACTCCAAAGGCAGCATGCTATTTCCACCTGGACGAGATACTATCTCCTCCCTGGGGCTACCGTGGAAGTCACAAGTTAAAGCATGTGCACTGTCGCCCATGCACCGCCCCCTCCCCCATGCTGAATACCTGCCTTATGGTACAAAGACTGGTTACTTTGTGAATGAGAAAATAGGGGTTCAGAGTGAACTGACTTACCCACAACACTACCACTAGTACTTGATGATATTAGTTGGGATAGGCTAGGTCACACCGCAATAACAAATTACCCCCAAATTAAAGGTTTGCTTTGGCCCATGTCGTATGTCCAAAGCAAGACAATGGGGGCACTGCTCTACATCATGACTCAGAAGGTCCACCATCTCCACATGTTGGCTTGAGTTTGCTGAGGCAGGTGACAGGGCACATGTAGGCTTCACACCTGCTCAGCTATACCTCCGCCAGGAAGTGACAAGCCATTTCCGCTGAAAATCTGTTGGCCGGAAGCAGTCACGTGGCCCTGCCCCATTGAAGAGCGCTGAGGAGCGTGATCTTCCACGTGCCCGGGAGGAGAGGAGAGCTGGATACTGGTGAGCGACTAACATCCAGGACATTGAGGGAAGTGGGCTCTGAACCGAGAGGGTCCAGCCAAGGTGGCTTGGCTCCCAAAGCCTCTCCTCCGTCTACTGCACGAGGAGGAGCCTCTGCGGCAGTTCAGCTTTAGGGCAGAGAGAGCCTGTGAGCCTTCCGGGCACTGCACTAGGAGCTAGAGACGGGGAAAGGAGGAGTGCCGTCTAATCGCCATGGACCCCCATGGTACCATTCATCGGGTCAACCATTTTGTTTCACATCTACCACGCGCCAGGCGCGGTTCTAGGCACTGGGGACGCAACTGTGAACCAGACAGCGGTCCCTGCCTTCACGAAGGTTATATTCTAGACAGGCCACTCAGACAAGGAGACGGGGGAGGTGGAACTAAACAAACATTCTACGGCATGCCACGGGCACTGAGGGCTACGCAGAACGAGCAAGCAGGCGAGGAAGACAGAGCAGGCGAGTGGTTGTGGCACATTTTATTTATTTTTAACAACTCAGGCCCTTTAACTCTTTAAAAATTAATTAATTAATTTAATTAATTAATTTATTTTTGGCCGCATTGGGTCTTTGTTGCCTCACGTCGGCTTTTCTCTAGTTGCGGCGAGCGGGGGCTACTCTTCGTTGCGGGGCGTGGGCTTCTCATTGCGGTGGCTTCCCCTGTTGTGGGGCGCAGGCTCAGTAGTTGTGGCACACGGGCTCAGCTGCTCCGTGGCATGTGGGATCTTCCCGGATCAGGGCTCGAACCCGTGTCCCCTGCACTGGCAGGCGGACTCTTAACCACTGCGCCACCAGGGAAGCCCCACATTTTATTTTATTTTATTTGTTTTAATTTATTTTGTGTGTGTGTGTGTGTGTGTGTCACATTTTAAATGAAGGGGTCAGGAAGGGCAAGCTGAGAGTGACGCCCTGAAGAGGACGGTAAAGTAGGGGAAAGGGCTCGGGGCAGAGGGAACCAGAAGGGCAAAGGCCCTGAGGCGGAACCTTGTGTATTTCCAGCAATAACAAGGAGGCAGTTCAGTTGGGATAAAGAGGACAAATAGGCGAGCCATGCAGGTGGAGGGCTCTGCCGGGCACGCAGCCTTCGTTAAAACTTGGCTAAAAGCGAGGCAGGGAGACAAGGGCAGTGGCTGGAGGGAGAGTCGCTGGACGTGTCACTTGAACATCTAATGTGCTCCCAGGAAGAGAGGAGCGTGCACCCCGAAGAGCACAGAAAAGCGTCTTTGATCTGTGGGGTGTTGAACACTCTGAGATGTGCGTGCCTGGATTCAGAAAGGCCGGCCTCCCCACTGGCGGAGGGGTTGGCAAGAGCTTGACTAAGACCCCCTCGGGTGAATCCACCCCATGCTGGACGTGGCCGGGCACCCGTGACATTCTGCTCGAGGGCTTTCTCTGGCCACGGGAGCTCAGATGTGCCACGGGCTCCAGGCCTCTGAGAGCAGTTCTCAACCGACGAGGGGCAGGAACTGTGGATCAACTGGCCCCTCCGGGTGGGAAGCTCTGAAGTGTGTGCTGCTGTCTTCCGAGGTCCCCAGCACGTTGAGCCCCGGTTGCCCACTGGGCGCGGCTCACGACCGTGGCAACCCTGGTTCCCCTCCCCAGTCCCTGAGCGGCTTCCTGGGATCACCTCCGAACACATGGCTCGCGCTCCACGCGGTCCTGTGTCTGTCTTTAGAGGAAGCCAGTCGGAGACGCTGCCCGAGCCAGGAAAAGCATTTCACTTCCGAGTCTCGAAAGTTGCCCTCGACGCACTTAAAAGGAGGGTGTGGGACTGGATTAGCCAGGGGCCACTTTCTGCTCTACCTCCTATGAGGCCAGGAACCTCCCCAGCCCCCAGATGAGGCCACGGCACAAACCCCCTGCAATGTGAGCTGCGGGACAAGTTCGCGGACCTGGCTGCAAAGCGGGCAGAGCCCCACAAGCCCCGGGGAGGCTTTGTCTCCCACAAGATGGGGGCCCAGCGGCTCCCCAGCCAGGCCACGCAGGAAGCCCTCCTGCCGGTGGCTGGCTCTGCCGCTCCCCCCGCTTCCTGTGGATGTGCTGGGAACAGCTTCCCCTTTGTTCGTCCCTCTGATCCCCATCTGCTCAGCAACTGTCTCCAGTCCGGCATTGTCTCTTAGGAACCACTCCGATCCCCCCGAACAAAGGCCCTCAAATCTGAATAAACCCTCTGACATCAGCCTGGCGGGTCAGGACGCTGATCAGGACAGTCCCCATGCCCACTGCTTTGAAACCCTTTGGCTTTGCTGACCTCTGTCTCGACGCACTCCCCTGTCACCACCAGGCCAGACGTCGCATTTACTGGTGGCCTGAGCCCCTGTGCTGAGCCTCCACTTTTTGTGAGCGGAAGCCTTCCTCTTTTGAAGTTCGGCTTTGTCCTTTTCCAGAAATTAACCTCCTCGGGGTTAGTTAAAGAGTTGTGAAAAGTTGACATCATCAGGGTAACACCAGGCAGGACCCTGTGGTTACCTCTGCCTGGGACAGACCAGGAAGCATGTTTTCCAGAAAACCTTCAGTTTCTACGTCACCGAGTTCTAACTCATTTTGCTTTCTCCTCCTTATGCAAAGAGATTCTGTCTTGTTCTACTTCTAGAGGTGGATTTGCCCGCCACTGAAACTGGTGATCATAGCTATTTCATCGTTCATTATGCTTGGAATCCAATTTCAAGATCAGGCTCCCCTATCTCCCCCTGGTGCTCCGGCCAGCGCTCGGCTGACGCCAAAGCCTAACAGAACAGGCAACATGTCTCCCAGAAACTCCACTTCAAGGTTGATGCCATATGCCTGCCTGAAAGATGGGAGCAAAATGCCCCCTTTTTTCTTCCCCTTTTGGATTGGTCCTTGTCTTGCCTGGACATGACAAGAGTAATTGCTTTGCTTCCTATCTGGCAAGACTTTGCTGCTATTTCAATAAGTTTTATGACTCACATGTCACTCTATCTCCACAATTCAATCATTTTATGGAAAATCAAGATAAAAATTCCCCTAGACTTCCCCTCCTGGAAATATTAAGCTCACCTCACACCAAAGAAGCATGGTAGCATGGTCTTCCAATGCCTTTTTAGAATGGAAAAAAAAATCTTTGCAAAGAAAAGTTGTTTCATGCGGTGAACAACTCGTTGATTAGTCGATGCAGTCCACATTTATGAAAAGTTTCCTACCTGTCAGACAGTGGCTAGCTGTGTGGCATAACGAGACCAGTCTTTCCCACACTGGGACATATTTTTAGATTTTCTTCAAGAAAAAGAAGCAATTTATTGGGCTCCTGGCACCCTCTTGTAAGAAATGAAAAGGAAAACGGTGGTGGCCCCAAAACACTCCAGTGGTAGGACAATAAATGGCTCGGGAATCAATCGCAAATCTGACTCTGCTTAAGGCAAAGCCAACCTTCTAGAACTTTCTCCTTCTCTCTTCTTCTATACTATACCTGTGGGTCTCTGACAAGGTAGAGATAACCAGAGATGCTGTTACCCAAGGGTGAGCCTGCTCTAAGAAAGAGCCAATGCAAACTTTTCGAGTTCCTCACTGACTACAAATGAATAAAGGGGAAACGGGTCAAGGAATTTAAGGAGGCAGAAGGACCAAGTTAAACGCTTCCTTCTTCAATGTTTTAAGAAGGAGGCAAGTCAGTGGTTATATCTGACATCACAGAATCTACTCCAGAGCCATCACTGAACTACACGCCCCGCAACTGAAATACGCCATGGTGGGCGCCGCTCCACATCTGAGGTTCTTGGTGGAGAACCTAAGCGGAGAATGTCCAAACTAGAAAGGGCTTCAGAAATGATCTAGGAGCAGTTCTCGACTGGGGCGTGGCACTGCCTCTTGCAGGTACTTGGCAGCGCGGGGGGGTGTTTTGTTTCACTATGACTAGGGGAGGGCCTCCCACTACTACTGGTTTTAGTAGGCATGGCCAGGGATGCAAGATGACCTGGGATGCCCAGTTCATCCCACACAAGTCACTGTCCCAGCCAAACCACCTCTCGCACCCCAGCTGAAGCACCCCATGACCCTCATTTACAGAAGGTGAGATCTCAAGAAATGAAGTGAATTGCCCAAGGCCAGAGACGGCAACGTGGCTGGGATTGGTAACCCAGGTTTTATATTAAACTGCAGTAAATGAGATCATCACTTTTCTCTTTCAGGGGCACTCTGAAATGTTGCCTTAGGATGGATTCCCCCTGGGAATCCTAAGACAAAGATTAGCCAACCCCAAGATGAAGATTCAAGTGTAAGTAGTGTATTTGCGAAGCACGGTAGCGCAGCGGGGAAGTGACACAGGGAAGGAAAGGCAGCCACAAAGGGTAGGTTATCAAAGAGGTTCCCACCATGGGCCATGGAGGTTCCATCTTTTGGGGGGACTCTGGGGGGATACTGTAAAACACAGTTCAGAGGTGTCCCACCTGAGCAGTGAGAAAGCTGGGGTATTGATCCTCCAACTTCATTCTTTATTGACTGAAGGCTGCTCCCAGGAGCATTAATTCGCAGGCTGAGAATTGTAGCTCCTTGGAGTGGGACGCTGTCCAGGTATGTACCGGAACAGCAGACATCAAGAACACATGGGTGGGGACTTCCCTGGTGGCGCAATGGTTAAGAATCCGCCTGCCAATGCAGGGGACACGGGTTCGATCCTTGGTCCGAGAAGACCCCACACGCCGCGGAGCAACTAAGCCCGTGTGCCACAACTACTGAGCCTGCGCTCTAGAGCCCACGAGCCACAACTACTGAGCCCACGTGTCACAACTACTGAAGCCCGCACGCCTAGAGCCTATGCTCCGCAACAAGAGAAGCCACCGCGATGAGAAGCCCGCATACCGCAAGGAAGAGTAGGCCCTGCTCACCGCAACTAGAGAAAGCCCGTGTGTAGCAACGAAGACCCAACGCAGCCAAAAATAAAATAGATAAATAAATAAATTTATTAAAAAAAATAAAAAGAACACATGGGTGGGCACCCGTAGCATCTGCTAGAGATGCAAAGACCTAAACTGAACAGTGCCTCCAGTCACTTATTTAGTACGGGAATCAAACAACCTGGGCTCATAGAAACTGCCCGGAAGATTATTTTTTAAACACTTGCCTTTATGTGTGGAACAGTTTATACTGTTCAGTTTTGGACCCCCAAAGCAGATCTGGCCAAGGGTCCTTCAGGAAGCCCCAGGCACCAGGGTGTTGCCATTTACGGGGCCGCTAGAGCCATAACTGCACTTTTAAGTTCTCTCTTTGAAGTGGTTGCTGGCTTTCCCAGCCCCAGTCCCTAACTTTCAAAACACGAGAGCTACAGCAACACAAAATCCAGCACAGGCCACCAAGGTTTCTAACCACACTGGTTCCTGAGGGTGTGTGCGTGGTGAACAAAGGTAGCCACGGGGCAGGGGGAAGGAAAGCATGGCATCGCCTCCCAGAAGCCAATGTCCCAGGCACCACTGGCCACACTGGCCTCCTTGTGACCAGGAGGCATCCTCTAACGTTCTGTCATCGAAATATACAATTTTTGGCTCACGAAATTAGGTCGTGGTCCCAAACCTATAGAAATCCTTCCAAAGACCCACCAGCTACCAAGGCGTCACGAGTGTGTCCTGGGAAAAGTTTGTTAACGTGGGGGTGGACACACACACACACACACGACTTTTCAGACAGACTCTGCAGAAGCCTTTCTTTCCCTCAGAAGGTGAGAGAAATCATCATCCAAAAGAGAAAACAGTAAATATCACACTCACAGACTCCCTTAATTTGGTTTTGTAATTAATTCTGTTAAGTGCTGACAAGACTTCTGCTTAGAGAAAGTGCATATTGATGGGAAGAGAAGGGAAACTGACAATTCACTGAACAGGTTTTTAGACACTTTGGTTTCTATGTCATTTACTCCTCAACACAGCCCTTGGAATAAGCATTACTATAAACCACATTGTGCAGGCTACAAAACGAGACTTAGAGAGGCCATGGGGCCTGCCCAAGGTCACAGAGCCCAAGGGGTTGCCGTCAGGTTACAAACCCGGTTCTCTGAAACCCAAGGCTGTGCCCGCGCCTCGAAGGCCCGCCTACCTTCCTAGCAGGAGTCGACACTTTGTGCCCAGTACTTGAAAGTGATGATTCCCTGATGGCTTTAGACATACTTTTTTTTAATCCATAATTTTACGAGACAACAAGAAACCTTACAAAAAAGGTGGTTGAAAAATAAGTAAAGGACTTAGAGTAATAAACTGTGGAAGCACATGGACTCAGGCACTAGGGAAGATGCCATATAAAGGCACGTCCGTGACCTTCACTGTTTCAAGAGCTCTGACCCGCCCGCACTTCTTTGATGCCCCAGCAGTCCTGTGTGGTGGGCAGGGCAGATGCCTGCCAGCAACTTCAGAGGCTGGGTGATGGCCGTTGCTCCTCATAGAAGATTCCACGTAAGTCCTCGGTAGGCACTGCTCTGCAGGCCTGAAATGGATCGTGACAAGACACCCAGCATCTCTACCTACAGGCGCTGTGCTAAATAGATCGTTTTGTTTATTCCTCACCGTGGCTCTCTAGGTAGATATTATTATTCTCATTTCACAGATGAGGAAACTGAGGCTCAGAGAAGTTCAGAAAAGTGTTCAAGTTGGGCACCGGTGAGCGACAGGGTCAGGATTGCTCCCCAGCTCCAGCTGCTTCTTTGGTCTGGGCCCCTTCCAACAACGCTGACATTGTCACTGAAGTACCCAAGTCTCACCCCCTCCCTGAAGACATTCTGTAGACTTCTCATGGTGACGGCTCAAGCTCTCTGAAACGCACAGTGACTAAGCTTGGGGCTAAGGTCAAAGTTCGCTTCGGACGCCCTCGTCCATAGTGTTACCGAATTCCACCCGGCGATTAAACTCTCTGGGGCCTGCCACCTGCCTCCTGGCCCCTCAAGGGGAGAAAGTGCATCACTCAGCTCCGTCTCCTAGGGCTGCAGCCCGCCACCTGGCATACAGTCAGGGCTGAAGAAGCGTACATCGATGGCCTGGTTAATTCACAGAGAAATGGTTTCCGCTTGTCCTAATTAAAGCCAGAGCAAAGAAACCTTCCTGACTTCGAGGGCCGCCTCATGCTACCAATTATGGAGACGTTCACAGCCGAATTCTTATATATGTAAGACAGTTTTTAAAAGACAGTTGTTAAAGATTCGGAGGGGAGTCTGGTTTTTGTTTCTCAGTATCATATTTTAGGAGACCTGGACTCCCCTGCAGCCCCTACACGAGGCAGACAGTCCACCCGAGACGTGCACAGCATGCATGCCGCTGCACCGAGTTGCAAAGGACGCCACTGGCTTCAGCAGCAGCTATTTACTGGGTGCATTCTGGACGCCCGCTCCGGAAAATACAGGGACCGACACAAATGAATCGGGTCCCTGCTCCATAGAACTTACAGTCCACGAGCAGAGACAGCCACTGATTCAATCACGACACTCTGAATGTACGATCTCAAAGAGCAAGAAAGACTCTGAGGGTGAGACCGTGGGTCTGTAACAAAGGAAGCCCCCAGTTGGGAAGGGGTCACAACAGGCCTCCCTGGGGAAGCTTGGAGAGTAATCTGAAGGCTGCCGAGGCACTAATCGGGTGAGGTTGCCTGGGGGGAGCATCTCAGCTTGTGCAAAGGCCCCGTGGGGCCTGACAGTAGGCTAGTGTGGCTGGAGCAGAGGGCAGAGCAGGGTGAGCGCAGCAGGAGCCACCCACAGTGACTCCTGGCCATGCTCGGGATTGTAGGCTAAGATCCCCATTTCACAGATGAGGCAATCGAGGCACAGGGAGGTTAAGTGACTTGGCTGGAGTTAAGTGGCAGAGTTGGGACTCAAACCCAGACAGTCTGGCTGTAGAGTGAGGTGTGAAGGTGACAATGGCTCTGTAACATGTCAAGCAGCTGCACAAGGCTTTTCTGTGAGATGCGTAAAATGCTTTACTGGACAAATCCCTCCGTCCTTCCCCCTACAGAAGGGCTTAACTGGTATTAACGGATGGTTAGCCACTGAAAGGGCTGAAGCAGTGGCAGGGGAGGAGAGGGAGTGATGTTGAGGGAGACTCTGAAAAGGTCATTGGAACTTGCGGCTGGAAAAAAAAACTGGATGAAGGCGAGAGAGTCCACAAGCAGACCACTTTGAGGACTGCTGCCAGGGAGACCACAGTGCAGGTGGTCAGGGTGGAGGGGAGGCGCTTGGGAGGTGAAACAAATGATCTGGTGATAGACGGGATGTGGGGGGATGGGGAGGGAGGTCCACAGGGGACTTACAACCTAACTGGGAAGTTGGGGGCACTGGAGAAGAACTGGGAAGCTGCTGGAGGGGGAGGGGAAAGCTCAGAGGGATCGAGAAAGGTGAGGTGGGCCTGGATTCAGAGGCACGAAGTGGGGAGGTTCTTAAGGGGGAGGAACTTGCCTCCCCAAAGAGGGGAATCAAGGGGACAGAGTAGGGGGACCCGCGTTAGTGTGGATGATTTATAAGGAGACGGGAAACACGGGCTGAGCGAGGGTCCAGGGATCTGCAAGTGTGGTCCTAGCCCCTAGCCCCACACCATCACCAGGGAACCCATTAGAAATGCAGAGTTTCAAACACTGTGTCGTATAACTGAACTCTGCTGAGACAGCAGAACTTAAATGTTCTCATAAAAAACAAAGGTAAACATGTGAGGTGATAGATGGTGTTAACTAACTAGATGGGAGGAGTCCTTTCACAGTGTAGAAAGACACCAAATCACCATGATTTATACTTTAACTACCTCACAATTTTGTCAATTATACCTCAGTAAAGCTGAGTAAGAATGAATGAATGAATGAATTCAGATTCTCGGGCCTTGCCCCAGACCTGATGGATCCGAGAGCAGGGCCCAGAGATCCATGTTTCAGCATGATGGCTAAAGTGGGTAATTCTGATGTACACTCAAGTTTGAGAACCACTAATGTTTATGCGAATCCCCTGGGGATCACGTTAAACAGCAAATTCTGACTCTAGTAGTCAGGGGTGGAGCCTAAGATCCCCCATTTCTAACCAGTTCCCAAGGTGATGATTCTACTAGCAGCAGGACCACACTTTGAGCAGCAAGGGTCCGAGGTGAGCAGACCATTCATGTGCTCACCAGTGACAAAAAAGCTGTCAACACAAAGCCAGATCATCATCTCTCCAGAAACCTGAAAGACGGCATGCTCTTTAGCCCAACTTCTTCCAGGGAAAGCCCAACACAGGCCCCTCACTCGGCAGGGCTGGAAACCCACCCAGGAGATCAGAATAACCCACCCCATCCAACAGCCTGGCTGGAGAGGAGATAAGAGATTGGAATCCAGAGATTACTAGGTGTGTTTGCTGAAACTCATTTTCAAGTTCCCCTCGAGCTATTTTTAAACCATTAGGTCCTTGAAGAGGGGAGTTTTATTAGTTCAAGTTTGGAGAGAAAGCATCTTTGCAGGGAAAGCATCTCTGTTCTTTCCTCTCTGTGGCCCAGAAATAGAGGGATCCAATCCCCCTCGGCTGCCACCAAGGCGCCCAAAGCCACAAAGCCGCGCGGCCATCCAGGGAGCCTGGAAGCAGAGTGAAGGGCACAGGCCAAAAGGAGACACAAAGGGGAGAACAAACAAAACAAACAGAGAAACGACACAGGTAAACAGAAAGCAGGTGAGTTTTAGCTGACTTCCTGTCCGGTGAAATTCACATTGTCATCTCCCAAACATGAAATCTCCTCATGACACTTACAAGTTCTCTCTTGGGACCAGTCGAGTCCTGATGAGAAGGTCACCTTCCTGCTTTTAACAGCTACTGTAAACTGATTTTCCTTTTCTTTTCTTTCTTTTTTTTTTTTTTTTTTAAGGAAAATGTGCAAAGTGGCAAGAATTGAATAAATCATTCAAAGACTCTGAGTTGGAGTCTCTGTGGACTCTGGGCGGCTGGGTCTCATTTCGGTTTTACGCTGCTTGTCTGCAGTGGGAATGTAGAGGGAGCGGATTTTTTCCCCTGGAAAACCAGCGAGTCAGCTCTCTGGGCCAGCTCAGAGCGTTAGCCAGACTGGAGCCAGCCGAAGCCTGCACGCTCCCGAGCGGGGATCAGGCCATCCGCCGTGCCCCTAGCCCTCCCTGTGTCTCTTCTGATCGCTCTGGTGCCGTGCTGTCCTGTGTTTGGAGACATCCACACATGGACAGCTCATGGGCAATTTTTTTTTAGCTCTCTGACATGTAATAAAGGCATCCGTTTCCAGCTAAATCAGGTCTTCTTCTGTTCAAAATGTTTTCCCTAGAAAATACGGCGTCTTCTAATTAAAAAACTCACCAAGCAGCAGGAAGGGATCATGTGGAAATGAGAGCAGCATTTCAGCTTACGGGGCACCCTTCCTGACAAGCAGCCCATGGTGGTTGACCGGCTTCAGAAAGTCAAGCTGTGGTCCCTTCGTGCTGATGTGCTAAGAAAGGGAGGGGGGAGGGGCCCGAACCCCTGCTAGGTCCTTGTTCTCCCGACCCTAAGCGCACAGGCCCTCCTCGGCATCTTTGGGGGCTCTCAAGATTCATCAGTCTACCCCAGGAAGACAAAGGGTGACTCTACCTCCCCTGACTCCCTTCCACTGGCCGTGGACAGAGCCTGGGAGCCAGAAAGGGCAAGTCCAAGCCACCAGCGTCTCTCTCGGCTTGCGGCCATGACCTCGCAACTGGCTCCCTGCCGGGGCCCTGGCCTCCCGATGTCTAGTCTCCACCTGCCAAAGCGCCCCTTCTGGGAGGCACAGTTGGCATGTCAATCCCCACCACAAAGCCACCACTGGCCCCTCTCACGCTCAGAGCCAACACCCAAGTTCCCGCCCCCGGCCTCCCAGGGCCGAAGATGTGGCTCCTCCACGGCTGTGCCAAGCACGTCCCCACCTCAGGGCCTTTGTCCTTGCACGTCCGTCTGCCGGAATGCTCTTCCCCAGAGGGCGAGCCACTCAGGCCTGGCTCCCCTGCCTCCTTCCGGTGTCTGCTCAATGCCACTTCCCCTGAGAGCTCGCCCTCACCCCCCGCCACCACATTCTATCCCCGCTCATCGGAGCACTCAGCACTACCTGGCGTCATTCTGTGGATTCTGCATCGTCTGTCTCCCCCCCGCTAGAACGGCAGCTCCAGTTGGGCAGAGGCTCTGACGGCTGTGTTCACCGCCACCTCTCCAAAGCCTCCCAGGGTGCCTGGCACACAGGACGCACGCCACAGACATGACTCGGTGTTTACCGAAATGACCCTAGGAGAGGGGAAGACGAAGGAGCTATCCCGGGAGTGGCCACCTTCCAGACAATATTGCTGCTGGGCTGGTGTCAGGAAAGGCACGGCCAGCTCCACGGCTCAGGTCTGGGTCAACACGGGTCAACCCACCACCACCACCCTGGGCCTCCGTCAGCTGTCAGTCTGGGGTTGGTTACAGTGTACCACGCTAATAAAGAAGGATGGTGGCCCAGGGCTGGCTAACTTTTGCAAATGACAGATCTGGAACATTCTGAAGAGACCACACATTCGTAAATATTTGAGAAATGGGGCACTGCCAGGGGTCGCCTTGAAGTGTGGGTGTTTTCATTTATTTCTTCCTTTTTCTGTTGTTTTTTTTTAAGCCAGCAATCCTACCCTAAAGCCACACAAGCACTCTTTGAAGAAGGAGTGAGTTAGTCAGCACTCCCAGAGAGAACTGTTTCCGCAGAGCAGAGTCAGAGATTAGCCGCCATGAAGCTCCCGTGTGGGTCAAGCCGACAGCTGCCGCCCCAAGCCACCCGGAACTGGGACTTCCGCTCCGAGTTCCTAGTGCTGACATGAGCCAGTTATTCTTGCGGACTTCAGGACTCAAGGGGCAGTAGCACCCTGAAGGGAATATTCTCTCCTTCTGGGGATCTAACTTCTTTAAAGGCTGGGATGATGTAACCAACACAAGACACAAGAACAGTCCTCTCCTGGAAGGAGGGAGCGAGAGGCCGCGCTGCAAGTGGGGCAGAATCACACCCCAGCTGGGAAGCAGGGCCCCAGACGGAAGCCAAAGGAGACAAGAGGGAACAGTGGAAGAGTCACCAGGCACCAATCAATGCGGGGGTGGGGTGGGGTGGGGGCACAAAAGAGAAGAAAGGAAGAAATACAGAGAAGGGGGAACAGAGATGGAAGGAAAACATACACCGATGTAAGGACGACCTCACAGGCTGTTAGCCAAGAAGAATTCAAATTCCAGTTCAACTTGCAGATAAGACCCAGGGAGAGGAGAGTCTTCCAACCCAAGAAATCACCGGGATATGGGGCCCTTGGAAGGTAGCAGCGCCTTTGTGAGCAGGCCAAAGGGGCAGAGAAGCCAATTAAAAAGGCAGTGTCTCCAGGCTCAACAGATAGCTTATCAAACTTACTTGAAGAATTCCAAGCAATAAAAAGACTCGCCTGAATGCTCCTTTCTTTAAACTTGAAGACTAACCACACTTTCTGTCAACACATAGCACCCTGAAGTGATTAAAGCAGAAGGGAGCACTCCCTCTATTGTGTCTGCTTTTAATCCTCCGAGAATTTGTCTTCTAGACACACACACACACACACACACACACACACACACACACACACACACGCCGAACGGCAGGGGGGTTGGCATAGGGAGGGCAGGGGAACCGCTGAGACCAATAAGTAAAGTGAAAGAGAGGCAGAGAAGGTTTCCTTCCCAGGCGCCCCCCCCCCGGAGTCAAGAGCGCGGGCAGAATTCAAGGGCATTTGGCTGTGGTCAGTGGACTGCTCCCCCAGGTGCTTGGAAGGGACAGGCCTGGGGAAGCTGGCAAGGCCACCCCCTCCTCTTTCAGGAGCCAAATCAGTCACTGGAAAGTTAGGCGCCGTCTTCATCAAATAACAAAGGAGCCTGCAGAGCACTTAATAAAGGCTAACTAAATAAACAAAGAAGAAGTCTTGAGAAAATAAAAACCTGCACACCTGGGTACCCTCTTTATTACAGACTCCAGTCTAGCAATAACTCTGACCTCTGTCAGAAACAAGCCAAACAGGGTGAACTGGTCAGAGAAGGCGACAGTGGACATCTCTTCCAGCATCCGGCGCCCGAGAGGAAGAAGTTGTCTGGTCCGCACTCACTGTTGCTGCAATGCATTCGATTATCCATTTTGCGAACGTATCTGAAGCTTGTTCACCTTGTGCCAAGTGAATCCTCAGCTTCATTTCTAGGTAAGGCCGCACACCCCTTCATTATAACAATAACAACATCAACACTTACAGAGCACGCACTGCATGCTAGTTCAAAGCGCCTTACTTGGATTCACTCATTAGATCCACACCGAAGCTTTTTAAATGACTTCTGTAATTACAAAGTATCTGTACCTAATTTTCCTCCTTCCCTATGCATTTTCCCCAATGCAGAAATGTAGCTAAAAATAACAACCAGCCATGGATTGAGTTGGTCTCTGCGCAAGACTGTGAAAATGGCCCCCAGCATCCCTTCCCGGCATCTCCACCCCTTTGCAAGGAGAACCTAGATGGGATCTAGGCTCGGTTACGGGACTTGCTCTGGCCAATACGCTGCGGCCGAAGTGGCGTCGCATGAATCTTGTGACCAGGACGTGAGTAAGCTTGGGCTAACCTGCTGGAGGTCAAGCGAACACCTCCAGGAGAAACACCCTGGACGAGGCCAGTCGAGGTCAGTCAGTCCCCAGCTGACCTGCCAGTGGACTGTGGACACACGACAGACCCAGCCAACAGGGGCCAGGCCAGGCCCGGACGGGAGCCACCCAGCTCAACCACAGACGAGATACATGTTTGTTGTTTCTAGCCGCTAAGTTGTGGGGTGCTTTGTTCCCCGGCAAAGGCGTACCGTCCAGAGCACTGACTGAGCTCTCTTCCCTGTTGAGCACTGACTGAGCTCTCTTCCCTGCGGAGCACTGACTGAGCTCTCTTCCCTGCGGAGCACTGACTGAGCTCTCTTCCCTGCTGAGCACTGACTGAGCTCTCTTCCCTGCTGAGCACTGACTGAGCTCTCTTCCCTGCAGAGCACTGACTGAGCTCTCTTCCCTGCAGATCCTCCGAGAGGGAGTTAGGACTCGCAGCGTTTTTGAAATGTCTGGGACCACAAGCTTCCTCTCTCCTTCACTTTTCTCTGTTCTCCGTGTCCACACATATGCACATCCCGCGGAGCACAGGGGAAGGACTGCTCCAGAAGGACACACATCACGGGACTCACTGGCGTTTGTTCATCTGTAGGTTTTATGGAAAACAGCTGCTTCTCCTTCGCAGTCCACTTTCAGCTTTCACTGCCGTTCTAAAAAGTTACCTTAATGGGAACTGGAAGGACCAGTGTTATAACAGCACACAAGAGCTGAGAAACCTCCCACACGGTTCCTTCGTTCCTTCGGTGGGCTATACAGAACTATTTGAAAAGGTAAAACTCAAGACCAAGAACCTAATATTCCAGCCCCAGTAAAACAACAGAGGTTCTCCCACAGAAACCCCTTCTGCAAATGGCAGTAAATGGCTTGCAAAAACTAGAGCCAAACAAACGAGCTAGATACTGGTAAAGCATTCATTTCGAATCCAATCAATAAAAAACCGAAATTCCTAGCAAGGCCATTCACGGCTTCACCCCACCTCCCACCCCCCCAATAGAGCTCCCACACAAGCATTGTGAAGCGTTCCTGGAAGTTCATCTTTTACTTAATTCATCTGCTTCTAATAGCTAGTTTCCCTTTCTAGCCCAACCCTCCTTCTCAGAGTTCAAACAGTCTCTCTAATTTCCCCCCTTTCTCTGGAGCAGGGTGCAGATGGTGAGAAGGTATTAATAATACTCTCTTTACGATCAGATTTCTGCTGATCAACACTTTGCAAAAGATCCAGGTGTAATTTTACCAGCAGATGCCACAAAAATAATTTATCACACGTGTGACCAAAAGCCACCCTTTCTTGTAGAGCATTTAAAGTTATTCCAACTTACGTAGTGATGTATGTAAATTCTTACTCAGTAAAACTGGAAAAAAAAAAAGGTTATTCCAAAGTCATCTAGTATCCGATAAGTATTTCCAAAATGAGTTACTACACATGTCAAAACACACGCAACAGACCAGGACTGCTGTACAGGGCCCAAGGAAGATGTCAAGGCCCTTCCTCCCCGTGAATTCAGCTACTAAGCTCCACAGGAGGGATGTGCCTGTTCACCCCATCCAGGACTATTCTGGACTCAGAAAGATAGCAGGGACGATGGATGCAACCGTCAGAGTCAACCGTTATTCAGGCAAGAATCATCAATGAGCACTAAGACCAGGTGGAGAGAATCTGAGGAGGAATGGGACATTTACATAGTGTCAAAGTATCTTCCTACAAAGTACACTTGTTCCTTACAAAAGGGAAAAGAGTGACTACACAGAGACCACCCTAACCAAGTGATCAGACCTGACATCACCAATAAGGCGCAAATGGACATCTGTGCCTCTTGATACGGCCCCCAGAGAAGGACAGGTCACCTACATCACTTACACAGCAGTCCAGCCAAAGATGCATATATCGGAATTGAAACACAAGGAGACATCAGAGAATCGTAAAGTAAGGGACATTCTATAAAATAACTGGCCAGCACTGTTCAAAAATGCCAGGGTCGTACAAGACAAAGGAAAACATAAATTGTTCTGGGTTCAGAGAAACGAAAGAGAAGGACGATTAAAATTTAACGTGGGATTCGGAACTGGCTTGCGAACCATAAGAAAAGTGTTATCACGGGCATTATTGGGACAAAATTGGAATATGGACTCTGGATTAGACAAAAGTGTTAAATCAATATTACATTTCCTAAATTTAATAGTCGTTTGTAGTTACGTCAGAGAATATTCCTGTTCTTAGGAAGTACAAGGGGGAACGCGAGTTTGATGTCAACAGCTTACTGGTAAATGGTTCAGGAAAAAATTTCCATATAGACATGAATACGTGTGTGTGTCTGAGCACAAGTCCGCGTAAACGGAGAAAGAGCGAAGAGATAAAACAGGAATGTGGTAGTGAACCTAGGTAAAAATATCCAGGACTTCTTTGTATCGTTCATGCGACTTTCCTAGAAATAAAAAGTAAAAGCGACAAACGACATCACAAACTCGGAGGTTTGCCAGCGGCGGGCATGGCCAGGTTCGACCCACCGAGCCGTCGACTGGGGAGAGCAGGCTCCCTTCCCGGCCACCTTCCGAGGTGCTGTCCAGAGCCTTCCCCAGAAAGGACCCCCTCTTCGAGTCTTCTGAGATGGAGCCTTTGTGACCACAGGCCCCTGGCACTCTGGGACGATGTGCGTCTTGAAAGTCAGGAAATTGAAACCACTCCAGGCCACAGTTCGCTTCCTTTTGAACATTTTCTTCCTGTGGCTTTTCCATGTTGGTGGTTGGAGGCTGTACGGCTCGCGTGCTGGCACTGCTGTGAGAGCGCCTGTGCTTTTATGGAGGCGCAAGGGGCCTGGGCAGCCGAGACAGAGACAGGCTAGAACTCACAGGTCCCGAGATGGTCCCCTCGGGTGCTGGACGCTGCCCTGTCTCGACGGTCTTCTACCTTTCATGGAAAGATCCGCTGCGGGCAGCTCATCTGGAGTAACTGTCCCCATCACTGGCTCTGCCTCTGGGCCATCAGGGGCCTTGGAGGTCTCCTGGCTGCTCAGTTTTCTCACCTGCTTAGTGGAGACGAGCAATCCTGCTGTGTGGGCCCTGCCACCCTGGGGCGGGGTGGGCCCTGGAAGAACATCCCCGCCAGGAGAAGCGGGTCTCTGTCGCTCAAGTGCCACCTGCTGCTGAGTCTCCTACTGGCCTCTGTGTCACTCAGTCACGTGACTGGTTTGCTGCGCGTCGCGCTGCCTGCTGTCACCCCCTCTCACCAGACTCCACCTCCGTGAGTACCCCAGCCCAACACAGGATGCTCAGACAGTGCCGGAAGCGTCTTGCTGGCTGCGAAGGCCAACCAAAAGGTCAACCCTTCAAAGGACAGTCACCAACGTGAGAGTTTTTCCCGGGTTAAGCGTCTTCCCTATCCATTCTTTTCCTAACAAGCCTTGGATCGAGTAACCGCAGAGATGACCCCCGACCTCTAGAGTCTTACTGCCGCGCAAAGCTGCCTTCTGGGTGGGGCCAGGCAGGCACCAGGACGAAGAGCCATCGTAACTGCACAAAGGAGCCGCATCACCGCCCCAACCACGGTCACCGGGGTTCAGGTGCTGGGTTCCCACGTACCCTCGAGAGGAATCATTCTAAGAAAGGAAAGAGATTCGGGGAGAGCGTCACAAGACGGCTCCTCGCAGGCCAGCAGCCACAGCCAGAAGCTACCATTCTGGGCCCTTCAGCCAGCGCTTCACAGAGCAAGGGGCCCCTTGCTCCAGGCAAGGCCGCAGCTGCTCCGAGCCCGGCCTGAGCCGCGTCCAGGCCGGGTTTCCCAGATGGCAGCACCAGGAGCTTCGGAAGAGCTGCCAGGGCCGCTGCTCCTGAAACCTGGACCACAGAGGGTTCTGGGCTGCTTCGCAGAGGCTTCCGGCTACTCTCGGAGCAGATGTGTGTGAGCTGCCCCGGGGGGAGACTGTGGGGCTGGCGCAGAGCCCTACCCACCCCCAGCCCCCAAGAGGTTCCCTTCAGAGTCTATGGTACCCAGCAGGCCAAACCATCCTGACACAGCCAAGTCAGTCCCCCCCGCGGCCCACACAATCGACAGGACGGCCTGGTGGCTGGAGGAGTCCCTGCACTTCTCTGAGGCCGGAATCCAAACACTAATGTGACAGCTGGCTCCAGGCGACTCAGGGGCTGGACAAAGCGAAGATTCGGGAAGAACGACCTTAAAATGCCACGGAGTACAGTGGACTGCATCTCCCGAGTGGCCCGGGAGCTGGAGGTGGCTACGGCCCAGGACCCATCTGTCTCTGTCCTCCAAGTCCCCCACAGCCTCCAGGGGGGCAGAGACCGAGCTGTTCTGATTTCACGAAACACAGTTACGGGCCAAGCATGCGGGCTGCTTCCCCTGCAAAGCACAACGCAGCGACGAGGCAACTGTCCAGAGAACGGGAGCCAATCCCCGACCCGCCAAGGCCATAGAGCAGAACGGAGGCCATTTCTTAATTTTCCACTTTGCTTCAGCTACGGGCACCCGGCCTTAGCCAGCTTGATATCCAGAATGCACTAGCAGCAAATAAAAAGAGATTTGGTTTTGCCAAATGAATGAATGAGTGAACGAAGAAAATTCAGCCGGCGAAAGCACCATCTCTTCCCAAAGAAGCACTTTTGGAAATACATAAGGCACCAGACGACAAACATTTGCGTGGCAAGGGAAGGGTTAGTCAGCAGGAGACTGCCTCAGTGGCGGAAACAGAGAACTGGGAGAACCCAGTTGAATTCTGCAAGGTCTCACGGGTCACATGTGACGAGGAGAGGAGCCTCCAACTGCCGCCCCCTACCCACGCCATCCCTCCAACAAGGCTTTCTGAGGCAGAGCGCCCCTAGTTCCACCTCGGATGTGAGGTCACAGAGCACACAGCCAACCTCTCGCTCCGTGCTCCTCGGGGAGGGCCCAATCGGGCCCCTACGTGGGACGTGACTGAGTTAGGGAGAGTCAACCCAGCAAGAGCACCCTCCTTGGCTTTTGAAAACTCCCGAGAGCAACGCCTCCTAGACTGTACTGTGCATGCAATCCACGCAGCCCAGGCTCTTGTTGAAATGCAGGTTCTGATTCACTGTGCCTGAGGTGGGGCTGAGGGCCTCCACTTCTCACGATCTCCCAGGCGATGCAACGCTGCTGGTTCCACTGACCCCACTTTGAGAAACCAGGCTCTAAAATACAGCCAGCGACGAAGGGGTAAGGGCTGCGGATGCGCTCTCCCCTTCCGGTCTCTCCTCCATCTTCCAATCAAACTTTCAATTACAAAAGAGGGGTCGCGCTTGCAAAATCTCATCCCATTATACCGAGGGCGTCATTCGGGATGGACGGAAATGTGTTTCTGCTTTCCAGTCATTCTTCAGAAAAATCCATGTACAAATTGCTAATTTCCTTCCATCCAGCCTCTCCCTCTCTCCCCCTACGATTCCTCTCAACACGACCTTAAACTTGATGTCCTGCAGCCAGCCCAGCTGGAGGGCCACAACTCTAGAAGCAATTCCTAAAAGGGGTAAAATACTGTGGGTCCCGCCGCTCTCCTTTCTGTCTAAATAGAGTGTGAGCAATCCAGGCTGTGCTCCAAGCCAGCCCCAAATCCCTACAGAGCCGGCCGTCTTGGCAGCCGTGACACTATCACTGTCTGTGCTTTCGTCATCCACTCTTAGATCTTAATCATTCCGAGACATTCCTCTTTTCCGTGTTGGTGGGGTGGGGGGTGGGGGGAAGGAAAGTGAAAAAAAATCTTTCTCACCAAAAGCCCATAGAAATCAGAATTTACAGAGATGGCGTTTTACTGGTCATCTGGCCTGATCCTTCAGGGACTCTTGCAAAATTGTTCCCTCGGGCCGATTCGATGGGGGCAGCCAAGTTTTAAATGTCTACAAAGATGAGATTTCCCATAAATTCGTAAATGTCAAACGGAACTAACTCTCTGATGTGTGTATCATATGCAAAGAATTAGGAGCGATCGGGAAATAGTTCCTGGAAACAGAAATGTAAGTCTTAACATTGACTCATTAAATTATTTAAAAGCTCCAGAACCAAAGATGGGGTGGTGGGGTGGGCAGGGAGACTCAATCTCGGGAACTGAGACACTGAGAGGCAAGGAACTTACCAAATCAACATTCAAAGGCCGAACAGCCGTGCAGGCTTATTGGAAAAGGAGTAGGGATGATGGGAGGTACCACAGTGACGACCTCCCCCCTCCCTAAGGGAAGTCTCCCAGGATGGTGGTCCCAGCGGGTTATCATTAACCACAAAGACACATGATCAGATCAGAAGCAAGTGGTTAGAGCTCTTTTAAGCTGGTCGCCACCCAGCCTCTTCCCGGCACTTCTCATGCATCCTGTTTAATTTCAAAGTGAAACCCAAACACATGCAGGAACATCCGGGGAACAAGCACTCCTGCGGTCCGAGCCCAGCTGGCTGGGGAAGGCCCTGGGAGAAAGGGAAATGCGCCCCACTTCCAAACAGCCCGCTCATTCATGTGGGAAAGTCAAACGAGCAGCAGAGCCACGGAAAGACATTTTGAAATCGCTGCTTTTCATTCTTTTTTTCTTTGAACATAAAAGCTTCCTCCCCAAAGAAGCCCTCGGGGCTGCATACGGGAGAAAGAGTAGTGAGGGCCCAAGGAGATCCCGACCTGTTTTTCTTCTCTGAGGCCCTGAGAAGTCAGGGAAAGCTGAGAGCTGCCTTCATTACTTTAACCCAGACCATGGCTAAGTGCAATCATGTTGACTAGCACAGCGTGGCTTTTACAGCACCCCATTCCTTCATCAGCCAACCTCTGAGAACAGCTGGATTCTCCAGAAGGCGCTGGGGCAGCACAGGAAGCGAGCTGCAGCATGATAACAAGAACCCCAACAAAAACAAAAAGCATTACACTGACCATCCAGCAGCGCTGGCTCAAGGTACAACGCTTACTGCTTTAGCCACCTCTCATATAATCATCACCGGGCTTCCCTGGTGGCGCAGTGGTTGAGAGTCCGCCTGCCGATGCAGGGGATACAGGTTCGTGCCCCGGTCCGGGAAGATCCCACATGCCGCGGAGCGGCCGGGCCCATGAGCCATGGCCGCTGAGCCTGCGCGTCCGGAGCCTGTGCTCCGCAACGGGAGAGGCCACAACAGTGAGAGGCCTGCGTACCGCAAAAAAAAAACCAAAAACAAAAACATATAATCATCACCACCAAAGTCTACCCAAACCATCAGCAACTACTTCTGACAACAGCGGGAATCTCCAGACACTTCTCTTTCGACTCTAACATCTGTGTTCGAAGTAGTTACCACCTTCAGGATCATTAAAGAAGAAACTGTACTTAGAGGAAAAAAAAAAAAGAAGTCAGGGAGTGGAGAAATAAAGTAACTTGGACAAAAGCAACACAGCTCCGAAATGGAGAAGCCAGGTTCAGAACCCAGGTCTCAGCCGGCTCGGAAGCAGGTGCTTTGAACCAGAGGTCCTCAGAGTTTGCATTAGAATCACCCAGGCCCAAGCTGGGGGTAGGATTTAAACATCAGTAGTTTGGAAAGCTCCTCAGGTGACTTTCAGGGGCAACCAAATTGGAGAACCAATGTCGCCCACCATCACTCTTCACTGCCTCTTCAGAAAAGAAAGAAGAGCTGAATAGGCTGGGCCCAGTCTAGGTCTCTGTTCAGGTCATCAGAAAGTCCACGTGGAGAGCAAACGAGTATCTTTCAGCAGATGAAAGGATTTTGGAAAGGCCAAAGGTCAGCAGAGGCCAGCCTGACAGGAGTTACTGCTATAATAGGCCTCAGGGGCTCTCCTTTGGTGTGTTCAGAGTGAAAGTGAACTCTAGTAGACCACCAGGGCGAAAAAGAGAGGCGGGCCATGCCAGCTATGAGCCAACCTCAGATTGCGGCCACTCGGGCACCACTTGGGTAGATGGGAGTTTAGCACGCTTCTTACTCCATCATCTTTTGCTGCTGTGACGGGTTGTATTATTGTTCTCACCCTTATCCCTGCAGAAGGTGGACACATCCCCATCTCTGCTATGTTGAATTCAGAGCTGGCCTGGCCACGTGACTTGCTTTTGCCAATTAAGTGTAAGCACTAATGTTGTGTCACTTTCCAACGTAAGCATTAAAAGCAAGCGCATGATAGCCATTTTCTCTTCCCCCACCTACCACTTGGACCAGCAGTGTTTAGGCAGACAATGACCCTATCAACCTCAGTCCTAGAGGGAAGGTAGTGAAGGATAGAGCTGCAGCTGACTCACGAAAGACATTTTTCATGAGCAGGAAATCAACTTCTACTGTTGTAAGCCACTGAGATCTGGGGGCTCACTTGTTACCAGGTCTATCCTGACTGATACAATCAACTACCTTTAGAATACTCTGATTTCATCTATGCTTCAGAGTTGAGATACACCACAGCATTCTCTTCTCTATGAAACTCTTCCCAGGAGGAAGAGATGGAGACATTCAATATTAGTTCCCCTCCCCTGATACCTTAAGTCCTTTCTGAGATGAGAAACGGCCTAATTGAAATTACATTAAAATAAATGGATTTTCTCTAAGTACATTATAAACAAACAGCATTTGAAATTAGATACCTCCATGCCCCACTTCTCTCTCCCTGGTCCTCTAATTTTCCCCAAAAAAGGGAGGGCTCATTTCTGACACCAACAGCCTCAACCCCAGAGATTCTGATTTCATTGCTCTAGAACTGGGCCTGAGCATCAGCAGGCCCTGGTGTCTCTAATGTGCATCCTGGATTGGAATCTAATCCCACTCCCCTTTCTTACCCCAAAGGCCCAGAGGGATGGACGTCAAATAGCTAGTTAATGGCAGAGGTCAAGACTAAATCCTTTCGTCCATGATCTTCCCACTGGAGTATGTTGTTTCTCGATGATTATGAATGCTTTTCTAAAAGAGCCACTTGCTCCCATGAGTTTAATAAACAGAAAGATGACAATACCAATGGCTAGTGCTCTTGTTGGCCTGAGTGTTCAAGGACACCTCTGTGCATTTTATTCATCAATCAGGGATTGCTATCTTCTACTAGAAAGGTACGCAAAACGCACTTGCTCTTCAAGACTTTAATAAAACAACCCTGTACTTTTCTGAGTTGATGTCTTTCATGAAGCTTAGTGTCATCATTAGACAAGCATGGGAGCTCTGCTGGAGTTCTGAGCTAGCTACACAACAATCCTGTTTGCCCTTAAGGCTACAAATCCATACACTCCCACTGCTAGGTGTGTATGTGTGTGTATATATATATATATATATATGTATATATGTGTGTGTGCGTGTGTGTGTGTATATATATATAATTTATATAAACATATATTATAAAATAGAACATATATTCCATTTAATTTATATAATATATACTATATATTTATATAATATATATTAATTTATATAATATCTATATTTAAAAATATATATTCCATTTAGATTGCACTGGGGCCAGGATGGTAGTTATGTGACTGTTGAAAGGTCAGCCAAGCGAAGAAAAGGATCATATAGGTACAAATAAGACATCTCTCCCTTCCTGTACACTTGTATTAAATCTTCAATCCAATGAAAATGAAAATGAGTACATTGATGACAAAAATTGCGTGTGTGTGTGTGTGTGTGTGTGTGTGTGTATTTGTAAGTTCAACCCCCTTTCAAGAATATTCGTCGGCAGTTAAATATTGCTGGGTGTGCAAAGAAGAGTATAAATGTTTGGGCCCATTTTCAGAAGCCTGCCCCTGGGACAGAAGTAAACACAAAACTCTGTCAAAATATGGAGAGACATTTAACGTCTCTCTCCGACTTGAGCTAAGCAGGATTGGAAAAATCACCTCTCTGCCTTTTCAAAAATCATTCCAACTCACTTTTCAAAGCCTAAAGGGTCTCATCAAGTATCGGCTAAGGCCAGTATCAGCACTGTCCAACATGGTGGCCACTAGCCACACATGGCTTTTGAACACTTAAAACATGGCTTGTCCGAATTAAGAAGTGCTTAAGTGTAAAATAAACAGTGGATTTCAAAGGCTGAGTACAAAATTAAAATGTAAAATATCTCATTAATACTATTCTATCGTGATCACATCTTGAAATTGTAATATTTTAGATACGCTGAGTTAACAGAATATATTCTCAAAATAAATTGCACCTGTTTCTGAAAAAAATTTCTTTAAAACTTCTCTTTAAAAAATTTTGTTTCTAGAAAATTTGCAATTACATATGTGACTTGTGTTCTACTTCTACTAGATAGTGTTGGAATAAGAGAATCATTTTAATGTTTGTTCCACTTGGTTCAAGCCACGAGTGACAAACTGTTGACGACACTTGAGGAGGTTGAGGCAGAATAATACTCTTGTTAAGAACCCAGACTGCCTGAGCTCCCACTGGAGTTCGGCCCCCTGGACCTCTGTGTATCCCTGGTATTTAACCTCATCTGTAAAACGGTCATTATCATACTTCTACCCCACAGAGTTGTATTAAATGAGCAAAGTAAATGGATGACGTTTAGAACGGCACCTGGCAGGTGTGAGCGCTCAATAGCTGTCAGGTATTAGGATTATCCCAACCATGTTGACATTTCCAGAATTTTAAAAGATCCCAAAGTGTTTTCCAGACTTTAATAGGCTACGGATGAAAGAGGTTCCACCTTCAAGCTAGGACATACACAAAACATTTTAATAATAAACATGAACTTGTAAAATATCACTAAGTAGCACTCCAGCCACCCTTCTTTGTAGATTATCTGAGAAACCTTATCACTGCATAACAGGCTTATAATGGAGATAAGTTTTCTTCAGCATATGATAGAGACGCTATATGTGAATTACCAGTTTTCCAAAACTCATGACACAATGGAATACTCCCAGTGTTGAAATGACACAAACTCCTCTTTGATGATTTAGAAGGTGCTTCCAGATCTTTTTTTAGTAAGCAAGGGTCAGTAACAAATGAAGCGTGCAAGTCCCAGTGCAGGCACTATCCTAGCTGACAGATAGGGCTAGCTTTCACTGTATCATGCACGTATCAGTGAGGTACGAAAAATCGACTATGTTTGACAAAAAAATCTACACACACCGGCAGCAAGGCCCGTTTCTGCATCTCCAGATTTGCGGTATTCGCTCAACTCTACAAGAGCCCTTAATCTCTAGGATGACTTGAGCTGACCTGATTTCCAGTCCGACTCCTGGATGCTGGAGAAGGCATCTTTTAAGAATCAGCTATCGGGCTTCCCTGGTGGTGCAGTGGTTGGGAGTCCGCCTGCCGATGCAGGGGACGCGGGTTCGTGCCCCGGTCCTGGGCCCGTGAGCCATGGCCGCTGAGCCTGCGCGTCCGGAGCCTGTGCTCCACAACAGGAGAGGCCACAACAGTGAGAGGCCCGCATACCGCAAAAAAAAAAAAAAAAAAAAAAAAAAAGCATCAGCTATCAACCCCACCTGGAACCACACTGACTCCACCTACCTGAAGCTGCCAGGCTGTCCAACATGCTCATCCAGAGAACTCTGTCACTTTTAAACCACCCAGATGTGAAGAAACCAAGGCAAATAATGACAAAGGAAACAGCCCTGTAAGGGCAGCCAACTCTGGAGAAATCCCTAAGGGTCCAGGCCGGGGTTTCTCAATCTTGGCACTATTGACATTGGCAGCCAGATCATTCTTTGCGGTAGGGCCGTCCTGCGCACTGCAGGATGTTCAACAGCATCCCTGGCCTCCACCTACTAGATGCCACTAGCGCTCCCCTGAGCTATGGCAACCGCAACGTCTCCAGACCCGGCCAAATACCCCCGGGGCAGGTGTGTGCGGGCAGAGCGGGCCCCAGTTGAGATCCACTGACCTAAACCTTTGAGTTTCAACTTTGAGTGCACGTAAGCGTCATTTGGTAGCTTGTAGAAAAGGTACATCCCTGAGCCCCACTCCCCAGCTATTTTGATTCAGGCGGTCTGGGGTGGAGCCCAAGAAGCTGTGTTTATAACAAGCTCCCTAGGGATTCTGATGTGGGTGGTCTGAAAGTCCACACTCTGAAAAACATTGATCTTGCAGCCTGGGTGCGTGCCCAGGTCAAAAATCAAGGCTACAGAAGGTATGACTCTGAAACTAAAGCAGGACTGGTTAAACAAATAAGCCACGTGGTATAAAAGTTGCTTGACTGTGTACAGCTACATGCGGGAGAAATCAGGTAGTACTGAGATTAAAGAAGCCATAGAACAGAAAAGAACCCATTTGTAATCTACCATGGGAAGTTTAGAATGAGCTGAGGTCATGCTGTAACTCTGCCTCCTGGGAAGCGCTGAATGCAGGTGAATACTATATCTACCAAGGTTCTATGTTAACCTTTCTTTTTCCTAATAAAGGAAGGAACTGAGCATCTGCAGAATTCTGCTCCAGCTCATAATCTGACATTTGATTTTAGGTTTAAATCAGTTGCAAGAAACTGCAACTAGGCAACCAAGATTTTGAGGACTTGTACAACAGGGTCGCAGTCCCCTAGTGACTTACGAGATAATGGGTGGGTGAGACCATATGGTTTGGGGGTGCAGAGCCTCCTGTGGGGACATTTTGGCCGGAGATGCCACTTCCTACATCCAGCCACAGTCTCTGTTGAACTCATCTGGGTGTGAAGGGGCTTGTGTTTTGAGAGCACCTTTGTTCAACCCAAGAAAGGTCCAATTAAAAAATAAAACCAACATAAAGCTGCCATTAATAGGTATCTTACTTCAGGTTTAGAAACAAGTCCTGCAACCAGGAAGCCTATGCAAGTACAGTCACTCTGCTTTAACCCTTGCCTTGAAAACACACATCTGTTCCAACCTGACTGATGTATTACGGAAGGATTTGAACATCACGCAAATTTCGTACCTGTTTGTATGCAATTCTGTCTGCAAGAAACAGTAGAGGAACACAGAAAAGTGCACCCAGCTGAACGGAGCCACGTTTACGAAATGCACACACCTCAAACAGCTAACAGCTCCCTCAGTTCACATTAGGACCCCCTGCCGTCCACACCTGGGGTTACAGCTGCCCGTCTGGTTCCCAATAATCCTCCAACTACCCCTTCACAATAACTCACAAGTTGCAACCCTTCTGATGCCCACTTCCGCAAGCCACCGGCAGGGATTTTTCTAGGTGGAGCGCCGTAACTATTGTACTCATGCATTTCTTAACCGTACAACACGTGCCAAACCACGCTATCGTTTTTATTAGGTTCCCATCTTATTTTTTTATGTGCTACTAAGTTTTTAAGTGGCGTGCCCCTAGTCTCATTTATCCTATAAGCCCCGTGGTTTCCATTGCACAACTGTGCACAGCATGGTGATTTTTCTAGGAACTCATGTCATGTTATAGTAGAACTGACTGGAGAAAATTTGAGAGGCAAGGGGAATGCTGGTAAGGAAACGAGGAAGCGAGACAGGAAGGAAAGGCAGCCTATAAAGAGTGCGCTGTCACGCACGTTACTACTGTGGGAGACCGGAGTTCAAGCCCAGTGGTACAAGATGCCGCTCAGATTTTATGCCACCTGAGAGGCGAGGGAGCAGGGGTATTTATACACCAACTCCTCTCCAGTCCCAGGTGAGGGCTGCTCCTGGGGGTGTTAATTCCAGCCTGTTGAGCCCTCGGGAAGGCAAGAAGATGCACCGATTGACAGATGGAAATCCCCCTGGAGCACACTGAACTGGCAAGACCCATGGGATGTGAGTCATCTCCCTAGGAGCCGTGAAGGCAAAAAAGGGGAAAACACTGCAGAAGAAAAGAAGACAAGAGCCTCTGACTATAAGCCAGCATCTTCCAAGCATGCCTGGTACAAGGAATCACCTGAGGCTTGTTAAAATACAGATTCCTGGGTCCCACCCCACATCTGTTGAACCCAATTCTCCAGAGGAAGAGCCTACGGAGCTTCTTTAAGGTCCACAACACTCCCTCCCCACCACTGCCACCCTCCAAAGGTGACGGCCTCAGCGGCAAGCTCGGGAAACATTGCCAAACCAGTAATCCACTAGTTCTGCCAGGTGCCTACTGGCCACAGAAGTCCCCATGCTGAGCCCCAGGGACAGAAGAGGGACTAGAAATCACTGTGGCAGAGGCCTGAGGTGAGGCTCAGCCCCTCCACCCCCCACTGCACCCACTCTCGGAAGACAACGAGGGGTGGCAGGCCAGCTGTCGTCGTTCGCCTCTTCCCTTAATCTTCCACGGCAGTGAGTGGCTTATGGAGAGCGAGGGACCAGGCACGCGGGCCTCCCGTCCAAGGTCACATCCTGCCCGCCCACAAGCAAGGTCACTTAAGGCCCCAGAATAGCTCCTCTCATCCTCGAGATAACTCAGCTTCAGGAAATTGCTGTACATTTAATCTTCTAGAGCTTAAGGCCAAGGCAGTCGCACCTCACGACCGCGGTCGGGCACAGAGCTGGAATTCTGCAGCCCCTCTACCACCAGGGTCAATCTCTGGTGCATCAGCTTCAATTCCTTACTTTTCCTTAACCCAAAATACGGTTCATTTCCAAGCCTGGTCGAGCGAACAAACTCCTCCTCCATGAAACGGAATGAAATAACTGGATGGAAAATGTTGCTCTCGAGTCAATAAATAAATAAACCTAGGCCATCGGTTAAATTGGCCATCGAAGCCTTATGGCTGCATCCGAAAAGTCCAGACATAAAATGTCAGAGTAATGAGGCTGGAGTTTATTTTTACATGCAGCAGTGCATGAATCAGCAGGGCAGAATCGGCCCTCATGGCTAAGGGAAGATGGAGAGACCAGCCACCCAGGCTCCTTTGGGAAAATCTAAACAGCTTCACCACTCAATTTATAATCTCACTACTTAAGTCCCACCTCGGCTGCTGCTATAGAAACAGTGCTAACCTTGGCCCTGTGTTTGTGTTGGGCATCCTGGAAAGCAGTGCTTTCCCCGGTGCTCATTAATGGCAGTTCATCACACAGAACCCACCTCCACGCGACATCTTCGGAACAAATATGCCAGCAGGAAAGGAGGAGGTGGGTAGCGGTAGACCAGTAAACCCGCCATGAGGAATGAGACAGACCAGAGGCTATGTAAAAGCCCATGTCCGTTACTTGGGGTGAAGTGTGGTGGGATTGGCCCTCCATGGGAAGGCAAAACAATCTGGGAAGTTCTAGAAAGGCGCCTGGAATTCTGAGGCCAGCTCTTACTGCCCACCTGATGTCTCTCATTTCCAGGGTCCTCATCTCAAAAAGGATGTGGTCCCTGTGACCTGAGAAAACTGGAAGATAGGGGAAGGTATTTAAAAAGAAAAAAATAACAAAGTTTTTGGTTATTTATTTTTGTTAAAAATAACTACGGTTTGTAGCCAAACCGTAACGTCACCAAGGAGGAACAGCTTCCAGAGAGAAACTCTGAGATAGACCCTGGGGTACGAGGTGTACCTTCTGGGGCTGAGAGCTTCTATGATGCTTATTTTGAATACTAAGGTGCTGATGAGCGCATTCTGGCAGAAGGTTACTCTGCTGGATTATATCTGGTACATGAGCACAGGTACAGATCCTGGAACCGTCTACTGCTGCTATTATTATATGGCACGATTGCTTTAAAATAACATTCGTTTATTACAACTGGCTTTCGATTTAAAGAAGGCAGTTTGGATAACTGCATGGCACAGCAGAAAGACCACAGAAACGCAGCACAAGCCCTGGATCACCTACCTGTAAGCTGTGTGGCCCTGAGCAAGTTCCTTAACCTCTGTGAGCCCCAGTTTCTTCATTTGCAAAACGGAGATGCAAGTTATAAAGCCGGCCCTTCCAACCTCAGATGGGCCAAATGAAAACCCTATGCAAAAATCCTTTATAAAAGTAACTCGCCATATAGATTCAAATTAGTTTTAACTATTAGCTGAAGTTCAAGAGTAAAGAAGGATGCCTCCCAACGACGCTTTTTACCGGAGAGCAGTGGAAGTTTTAAAGGGATCCCACATAAAGTCCTTCCATTGCCGCTAGACCTTAGGTGTCAATGCTAAAGAGATTGTGTTGTGGGCAAGTTAGTTCCCCAGGAAGGATGCCAGGGACAGCACCGCAGTGTGGATGCGGGAAGCAGCATAACATGGTGGTTACATGAAGGCTCTGGGTTTGAATCCTGTCTCCAGCCCTTCTTAGCGTACGTAGTTTCTCTGTATCAAGTTTCCACATAAAATACTGATGGAAATAATACCAACCTCATATATACCCCAAAGAAATGAGAACTGGTAGGCAAACAAGTACCTGCACACGCATGTTCGTGCAGCACTCTTCACAGCAGCCACAAGGTAGAAAGAGCTCAAAGGGACGTCAGTGGATAAACAGCTCAAGAAAACACGGTCTGTGCATACAATGGAATCTTGTTCAGCCATCAAAAGGAATGAAGTACCGACAGGCTGCAACACGCATGAACCTTGAAAACATCATGCTCCCATGAAAGAAGCCAGACACAAAGGGACAGATATTGTATGACTTCAATTCTGGGAAATGCCCAGAACACGCAGCTCCAGAGAACTGAAAAGCAGACTGGTGGTCGCCAGGGCTGAGGGAAGGAGACGCGGGCACCAACTGCTTAGTGGGTATGGGGTTTCCTCCGAGGGTGATGAAAGCATTTTGGAACGAGATAGAGGTGGTGGTCGCACAACACGGTGAATGTCCTACACGCCACCGAATCATTAACTTTAAAATGCTGAATTGTACGTTATGTGGATTTCACCTCGATTAAAACAAGACGATTCTAAAAACAATAACAATCCCACCCTCGGGCTGACTATGAGGGTTAAATGAGATGGTGCGTGTGAAAACACTTAGCACTAGGCCTGGCACAGAGTAAACACTCAATAAATGCTGACCTTTATCACCTGCCCACACCTTTCAGAGGAAGAGGGTGAAACACTCAGCAAAGCGACCCTGTGAGAGATGAATGTCGTTCTTGGCTCCTAATAAAAAAAAGTTCATCTAACGTGTACTCTAAAAACAGATGAACACATCCCTTTACCTCACCTAATGAACCCCACGGTCCTCTAGCGGTTTTGTCTAAGTCTTGGGCAAGTGCCAATATGACAGTGACCAGGTACCCCAGGGTGACAGCAGGCCGGCTCTCCCCTCAAACTCCCCATCTACAACAGAAAAAGAAGCAACTGTTTTTTACATTCTGAAAGGGAAAGTCCTTTCTGCCAAGAAGCATGGAGAATCCCCAGGGGCGAAATTTTCCAGAGATTTAAAGACACACCTGGGATGTCTTGCCATTCTTCATTGTTTCACTTTGATCTTCATTACAGTGTGGTGAGGTGTGGTTTTAGGTATTTGTGTTTTGTCTTTTTTTCCCCAGCTCAAAGCAAAAATCCAGCACAAGTAAAGACCGGGAAAGGTGTGACAGACAAGTTCACAGGAGCGTACAAGTCACGGTAGAAAAGATGTCATCACATAAATACCCCAAATGTCAAAACAGCAATAAAACCCTCTCTTCACTCATTTCAGGATTGTTAATGGCCCATGAGCTAAGTATCCGTTTATGAAGCCCGTGAAATATGGCATCTGAAGATGTCACGTTTTACAAATGAAAGGGTAGACTTTTTTTTTGTACCAGTTTTGTTTATTGGCTATTCGGGGATTGTTCGTTTTAGCAAAAAGCCTAATAAGACTAGCCAATGGGATTGTAGAAACTCAGATACAGCCTGAAAAAAAAAAACACTATAAAAGGTAGTAAGGAACCTTACAAGTAGACACTTCAAAATACACTCTATCATGTACGATGGGTCATCTAACATGAATGGTGTTCTCCTCAGCCTTAAGTGTGTCCAGGGGAAGATACATCTCAGATTTATTCCCTAGAAACCAGTGAATCTGAAGAACCGCCAGCAGATTCCAAAAGGCACAGCTCTATCTACTTGACAAAATCTAATTTCCAGCTAGGACCCCTGCAGGAGAGTTTGGGAAATGTAGTTTCGAGCTTTCCAGCGTCACCAGTAAAGGACAGGAAAGCTTGCTACAAGGAGGTAAAACCGGCTGCCGGGCCAATGCACCATCTTGTCAATAATCAGCGAGACAGAGACTCCTGTAGCTCCCCGCTCTCAAGGAATTACCAACAGTCACAAGGAGAGAAGAGGAGAGATGAAAACGGCCCCAAAGGTTCTCCAGTGCTGTCAGCGCAAGGGTCACCTGCCTTTAATCACACGTTGTGTGTAATGTTCGCATCTTTCTGGCAAATATGTTTATGAGAATAAGAGATGGGAGAGGCAGCCTGCGTATGCTGCTTCTAGGACTGAGTGCTTTCGAGACGTGAGGCGACAAATTTCTTAGATCGTTCTAACTTAAATTTCACACATGGCACCTAATTTCCTATTCCCTGGTTCTATTTCGGTGGGATCCACAAAGTGATGATTTGGCTGGAAGTCAGATGAGGCATAAGAATGCTGGTGTGAGAACTAAAGCGGATGATGTAGCGGGAAGGACCTGAGGCTCAAATGTGAATTTTGCAGGGTATTAAGGGGAACGGTTGGGAGCAGAAGAGAAAGAGCCTGTGTTCAGCCATCTTCCTTCTCAGCTCCTGGTGCCACGTTACCCGCACATCCACACAACGTTTCCACCCTCAGCCCCGCTGGAGGGACAATGCAATTGAGGGAAAACAAATTAAATCTTGAGGCAGGAAACCTGGTTTTGATTCTCTGTTCCCGCAGTGCCTGGCTCTGGCCACTTTTCCTCTCTGAGCCTCAGCTTCCTCGTATGGAAAATAACACTAGTCCTAACATCACTAGTCGTTCTGCAGATTAAACAAGAGAATGGAGTCTGAGGTATTCTGTAAAGGAAATCACAATAAGCGTGAGCACTGTCGTTTGAAATCGGTAAATATTCCTGGCGTCACCTATCGCAGGCGAGCAAAGGTTAACACCTTGGTTAGACTGAGAGTTGCTGCAGGTTGGAATAAAGAAGGCTCTCATCCACACAGGGGCGAAGCATCAATAGTCAACCTAATCGGAGGGCAATTTGGCAGTATCTCTCCAGCTACAAAACGTAGCACCCTTTGAACTGGCAATTCCCAGATATACTTGCAAAAGGAAGCCAAGTTCTAAGTAAAGGAACATACGATGAGGCAATGCTGGTGGCAGAAAATGGAAAATCTTATCTCTATCAGTGGGGACTGGTTCAATAAATTATAGAGTTGTAAATACTACGCGTCTGATGAAAAGAATAAGTAGCTCATTTGGACCTGGGAAGATTTTGAAGGTTTGTTATTAAGTTAACTGAAACGCCAGATAATGAAAATCGTATGTAGTATGAGATAGACTGAGAGATAATCACACAAACACACACACAGGTAATTGAGTAAGACCTTCCTGGAATGACACATGTGAACCCGTTGTGGGTGCTTACCTTTGGAGAGAAGAAGTCCAACTCAGGGGAGAGGAAGGCTTTCACGTCTCATTTTATTTTCTTCCTTTCTTTGCAGTTGGAGGTTTTATTTGTAATCCTGTGCACCCACTTTATTTTGTTTTTAATTTCAAATTACACAGCATAAAAGAAAACCAGCAAATGGAGTAAAGGAGCCTTTTTTTGCATGTGGGCGTTGTAAAAATAACCAAGAAATAGCAAATGGAAACACCGGGATGTGGCACAAGGTGGCCCAGGCTCAGGGTTTAGGAAACACTCTTCTCCCAGCTGCCGGTCCTCTCTCCCTGGACACCCTTGTCCTTGGGAATCCTGAGAGGTAGAGGTGGCAGAGGGAAACTGGAGTGGAAAGCCAAGGAAAATAAATATGGAAGGAGCCCAGGAATAAATGGGGAGAAAATAAGGTGTAAGAAGACGGTGAGGAGAAGTCAACAGAGAACCATATTCTCAAGCTGAGGAGCGGCAGTGATGGGAGAGATGCCTCCGGGGACAACTTCACATCTGAAACGTACCGTTTGTATTTTTTTTTTTTTTTTTTTTTGGCGGTACGCGGGCCTCTCACTGTCGTGGCCTCTCCCGTTGCGGAGCACAGGCTCCGGACGCGCAGGCTCAGCGGCCATGGCTCACGGGCCCAGCCGCTCCGCGGCATGTGGGATCTTCCCGGACCGGGGCACGAACCCGCGTCCCCTGCATTGGCAGGCGGAACTCGCAACCACTGCGCCACCAGGGAAGCCCGTACCGTTTGTATTTAAGCAACTATTTTCACCACAGGGATGGCTGTGGGTGAAGCATACATTTCTTGTTAGCTGAGAATCCCAAGAAGGAGCAGAAGACCCCTGTTGTCCCTAATACTTTTCCAGCTATATATGCACAGATGGGCACCAGGACGAAAGAGCTGAACTTTCAAATCCTTGCAGATTCAAAACTGGAGCCGTCACTCACAAAGAATGAGTAAAACCTTGTGTCCCTAGAGTCTGCCAGAACCCCAGCTCTGGGGGACATGAATAAAACGTGACCCCAAGATTGGATTCCATGGCAACACAAGGATGGTAAACACTTGAATAATCAAAGTGGAATTGGTTTCTCAACTGTGGAACATCTAGGTTCCTTGCACAAGTTCACGTGCACTGTGAATTGCCAGAGGGTGAGACACGGCCTGCAGTGCTTCCCCAAATTCCTGCCTGGGAACCCTTTCTTTCAAGCCTGGTGCTGGATTAGTGAGCCTCGGAATGAGCTCTGAGAAGCCAATTCATTCAGGGGTTGTTTCTCCTCCTCAATGTTGAGATCAGAGAACGGGTATGGGAAGTAGAAGCTATGCCGCAGAATATGGTACCTGAAAGCACTATTTCAACATGTGGATTGGGGCAAAAATGATGAAAGTCAGGTGCTGGGGCTAAAGAAACCCTGGGAAGCTATCACTGTCCTCCATCACATCAGTCCTAGAATAGAATTTAGAAAGAATATGGCTCATCCCCAAATTCATCGTACAAATAAGGAAATGGAGCCCGAGAAAATCCTCAAAAGGGAACAGAGCCAGCGGTTCAGAGCCGGGACTCTGGAGCCAGAATGCCTGGGTTCTAACCCCAGCATCCTGCAGGACCTCAGGCAAGTTACTGGACCTCTCTGGGCCTCCCATTTCCTTATCTGAAGAATGAAGATAACGGTAGTCTCTGCCACAGAGGACTGAGATAAGGATTAAGTGAGCTGTTATTTGTAAAGCACACAGGCCAATGCCTGGCCTACAGTAAGTGCTAGATAAGCTAACTCCGCATTGCCAGAGCAAATCTCAAGAATTCAAATAACACTTCTCCCTCTAGAAACACGTCCTGTGCAATTAAAAGTGTATATATGTGGGCCAGGAAGGCAAGGGATACACTGATTTGTTTTACTTGCCAGGCTTAAGGTTCTAGAAAGATCAGGTCATTTTTAAAAAGGATGCTCACATTCGGCATTGGGGATGGGAGGGTGGGAACTACAGACTCAGAACACAGGAGGGAAGAGTCAAAAGTGGGGTTAGGGCTTCCCTGCTGGCGCAGTGGTTGAGAGTCCGCCTGCCGATGCAGGGGACACGGGTTCGTGCCCCGGTGCGGCTGGGTCCGTGAGCCATGGCCGCTGAGCCTGCACGTCCGGAGCCTGTGCTCCGGCAACGGGAGAGGCCACAACAGTGAGAGGCCCGTGTACCGCAAAAAAAAAAAAAAAAAAAAAAGTGGGGTTAGTGGAGCTCAGAGGGAAATGGAGGTGTTTCTGGGAGCAAAGTGGATAAAGTCAGCATCTGAAGATGGGCTGGGGTTTTCTCCCTCCCCTTTAGTTTGTTTTCAGGCAGGTGTGTTGGGCTGAGTAGGAAGCCCTGACTCCTTACATGCAGGCTCTGCTCAAGTCATCTGACATTAGTTGCCTCGTGTTGGCACTTGAGTTTCAGCCTGAACACTGAAATGCGGATTTGTTAACTGGAGCGTGGAGAAGGCTCCAGAAAGAGAAGGGACAGGAAGGAGGAGAAGAAGGGCCAGTGGCCGCCTGTCCACTGCCCCCTGCTCGCTCTCCCCGACCGCAGAGTGAAAAGCTGGGCGAGGATGACAAAGTGCTCCCGGGACCTCATTCACCTGACCATCCTTGGGAAACGGGTCCCTCGCGAGCGTTGGAAGAGTGCTTCCAAATATTCGGTGGGGAGAACGGGACGTCAACCAACGCAGACAGAAAAAGATGGCAGGAACCAGAGACAAATGGGCTCTTTTTTTCCTGAGCTGAAACGGACATCCATTTAACCTGGTGCTTAACAGGTTGGCCTATGATATTGAACACTGAGGTTAATAAAAAAAAAAAAAAAGGAATCCACTGACGTACATGGACTCCCCACCAAACAATTTCAAGTGCAGTCCTAAACACCAAAAGTAACCCCGTGAGGAAACCGCTTGCTTTGAAGACACTCCAAAGACTCCTCATATCCCCAAGCAGCTTGGTCCACAGCTGTATTTCTCCCACAAGAACAGTGATCGTATTTTATGAACGCCGAATCTGTACACTTGGTTGCCCGCTGAGGCAGAATACCTGAAATCGTAACTGTCCTGGAATATTCGAGACATATGGCCACCCTGCCCGCACATCTGGATGGGATGCCTCTGACCTGTCTTTTTCCTGCTGTGACTGGGTCTCAAGGGAGACTCTCAAAATATCCTAATACCTTTCTTGGTCTCTCCAAGAAGGGCCGTGAGCTCTGGTCTCTGTCTAGGCTCCCCTAAACCAGGAATGCAACAGAACTTTCTTAGAAAGCCATCACAGCTGCCACTTATCGGGTATTTACAATGTGACAGGCAATTTACACACTATCTAACTTAATCCTTCACCACCGCCCCCCCCCCCCCCCGACAGGTATTATTCTCCCCACTTGCAGGTGGAACAATAGAGTCTGGGAGCGGTGAAGGGCCTCAGCTAAGGAAGCTCCCACAGCTGGTAAGTGGTGGAACCAAGGTCAAGACCAGTCCCCACACGCTTGTCCTGAAGGAATAGCTGAAGATATCCGCGGAGACGTCATTTCCCCGTTGAGTCGCCATGTAACGCTCACAGACTCCTTTCTCTCACCTCCCACAGAAAGGGAGCCGCGATCTTAGCTATTTATTTCTAGTGCTGTTTCTTCAGAGTGGAAGTTCCAACCAAATACCCCAGGAGGAAACACAGCCACACACTTACAACAGGATCTCAGCCGCGACATTTCGATGAATCCTTCCCCCCTCCTCACCCACCGCCCCCAGCACAACCTCCAGCCGACAAACAAATGATAAGACACGATCGGAATCAAGGAAGGCTCCCAGAAAAATAAGACCTGACCTCGGCCCAGCAAACATTCACTTCAGTTATCTGGGTTGCCCAGGTTTATGGCTTACGGAAGCGACTGCATCCAAGGCTCCCGGGTCTGCTGTTTGCTTTCCAGGTCTCGAAGCACCAGCTTGTGAATCATCTCCCAGCTTGGGAGCCCAGCCTAGGAAAGGCAGTGGCCTTCCTTTCCCATCCACTAGGGGATTAATTTCATCACGACGCTTCTGGTTCTCAGTTCACACGTGTGCCTTAGAACGCTTTTCAACATACACAGTGGCTCATAGGCACAATGAAAAGTCCCAGACTCAATTCCAGGATCACGATGAAAATAGCAAAGCTATACTCAGATCTGGAGCCAGAAGAAAGAAAGATTATTATTATTTTTTTTTAGATTTTTTTGATGTGGACCATTTTTAAAGTCTTTATTGAATTTGTTACAATACTGCTTCTGGTTTTTTATGTTTTGTTGGTTGTTTTGGCCGCGAGGCATGTGGGATCTTAGCTCCCCGACCAGGGATCGAACCCGTGCCCCCTGCATTGGAAGGTGAAGTCTTAACCACTGGACCGCCAGGGAAGTCCCAAAGATGCATTTTTAAACATAGTCCTTTCACTATGTCCACGATAGGAGATCGTGCTTCCTATCGCCTACCTACACGAAGCCTGTCTCCTTGCAGAGCCCCACATGGCAGTACCTGAGAGCTGGGAGTGCTATCATCTGTTGCCAGTCTACCGGGTATCCCGGGGGTCAGTAGGGACAATGGTGCCCCACCCGGATGTTCTTTACCGGCCGCGGCACCCATCCTCTAGCTGCTGTGAGTGGGAGCTGCTAGTGGCTCCCAACTGCCCCCTTCTGAGCAAAGCCACCTGGCCTGGGACGTTAGGCCCACCCCGTTCACGGGCAGCTCCCAGCCACCGACTGCCTGAGAGAAGGTACACAAGCCCTGTCTCTAGAGATGAGGGCAAAGCCAGGCTCTATCTGAGAGCACGCCGCAGCCTGGCAACAGCCCCTGCCCCATCGTGCTGCCTGCACGCCCTCAGCTGTTTCCCCTGAGAGCCCTCCCCCGATAAACCCCACACACTAGAATCCTTGCCTCGGGCGCTGCCTCTTGGGAACCTGCCCCAAGACACAAAGTTAGAAGCAACGTTAAGCAGTAGAGTAAAACCCTGCAAGGAGGCGCCCCAGGATAACGAGATTCTGTACGCAATGCAGTTGGTGACGGGTTCTGCCTTCAAACAGAAAGGCAAAGCTCTCATTCGGGGGGTGAGGGATGGAAGGAATACGGACGGGAAAGTGAGGCTGGACCAGGAAAAGGTAGGTAACTGTGTCTCAGCAAGTGACACAGGGAGGGGGGAGGAGAGTTAGTCCTGCAAGTCCCCAGGATTCTCCCGGTCTAGTCTTGGCAGACAGGCCAATAAAAGAGGTGTCAAGTCACCAGGAGATTCCTGGAATACCCAAGCCACCCAGGGGACCCAGAATGGTCCCTGTTGACATTTAAGCCAGAGAGGGCCACTGCCACCAGGGAATGCCACCAGACACTGCACTGGGACAGATCCGGATCCCACAGTCAGACTCCTTGAACACCCGGCCAGGTAGTTACGTAGACTCGCCCCATTTTTCCTTAACTTCATTGGCCCAGAAGTTTACATGTTTGAACCATTTTTTTGGTCCTCACGTGCATACCACGAGGAAGTTGACTCTATGAGGATTAAGGTGGCTAAGTTCAAAGTGGAAAACAATGACAGCCTCACCAATTTTCACCCGTTCAATTTTCCAAATCTTCACAAACCCAGAGAGAGGAAGACCAGTATGAGCTTTCAGTGTGTGAGCAGGTGAGAAAGCCTCAGCGAACCGTCCATAACGTCCAAAGAGAAAGAAGATCACGGCGAAAAGATATGTCTGCGCTGCCAGGGTTTGAGGAAGGCCACGACTAGGCTCTCTTTGTTTTTGTTTTTGTTTTTTTTTTGCAGTACGCGGGCCTCTCAGTGCTGTGGCCTCTCCCGTGGCGGAGCACAGGCTCCGGACGCGCAGGCTCAGCGGCCATGGCTCACGGGCCCAGCCGCTCCGCGGCATGTGGGATCTTCCCGGACCGGGGCACGAACCCGTGTCCCCTGCATCGGCAGGCGGACTCTCAACCACTGCGCCACCAGGGAAGCCCACGACTAGGCTCTCTTTGATGTGTGTCTGCAATTGCTCTGATGGAACCACCATGGAAGTCTGGGCCTGGCTGAACATCCTGTTTCTCCAGCTTCAACACCAGAGCCACCTGGCCTGTGCCCTTTGTTACTTGGTCCCCCCAGACTAGACAACACAGATGAGCACCAAACCACACCCTGAAAAGCCTCTTCGACTACACCGAGTAGCACGGATGGCAGGAACCTGTTGACCACAGCACTTTAAGTTGCAAAATAGTGTGGTATTTTAGGTGCCCCAAGCTTTGAGTTATGCTTTGTGAGAACAGTTCCTCCTCTGCAACCCTGGGGCGAGGCAAGATTTTATCAGGGTATGAATCAGGTAGAGGCAGGCGTGGGAGGCCATCAAAGGGATAGCTCTCTGTCTCGTTGGAGATCCCCGAGGGGACAAGATCAATAAAGTCTAGGGGAGGAGACGAGCCACAGGGACAAGAGACCTCATACTCTGCTGGTGCCCTTGCCACTGGAGGGACCACTTTGGAGGGTCATTTGGCAACACCTACAAAGCTGAAGAGGAACAAACCCTTGGATCCATGAATTTGGTTTCTAGCTGGCTACCCTAAAGCAATGGTCGTCAAGGCCGGCTGCACAGTGGAATTTTCTGGGGGAGCTTCAAAAATATGCAGGTGCCTAGTTCCCAGCCCCGGTGATGTGGATTGAATTGGGCTAGGTGCAGCCCGGCCCTGGGACGGTTCAAAGCTCCCCGGGCCAATTCTGATATGGAGAAAAAGGTTGAGATCCAGCGCCTTGAGACCTTTTTTCTCCCATGTGCCATAAGGACGTTGGACATAATTGCTTGTGGCAGCACTGTTTGCAGGAGCAAGAAATGGGGACTAACCTAAATACCCATCAATAGGAGGGGGCATAAATAAATTGCATTGAATTCCTCTAACAGCATTCCTCAGGGCAGTGAAAGATGAATCCAGTAGGGCCATGCGGGCCAACATGTTTGAGTCACAAAGCAAGTTACAGAAGGACACATACAATATTATATGATTTATGCAAATTTTGAAACGTGTCAGTACTGTTTTTGAATATATACATATGCAGTGAAAGTATTAAGACAGATCGAGGCGAGGACTGATCAACACCAAAATGAGGATAACAGTTACCATTGGGGAAGGAGGGGGTAATCAGGTTACAGAGGGGACATAGGGGCTTTCAGTTCTAACCGCAACATTTTCTTTCTTTAAACAAATACAAAGCAAGCACGGGAGAAACGTTAGCTTTGATAGAATCGGAGGGTGGGTACATGGCTGTTACGCTACGCTCAGTTTGAAAGCCTGCACAATAAATATTTAAAGCTACAGAACATAAAAATGATCAAGTTGATAAAATGACTCAACGTAAACGTAAGCCCGCAAATTCATCATAAACTCAACAGTACAGAGCGCGCAGGTAGTAACTCCTTGAAACAACTGAAACCAAACGAAAGCTCGCACAGACTTTATTACCGAGGCTTTATTAAATCTTCAGAACAACTCCAAGACATTGGTTGCTTGCTATCAAATGCTTCCATGTGTATTTAAAACAAAAAGGCACCTGTCAAAGGAAATGAACAGGGTACTGTATATTTTGCACGTTCCCATCCACTCAGCGAGCATTTCTTTTTTGAGAACCTATTGTGCGCCTGGCCCTGAATGAGGTGTAGGGTTTCCCTTTTATCTCTTCCCAATCGTGAACCCAAATGACCACGAGTTTCCCTTTTCATTGCTAAGAGTCCACAAAACTGCGCTATGAAGCACAGAAATGATTTTTCTTACGCCATGTTGGTTTAAGGGCATCAGACGTCTCCAATTATCCACACAGAAGGTTCTGGAATGGAGGGGGGACGTGTCCGGCAAACAAGCTTACCTTTACGAGAGAAAGACAGATGGAAAATGGAGCCCTGGGAGGTGGAGGGGGGTGGGTAAACAGAGCGCAACAACAAGCCTACAGAATCCGCCACACGGGGAGAGCGTTTTACAAAACTACACAACTACTTTGTAGTTTTACAAAACGACAAAGGTTGAAGTGAGTATTTTAATCGGGCGAATTAAGTGGTATCCAGAAGAATGGGTGACGGATGCCAGTCCTTGGGGCCTATCAGCTTGTTGCCAAACCAGTTCTCCTGGCGGGGCAGCTGGCAGCGTTCTCGTGGACATCTGCTTGCCAAGATACTCACTGACGCAGTCCTTTGTGGGCTCACTGGAGCTCTGGTCTCCATGTCCCAGAGCGACAGAAGTTTCTGTCTGGGCCTTAAATGTGTAACTGGACCTAACTAAACCACTTTCTCTCATCTTTGCAAGCTCCTTTTTTTTGGCCCTGAAGAGTAGTCACAAATAGATGTCTGCCAAACCTGCTGGAGAGGGAGGAAGGTCAATGGGAGTGGGTGTCACCAAGAAAGCAGGAGGAATCGGGGATCCTTGGAGGAGGAAGGCCACAAGCCTAGTTCTGGGAGTATACCCATGCCTAGGAGTGGAAGATGCCGCACTGGGCTTGTTACCCCTAGATCAATTCCTCATCTTCCCCTGCTCTGCTGGGCATCACAGGGAAGCCTCAGCCCTGCAGGCTGCATCTTCCAGGGCCTTTGGCTGCCGGCTAGGCACAGCTAATGGGAGGGCCTGAGAGGAGGCTGGAGGGCGGAGGAGGGAAGAAGTTCTCTGGCTTCCCTCGTCATTCTCTGTTTGGCTTCTCAGCTCTTCCACAGTCAGCGTAACCAATTCCCTGTGTTAAATTCTCTCTTTGTGAAATACCTAGAATGGTTCCATTATCCCGGTTAAATGCTGAATGGTACGCACACTTGGAGGCGGCTCTGTACCAATGCGTTTACAGCTGGCTTATATGTTACTCTTCGCTGGTGTGGCATTTGGTTTTGAGTCAGAAGACCTAGGCTCATTTTCCTGCTCTCACTGCCAAGGGCTGTGACATTGGCCATTTACATAACCTTTCTAAGCCTTAATTTTCTCATTTTTAAATGGAGCTGACAGTGTCTACTGGACTGATTGCTGAGAAGCTTAGATGAAATGATGTACAGGAAAGGGCCTCTGTATCTATAGAATGCTAAAGAAACCCAAGCAAGTATTACTGTACTCTCAGCAATACTGTTGTTATGAAGTTTTGGTCTATGGGTAACATTTTTATAAAACGATTCATTTTATAAATATGAAATGTTTGCTCTTTCCTATACACTCACTTCTAAAGGGCAATTTTTATAAGATATTTTCAAGTGAATACTTCCCTTTCTTTTATAGAAATGTTTACCATGTAAATACACAGCCAGGCCCAGCTCGAAGTAGGATTGCTGAGCTCTGTTGGAACAAGCCCTAGGTAAACACAGTGTATCATGTAATGGATGTGTGAGGCAAGCCTGGGGAGTGATGGGCGGTGGGGAGGGCAGTGTGAAACATTCACCTTGGCCGTCACTGTTCCCTGGAATCATTAAAAATCTTGAGTTCTGCCTCCCTGCATGGCTCAGTTGTAACAGAATCCCTCCAGATTAGAAAAGGGAGAAGTTGTCCCAAACTGTCTGACTACCCTTGAGCTGAACTGACTCAAACTTGCTGATCCATGGTTCCAGCTACAGGTAGACGTGACCATCACCTGTCCATGGGATGCGATTCTAGACACACACACACACATGCAAAGTTGGTTTGTTTGTTTTTTTTAAGTTTTCCCCCCATCAGTCTTCTGATACCTACATCAGGGGAAAAAACAAACTTTAATTCCATGATCAAAGACCCAAAGTCCTTAGGGAATGGAATGCTTTGTGATCGCTGATATAGGGTGTTTTGCCTGGAAGCAGGCTCTTAGGAGACAGGATATGTGATGTCCCGGAAGGAGAAGGATGTCACAGAAAAGGGGAAAAGATGCGAAAGTGAGGGGCTGGAGCACCCGAGCCACGCTTCCCACTTCACACGTTTGCTAAGCACTTTCAGTTACCATGATCAAACCAGAGGGGAAAAGATTTGCAAAGCGAGTCAAAATTATCAGAAATCAAAATTATCAGAGCTTTTGAAAGATGTCATTCCCTCATATTTTGCAAAGACAGCCAAGTGGAATTAGCCCAGGAATTATTTACAACCTGCTCTGTACTCCATACCGCAGTTACTGCCTCACTTGATCTTTCCACGATATCTCTGGGAGATATGCCTCATTCACCCCATTTCTGAGACGAGAAAATAGAGGCCTATATAACCAGTAAGTGGGCAAAGGTGAGTTCACACCGGGGATGGCTGACTCACAGATGAACGCGCTCCCCGCCCCTCCTGGTGGGTGAGATCTTTGAAATCACAGTGGGAAGCTCTTCCTGGTTGGCATGCTCACTCTTCCGGGTGAAGGGGGCAAATCAGGGTCCCTTAAACTGTGATGTGCCTATAGTGTCACCTGGAATCTCATCAAAATGCAGATTCTGATGCAGGAGGTGTGGGGTAGGACCTGAGATTCTGGATTTCCAGCAAGCCTTCCAGATGCTGTGGTCCAGGGACCCCACTTTGAGTAGCAACATCATACATGTCCCCATCGCCTACTTTTCTCTTTTCAGCCATTCACGCGTTCAAAATGTGCTGTGATTACTAAGCACTTACTCTGTGCTAGGCACCGTGCTGGGAGCTGGGGGTGCAGCCATGGACAGGTAGACCAAGCCTTTTCTCTCATGGGGCTTACATGTGGCGGAAAGAGAGAAAAGAAATCTACGTGGAAGTAAACAAATAAATAATACATCATCAGATACAGGCTGGAAAGCACAGGAGGGACAGAGTCTGGGAATGAGGTTCTCTGACCCAGCTCCATGTTCCTGGAACACTGAGCCATGAGAACCAACTGCTGCTAATGGCACTGCTGAATTAAGCCTCTAGCAATCCATAGAGATTTAGTGGCCCATCTGCTATATAGAAATCAAAGTACGGGATGAAATGATACAACGTCTGGGATTTGCTTCCAAATAATATGGGAAGGGTGAGGGTACAGGTGAAACGTAACTGACTGGAGTCAGTAAGAGTTGAAGCTGGGTGATGGACACCTGGGAGAGGGTCACTGGATTCTTCTGCTTACTTTATTATATGTTCAACGTTTTCCAAAAATTTTTTAAAAAAAAACAGAATTCAAGTATGTAAGTGGTTTGAACGTAACAGCTGCCCTCAGAGAACTTGCAAACTGCCGTGCAACCTGATTCTACATCAGGGGTTCGTAACCTAGAATTCAGGGGGCCCAGGGGCCTGGAGGGGAGTTTGGCATCTTACTTCACTCATCTCTAACTAAAGGGTTGATACGAGCAGGACTCTGTCACCAAGAGAAACCACAAGCATTTTCATGTCCTAGTCACTGTCCTTCCAGGGATCTCAAAATACCACTCTTCTAACCCTTCAACTAGATCTCGATCATTAGCGAGTTAATAAGAAGCTCTCATTTCACTACATCACAAATTCCTAGGTTAATATTTTAATAACCCTGTTTCTTTAGTCACTGTGTTTAGTAACTGCTGGTCCCTGGTAATTCCAGATGTTTTTACATTTTCAAATCTTAGTCGGGGAAGGGTCCAGGTTTCGCCAGGCCACCACTGGGGTCCATGGCCAAGAGAAGGTTAGGAATTCCACCTCGAGGTCAGGACACAGAGGGACTGCACACCTGCCCGGGGAAGCGCTGTCCCGCCCCACGCCCCTGCGTGCCCACAGGGGGCCTGTGCTGCCGGCAGTGGCAATAAATCTCCCGTCCCTTCCCCCTCCAAAAAATGTAGGTCCTTCAGCCTTCAAGCCCAAATGTCACTGTGACTGGAGCACTGAGAAGGGGGGAAGGGGGCTGGAAGCATCTGGAAGCCTCCAGTGTCTTGGAGATAAGCCCTGCCTCTAGTACGAAAGAGAATTCAGGCAATGGGTTAAGAAACGTGGGGCAGCGGGCCAAAGAAAAGTACCACTCTTCTCTGCTTGCCCTTTCTGGATTGTTTGTGCCTTATCTATGGGGATCTCTGCCTGTAGCGAAGACTCCAGAGTGCCAGGGCTGTCGCAGCCAGATTGTGACAGGACAGAAGTTGGGAGGGAGGTGGGAAGGAAGGGCCGGGTGAGACGCCAGCAGAAACAGGTGAGGAGAAATACTTGCACCGGGTTTTTGCTGGCTTGGACGTGTTTCTGAACCGGTTGCAAGGGTGGGCGGATACACTGGCACAGCTGATGGTTATGTTCAGAGCTGCCGACGTGCGCTTTGTTTGGGGGTTGGGAGCTTCCAATTCCCTGGAGCTCCCCCAAACCGGTGGCTTCGGATCCTCTCCTGTCTTTGGGGTGAAAACATTGCTATCTCGTCAGCTCCAGGAGACAGAGACTTGTGGCTTGGGGACACCTGTTAACACGACATAAAGAGCCCCTTCGTTTCCCCGGCCTTTCATCCAGCACTCAAATCACAGCCACGCAACTGGCCTCGCCCTTCGGAGCCTGTAACCAGACACCCTGGGACAGCCAGGGCTGCCACAGTACTTGATGGAGGAAGCCAGCCAGGGCGGGGTGCACGGGGGGAGGGGGCCGGGGACACTCAGGGATATGCCATGTCATGAGAAAGTAAGGACTTGGAGACCGTGGGAACTAACACGCAGCTATCTGGCCACGGCACACGGCCCGTGCCAAGGCACCAGGGCGCAATCCCCTGGCCGGAAAATAAATAAAGAAGTAAAGTAAAAGGCTGCCCTGTAGGGTGGGAGCCCTAACTCAGAAGCCTCCCAAGGACCGAAGGCAGAATGAGGAAGAAAAAGCCGCCTGGTAGCTGCTGAGTGCGTTCCTCATTCAGAGGAGAAGTTTCTGCCAGGAGCCAGGCCCAGGCCGCTGTGCTGGCTCAGCTGCTCCCCAGCTGTGTGACGTGGCCAAGTCCCTTAACCTCTCTGAGCCTCAGTCTCCTCATCTACAGTAAACAGAGAGAGCAAGACCTCCGCTACCTGGGCTCCCACAAAAGTTAGATGAGCTAACACCTGTGCTAGCATGCAGCCGACCTGGAGGCGCTCCTGTGTCGCTCAGCACGCTTCCTGCTGTCTGGAGTGGGAGACCAGGGGGGTTAAGAGAGCAGGTGTTGTGACTGGACTGCTGGGGTGTGAATCCTGGTTGGGCTGCCTCCTACATGTGTGTCCTCCTGCAAGTTCACTGGTAATTCTGTGCCTCAACTATCTTATCTGTAAAATGGAGCTTAAACACAATGGCTCCTACCCCCTGGGGTCCTCACGACGGTTAAATGAGTTTATTTATATACAATGGTTAGAGCGGTGCCTGGCACAGAGAAACAGTCAATAAACGGTCGCTATTATGGGAGTCTGAATTATTGCTCAGTGATCACCCATTGCCCTCATGGTCCCACTAAGGGCCGACTATACTTTACCACCTATGGCTTTTGGGCTTGGCTATATGACTTTCTCAGCCAAGGGGAAGCTGGAAAAATCTGATGTGAGCTAAAGCTTCAAATGTGCTTGAGCTGCGGGGCCTGTCCTCTTGTGCTTCTGCCATGGCTGTGAAAAGAATGAGCCCCGGTTAGGCCACTGGTCCTAGAAGGACAGAAGTCATGTGAAGCCGACTGGAATCAAACCTGAAAACCAGAGCCAAGCCCGGACAAGATGAGCCCATCTGCAGACCTGCAGCTCAAAGCAGAGTCACCACAGCTGATGTGCAAAACTGAAAGCCTAAGAATAATACTAATTGTTCTAAGCTACTGAGTTTGGGGGTTATTTGTTACTCAGCCATGGCTGACTGCTAGTTATTATCATTAGCTTTACAAGTCAGCTACAGCTTGGATACTTTGGAGGTTTTAATGCTAAACCTGAAAACACTCCATTCTGTTTTTGGACAACACTCATTCTAAAAAAGAAACAAGAAGAAGAACAGTTGTCTTTCCGCTACAGGATATATAAAACAAGCATCTGTTCATTCACTCAACCACCATTTACTGAGCACCTACTACACACAGGCACCACACTAGGTGCTGCGGAAACATATGCTTCAGCACCATCTGCATTTAATTCCTGCAGTGAAATCATCTTCCACTGCCTAACATGCTGATTCTTAGAAAGCCAAATCGTGCCCTGTGATGCCTGAGTCCCGGCCAGGGGAGGAAGGCTGGCATGCCATGATCACCACTGGAATCCACCAAAGTCTTTAGCCAGGCATGTGTCTGCTCAGCAGGAAGGCTGTCAGTGTCCAGGATCCTCTCAGCTCTGTGGAAAGTTCTACAGCCTCCAAGTTGCCACTGATGTTCAGAATCCAAAGCACTGCCATCTTTTTCCTGGCTAAAACCCAGCTCACACCTGGGATGGGAAAGGCGGTAAGTTGTATTTTCTCTCTCTCCCTCAGGCTAAAGCAATCCCGGTCTTTAACAGCCAACTTCTTTTCTGAGGCTCGGGGGAATTGCAAAGCAGTCCATCTGGAAACTCCTCCAACAAATGATGCTCTTTAGAACCTGGCAGGGGCAGGGATCAAGGGCCAAGCCGCTATTTTATCATCCCTTCGATGTAGGCCATCTAAGAGCCTATTATCCAACCTGCGCCAACTGGCGAAACTCCAGGTCAGCACATTTCAGAGTCAGACGGCACCTGAGAAGCCATTTCACCCGTGCTGCCCTCACTGCCCTCTGCCTCGGCCCTGGGGATAAAGAAAGGGTTTAGTCTGCAGATCACTCCATTTGGACTCCACTATGAGCCCTGGAATAATGGGCCTCGGGTGCAGCATGTTTACAGCTCTCTAGAAGGCATATTTCTCTTCTTAAGTGCAACACAGAACGTGGTAGCGTGAAAACAACCGGTGAGTGTTTATTTCTTCTAAACACTCACTTGGTTTCTGGAAATGTAAAATGTCTGTCCCCTAAAGTCTGAATTCATGCACACAGAAGGCTGAGGCTGGGGACCTCGTAGACCGATTATAGCACAGTTACCTCAAGCTCTAAATTGGCCGTAAACCTCCGCGCGTACTTTCTGTCACGCTTCTTGTGAGGACAGCTGTAGCTGCCAGTGTGTGCAACATGAGACATTCTCACCAGCGGAGGCTCAAGGCGGCAGGCGGGCATCTCACGCCGCTTATTTGGAAACCACGCCAATCTAACGCTGCTGCCTTCCACTCTCAGGACAACGTGGGCTTCTGTATTAGTCATGTCTTTTTATTCTCCATTTCTGATGCTGTGACATCTTGGGGGCCTTGATGACCCCGGAGGGACTGCCTCTCCCAGGGCTCGCTAATTCGTCGAGACAGTCAACAACTTCCCTGGGAGCCCATCTCTCCGACGCAAGCTAACCAATCCACAGCCCAGACTCGCACCCGCCTCCTTTATGGACTCTTGCTCTCCAGGCCAGTCTCTGCCTGCCCTCAGCACGCCAGGTCAGCTAGGGGCAGCTCCTATACTCCAGAGCCCGGTGACATTACTCCAAGTGGCCAATCCTATATCTGCTTACTCGGTCTCACCCGTGCTTTCCCTTGGAAACCACAGTAAAAAAAAGCTTCTGCCCACCGTCTTCCCCTCTCCTTGACCAACCTCGGTACAGTATTTCTCTTTCTCTGATTTATTTCCCTAAGCCTACTATTCTCTAGGTCTAGCCACATTGCCGTAAATGGCAGACTTTCATTCTTTTGTTTATGGCTGAGTAGTAGTGCATTGTATATTTCTACCACATCTTCTTTATCCATTCATCTGTTGATGGGCACTTGGGTTGTTTCCACGTCTTGGCTATTGTAAATAGTGCTGCCGTGAACATTGGGGTGCGTGTCTCTTTTCAGATGAGTGGACTTTTGATCCTGGATAACTCTTTGGCTATAGTCAACACGTCAGCCTTGGATACTGAACTTGAAGAGACGAAAGTGCTGGTTGGTCTGACGACTGGGAGCCAAAGGATGCCTCTGTCAGCTGAGTTACTATGACGAGGGCATCAGCTGCATGGAGACAACCCTTCCTGGTCCCTTGTCACCCTTTCTTTCTCCTAGAGGGATGTGTCAGGAAGGATCATTTCAGCTGAACTCTGTGGTGCCCTGAGGTGAACACTCCTGAGTCTGCCCCTCGGTGGTCTCAGGCTTTCTGCTTCCAGCTTCAGCAGAAAACCCCAACCTCCTTTCTCCCATGTGATTTTCAAACAAATCAAGAACATTCATCACAGTGTTCAGCCTCTGAGTTGCCCACTCTAAAATTCTGATAGATTCACTGATGCTCTCAGATCAGATATAAGCATTATTCAGAATTCTTCTGCAATTTCCCACAGTGCTTTCGAGCCCACAGAAGGCCTTGTGACTATTTCCTTTCCCAAACAGTGGCATCTGTTTTACTTGACATAATCATACGCGGAGCGCCAGTGATATGCTAGTGAATGTTTAACTACTGACTTCCCACAGGAAAAAGAAAAGGCCCTAACTTGTAGCGTTTGCTGATTTCTGTGACGTAAATACTCACACCTTGGCTGATTTCAAGCTACCAAGTTGATGTCACCGAACGCCAAGTTGGTAAGACATGTGCACGGTTGGCTTCTGTGAACCGGTACAAGCTGGCTCCAGGACACCACAGCCCGGGACCCAGCACCCAAACGTGTTATGAAAAAGCTCATCCTTTAATAGTCCTCAGAATACCAAAAATTCACTACAGGTCCGTGATGAATAACAAGTGATTGAGGGTATTTGCGACCCAGCTGAGCAGCAAGATCTTGGGAGCTGATAGCATTGTACCTCTTCTGGTCAAAGCCAACTGCCGGAGCAGCAAATGCTGGGCTCAGGCAAAAAAAGACCGGGCATCCACCACAGTCATGAAAACTGCACACAGACGGCACAAAGCTCATTCCGCTACCTAGCTGTCAAGCACTTTATACCGGGAAAGCATTCCCATGGTTTATTCCTCAAAATAACTGTGAGGCTCATACCTCCAGCTTCCCCAATGCCTCTGAGACGAGCATCAGCTTGGGGGATGCATTTTTGGGCCTCGGTGTTATTTCCCTTTGATCATACTTATTATTTATTGACTTCATCCTATGCTAGATGTACTTTCTGTTGACTCTTTCAAAACTGTTCCAGGATACCAATAGATAAACAAATCAATATCAGTGAGATGAATGAACGAACGAAATGCAAACACTTGGTAAACTGCATGACAGCTGTCGTTACGACTAACCACAGCCCACCCATCGCATACCCCTGCCCTCAGAGTCAACCTCAGTGGCATTCACCTCCACTCAAACTCTTAGGAGCGTCCTAGATAAGCAAAGAGAGCTAACAGTCTTCATCATCTGGATGGTTACGAAAATAGCAACCACCGACTGTGGACTAAGTGACAGATATTTGACCTGTGTTACAGGAGGAAACACTAATGATGTAAGAAAACTCACCACCTCTTTCCCTCAGATTTACTTGAGCGAGAGGAAAAGAACAGAGGTGGAAAGAAATGGGAAGAGGGACGAAAGATAAGCACTCACATAGGTGGGGAGACAGTCTGGGACAGTTTGCGAGAACTGAGAGGAACTGAGGGCAAGGAGAGAAAGAACCTTTCAGGATGCTTAGGTGTGTTTGAGAGCTGAAAAGAGGAAGGTTTTGGGGGCATGTGTATGTTTTGAGAACTATTTCTCTGAGTTATAACTTGGATCTTCTTTAACATTTTGAGAAACATGTTGAGAAGCAAGAATTATATTTAATCTTCTAGTTGCTAGATAGTTTTTATCATGACACTATACCAAGACTGGACCATGTGGAGCTCCAGTTATACCGGGTGTAAAATAGATTACCTCTGTAAAATATATTACTTAAAACGGTTCTTCAAGGTAGACATTTTTATTCCCATTTTATGGATGGTGAAACAGAGGCTCAGAGAGAACAAGCAACTTATAAGTGACTGAGCCAAGATGCAGGCTCCTACTAGGAAAAGAATAATAACGTTGAAAATAATAAGAGTAGTAACACTCTGTTTTCAGAATATTAAAAACAAAACCAACAAAACCAAAACATTATTGGGGAGACATCTGTATACAAGTGATGAGTGAACACAGTCCATGGTTAGTAAAAGATGTGGGATGGGATGGTGGGATGGCTGGTTTAACTGCTCCAAGGAGTCAGCAAAGTTCTCGGAGGTTCTCCTGGTCCAGGGTGTGAAAGAGCTGAACACTGACACCTGCACTCTTATTCCCCCTATTGGGGTGGATGCCAACCCCAAGAAGTAAGCTGTGGCAGAGACTTTTCACAATATCTCAGTATCTATCCCCCAGCACTAAGCTTCTCAAAATAAAGATGACCTCTGGCATTTCGGGGGAGAGTGGCAGTAAAGCAAGTTCCGGCGCATGCAGTCTCAGTGGAAGTGACGTGTCCCGATCTCAGGAGGTCTGTCTTTGCAGGGAAGGTGCATGCTGCCGACCTCCCCCCTTGTACTCCCATCCTTTAGCCTGGAATGTGGGCATGGTCGTCAGCCATCTTGGGCCACCAGAACAGGGGCATCTCACTGGAAATGACAGAGCAACCCGATGGACAGACCCTGCGTCTCTGACTACCATATGAGGAAGAAGAAAACTTCTACCTTGTCTAAACCACTGTTAGATGGGGTCTCTGTTAGAGTAACCAAACCTTCCTTTTAATCTGACAACCCAGTAACTCCACTTCTAGGTATATGCCATAAGAAAGGAGGGCAGAAGCCTATCAGAAGACAGGTGCGCGCTTCCCTGGTGGCGCAGTAGTTGAGAGTCCGCCTGCCGATGCGGGGGGCGCGGGTTCGTGCCCCGGTCCGGGAAGGTCCCACATGCCGCGGAGCGGCTGGGCCCGTGAGCCATGGCCGCTGAGCCTGCGCGTCCGGAGCCTGTGCTCCGCCACGGGAGAGGCCACAGCAGTGAGAGGCCCGCGCACCGCAAAAACAAACAAACAAACAAACGACAGGTGCAAGAATATTCACAGCAGCTTTGTTCATAATAGTCCAAACCTAGAACCAACCCAAACGTCATCCATCAATGGGGAAATGGATAAATCAACTGTGGTATATTCACGTAGCGGAATACTGAAGAGCAATTCAAAAATGAAGGACTGATTCACACAGCAACATGCCTGAGTCTTACGGACAAAATGCTGTAAAATACATTTTGTGTGATTCCATTTATGTGACGTTCAAGAACAGGCACAACTAATCTCTGGTGACAGATGTCAGAATAGTTACTTCTGGGTGGGATATATGGACTGGCAGGGGACAAGAGAGACGCTCGTGGGGGTGCTGACAATGTTCTCTGTCTTGATCTGGGAGGTAGTCATACACTTGTACAGAGCCATGGTTATAGGTGTAGTTATATATGCATCTGTGTAATATCTTTAAATCTGCTTTCTTCAATCCTCTTTTTTCCATGTGTTTTTCTTCTAAACAAGATGGAGCAAATTCTATATTGAGGAAAAGCATGTGCAGACACACACAGACACACACACGCACGTGCACACACATGCACACCCCTCACAACAAGACCAAGTTCAAACACCATAGAAAACAAACTCTACTCACTGCAAATAATTGCGCCATCAGACACACAAAGGAGAAATTAATTTGTGGCTGCGTATCGAAAGAAAAAAAATAGATTAATTCCAAAGAACACAATATGTCTCTCAGGAAACAAAGTTTCCATGGATGCAAGGCCGTAAGTCAAGAGGAGAAGAAAAAAAGTCACGTCAGGAGAAGCCAACTTTGTCTTGCCTTCCTCAAATGTCAGTGCCCACTGACCACTAAATCACTCCCACGGCTTTTAAAGTAAATGTCACAGAAAGTTACGGACCCCACCTTATTCATTAAATGCACTTGAAGGGCTTTCTGGGGGAGAATTCTTTTTTTTTTTTTTTTTTTTTTTTTTTTTTGTGGTACGCGGGCCTCTCACTGCTGTGGCCTCTCCCGTTGCGGAGCACAGACTCCGGACGCGCAGGCTCAGCGGCCATGGCTCACGGGCCCAGCCGCTCCGCAGCATGTGGGATCTTCCCGGACCGGGGCACGAACCCGTGTCCCCTGCATCGGCAGGCGGACTCTCAACCACTGCGCCACCAGGGAAGCCCGAGAATTCTTTTTTAACCGATAGGTTTGCATTGCAGCACGAAGGTTCTATCTCACCCCAGCTGGGAGGTCATTCCTAACACGGAAGGGGTGTCGGATGAGACGTTTTCATTCTCAGGCTGCGCTCAAAATAGGAAGAATGTGATGTTTGAACTTTAAGCCAGTGGATTCACCTATCTCAACCGGCACTCATGAGCTCACAAGAGTACACGGCAGCGTGTGCTAAGGAGGTCGGGCGTACATCCTCCCTAGACCATTTTTCTCCATAGTAGAGTATACATACTCAAAATCACACACATATTATAAATGCAAAATCGTCGTGCATTTTCAAGCTAAGACTTCCAAGTAATTTTGTACTTGAAAACTTGTACCCCCCAGACCATCGAGGTATTAATTCTCTTTTCTCTACCACCAGGAATGCTTCAGTAGAAAAGTTTGAGAAGTACTATCTAGAACTGCACAGTCTCCTCTGGTATTTAAGTTCAAATTTAAATTAATTAAAATTTTAAATAAAATTAAGGCGAGTTAAAAATTCAGTTCCTCAGCTGTGCTAACCACATGTCAAATGCTGAACAGCCGTAAGTGGCTGGTGGCGACCATATTAGCGCAGATATGGAACATTTCCATCACCACGCAAAGTTCTATTGGACAGCGCTGGTCCAGATTACAAAAATCTGGTTCATCTACAGAGATGCTTCAGATCCTTCCCTCCTATCTTGACAAGAAGAGGGGAAGGTCTGAGGTATCAGATAGACTACTGGAGAAACTGACTTCAATTCCACGGTCACATTAATTGAAACTCTACCAGCTACTAGGTGTTGGGAAGAAAACCAGAGAAACAGGTACAGACCTTGGCTTCAAGAAACTTACCCATCAATTACTCGAATACAAGAACCCAGTACCAGACCTCTGGTCAACACGACGTTCAGAATACTAGTCTGCACACAACACAGAGAACAACCCCGAACAGCTTCAGTTCTCAAATGAAGCCCGACCATTAGTGAAGCAGGTAGAAAAGGAGTATCAGTAACTGGCACAGAAATCATGTGGGGGGTTAGGGTTGGGGGGCCTGATTTTGGCTGGGAAAAATCCCTTGGAAGCTACTGGAAGTGAATGGGGAGATTCAGTGCAAAGTGGTCAAGAGCAAAGTTACTGAAGATCCGGCAAAGTGCTCTTTGTGACACAAGGGATGGGTGTTTGTTCTCAAGAAAGGAGCACATGGGGGCCTGGAAGAGGCAGCAATGAGAAGGGAAGAGGGGCGCTAACAAAGGGCCATGTCACAGGGCTGAAAGGAGCAAAGCAATCACGTGAAGTGCTTTTCCAATCTGTCCCCCGCCCCCATACGCATACCCACGGGCAGAGATGGTCACCGTGGTCTACAATGGACAAGGCACATGTTCCTGGACCTTCCACTGCACTCCATCATAGAAGGTGGGGTGGCCCAAGGATATTCTAAGAACAGGGATATTGGAGGTTCAACATGACACTGTCTGCCACGGTAGATTGTTTGCCAAGAGAGTCACGATAAGTTCCCTTTCCTTTCTCCACACCCCTACACAAAACGACTCTGCAGCTCCTCCCATCAAGAGGTGAGACCATTTCTCCTTCCTTTGAATCTAGGCTTATTTTTTGACTTGTTTTAGCCAACAGAATGCAGCAGAAACTGTGTCATACCACATGTAAGCCTCAAGAGGTCTGTTCTGACTCTTAACTTTTATTCATTTATTATGCAGTAATATGGAAGGTTCTAGAAGATGTGCTTCCTGATGAGCCTCCCTGCTTCCATGCACCCCTGCCCTGCCTTGGTATGTCCTCCACACAGTAACGTAAGCCAGAATACGTCCCTTCTTTACTAAAAGCCCTTCAATGGCTCCCCATCTCATTCCGAGTAAATGGCAGAGGACATACTAAGTGCAGAGGTCCTGAGGCAGGAGTGTGTGCCTCTGCTTGGAACTGTTTGCTCCCAGACATCCACATGATTCATTCCCGCCAGGTTCTTACTCACATCTCAGTGAGGCTTCCCCCGACCGCCTGATTTAATACGGCACCCTCAACAACCCTCATCCTCTATCTTTATTCCTTTCATGGCATTCTCACCACCTGACAAGCTATATAATGTACGTATTTTGCTTACGGTGGTCTCCTCATAGTCTAATCTCCTGCCTAGACTGTAAGCTCTCTGTCGGCAGAGGTTTGCGTGTGTTTTGTTTACTGCTCTATCCTCAACACTTAGGACGGTGCCAGGAACACAGAAGCGGCTCAACAAATATCTGTTGAGTGAATGAATGACCCTGTCAGCGCTCCATGCCTATCAGACCTTTCAGGTAAGTACCAGTAGATTTCCAGCTGCTGGCGCCTGCATCTCCGAGCCTGAGGGCCAATTTTCCTGAACCAGTACGGTGCCCATGCATGACGTGGCCCGGAAATGCTGGGGAACTAACACCCCCAGAAGCAGCCCCCAACCAAGGACTCAGGAGGCTGGAGTATAAATACTCCGGCTCCCTCGCCCCTTGGGTTCTCCTGCAGGACTAAGCTTGACAATGGCCCTTTACTGGCTTCCCCGCTTCCCTGTATCATATCCTCATGACCTATTAGTGTGCCTGAATCCCCCAAGTAAACTACCTATACCTCCCTCACTGTCTCGAGTTTATTTCCGGGAGAACCAAACCCAAGACAGCTGAGAGACCTGGCTGATGACACACTGAGCGAACATTTTCTGAGCCCCCACTACGTGCAAGACCCACGTACTGAGCCCAACAGAAGATGTCTAATTCCTGCCTGATGAGTGGGGCAGAGGGAGACATGAAGCTGTTAAGTTATGAACTATATGACCATCCACACCACATACGACTTTCCAGGAGGAAAAGGGAGAGAAGGATTAAAAAGCCCATCGTAGCTTTCCTCAACAGCTGTCCCAGAGCCCCAGTGCCGTGTCCGCAGCCCATCTCTAAAATTAAATAAAGGCTGCCCTGCTTCTTCTTTAGACTACTGATCAAACGCACTACATTCATCATGTGACCTAACCCAACTAATCCAAGCAACCCGAAGCTGTGAAAACTGAGGTTCTTCCCTGTCAATGCCCCCTCCGGTCATTCCCTCTGGCGGCTAAATCAGAGCTCCGAATTCCCTTGTGATGCTGTAATAAGCTGGCAACGGGCATGACATGTAGCAGGGGAGGGCACAGGACGCCCTGAATCAGAAATAATGAGATTTCTCTCTCAGAGGCAGCGTGAAATGAGAGGCAAAGAGCGAGGCGGCTGGAGATAGGAAAGGGACGAGGGGGGGCAGGAGGGGAAATGAGGTAGCTGAGGGCAGCTTTAACCCAGTTTGCACTGGCACGCTTTTAGAGGTGTGTACAAGTGAGAATGTGCGCATCCCTGTGTGAGCACAGACACGTGTGACACGCCCAGCTGTTAACTTATGGAAAATGAGCCGGAGAAACGGAAGAGGCCGATGGGAAAATGCTCCTGTCCAATGATCACAGGCTACTGGGCACTTACAAACAGGCAGGGGAGATGCTTGGGAAGAAGTAGTACCATGATGTCAACTTGGCTCGGAGGACAAAATAGAAAAGAGGAAACGGAACAATCAGATGGATGGATGGATAGACAGACACACAGAGAAAAATCAGAGTCAACGTCTCAGGGGCCAAGTGGCTCCTAAGCTCTTAGTTCCACTGCAGCAACGGCGGGTCACTCTCTGGAACCCCTGGGGACCGGGACCTGCTCTCTTTCTCGGCTTGTCATCTGAGTGACACTCGTCCTCTGTGTGGCTGGAAGCCAGTGGACTACTAGTCTACACTGAGGGTCCTGATTTCCTTCTAAGTGGATCGGGGCAGGGCGTCTGCTCTGGGACCAGTTTCCTCCTTGCCCGTCCCGCCCCACGTTTCTGACTGCCTGCTGGGCTGGGTCTAGCATGGCGGCGCTTGAAAGGTGTGGCGTGGCAGAGTCTGGCTGGGGGCTAATGCTTAGAGCAAGACTGAAACATTGCGGTGGATGCTGCGATGTGCCACCGAGACACCACGTTCTAGATGGAGCGGCTCCTCCCCCAGCTGCCGGGAGTGTGGGCTGCTGAGGGCTCGCAGCTGTTTCCTGCTCTGGGAACTGCCTTCTGTGGAACGGAGCTGCCTGCCTCAAGGTTCATTCAGTCCCCTCCCCAGGGGCAACCTGCATCCAAAGACTGGTCAACAGGAGGACACGAAGGGCCAACCTCCCTGCCTCGATTTGGGCCAACTCGCCTCCAGAATGGACATCTCCATTGCACTGCATAGCCGTTCAGCTCCTCCCCCAGGCCATTCCCTTACTTCCCTCCGCCCTGCGTTGATCCCACAGACACCCTCAGTAAGCTTCCTGTACGCAAACCTCCGTCTCAGAGTCCGTCCAGGGAACCCAGCCTAAGAGAACTGCTAGGAAGAAGCCCAGTGTCCTGAAACCATTTACCAACTAGATTCTTCACTGAGCTTAAGGCTTAAACATAACACCAGAATCCAGTAAAACCTAGCTCTCTCCTCACACAGAGATTTGCATTAGATAACTCACCTAATGGCTGGGTTCAGAAACAGAAGGAAAGTGCAGGGCAAACTTTCAGTTCCACGTGACGCTAGAGGGTCCACCGTTTTCCTGAGATTCCAATTCATTTCAAACTTCAGTGGCAAAGCTAGCCTTCACCATCAAATGCAGTGCCTACAGCACTATGCAATTGAGCTGTAATGCAAGAATACAGGCCACACATGTAACATTACTTTTTCCAGTAGTCATATTTTAAAAAGTAAAAAGAAAAAAAACGTAAAAGCATCAGGTGAAATTAAGTCTAATAATGGATTTTATTTAGCTCAAAATGTCTAAAATACTATCATTTCAACATGTGATCAGTGTAAAAAATTACTAATGAGATACTTTCCGTTCTCTTTCCCATATTAAGTCTTTGAAATCCCATGTGTTTTTTACACCTAAAGCACATCTCAATTTGGGTGACAAATTTTCATCAGAAATACCTGAGCTGTGTTTTGATTTCATGAAATGGACAGTTGGCAAAGTAGTTTCACAATATCAAAACTGCTCCAAAGATACTGAAACTTGTCCAATAACCGAATCCAATGTCAGTCTTTTAATTGAAATTAATGACAATGAAATAACATTTAAAATTCAGCTCTTTAATGACACTAGCCCCATTTCAAGTATACAATAGCCACCAGTGGCTAGTTGAGAACACTACACTTATTTCTACATGGGCTCTATAAAAAGAATTCCATCTCTCACCACTGATTCTTTCCCACCACTTAGTAAGTTGGGTTCTCATTTTCCTTCCGGTATTTGTCAGGATTTTACCGGCACGCTCACGCCTCATGGCCTGGCTTGATATTCTTGATACGGTGTGGTAAATAACTCGTGTGTTTACATTGAAAGTTTTCACTCTCTGCGTATCACTGGAAAATCTGAATCTTCTTTACACTCAGACTTGCACTTAATATACACTCTGTTCCTTTGACACCTTTGAAGAAGTAGAACATAACCTTTTCCTCCTGCTACAGCTGCTATCTGGAACTTAAATTCCATTTGCTCAAAGGAAACATCGCCTTAGTACCACACACTGAGGGACTGACCAGTGAAAATAGCTCTGCACGTAGTGGCTACGCCATCGCGCTCGATCAGCATACCTGGAGTCCAAAGAATCCAGACTGACTCCCACTGGACTGGACAAAGTCCCTTATCCTGGATCTATGACTGTCTAGACACTGGACCCGAATACCTCTGTACACAGAACCTGCAGGGAACATTTCCTGTATTCACAGTTGGACGGCACTAGGTGACAACCGCTGACCTTTGACCTCTCAAGGTATGCTGAAAGCTATCCTGCCTCGCAGACAATGTGCTTCTTGTATTTGGAATCAAAGGAGGTTCCAGCTGGAAGGAACACTAGGAATCAGCTCACCTCTCGCTGTGCACCTCGATGGCGGGAGTCTGAAAAGTTGGATTGGGTGAAATTTTCAGCTTTAGGAGGGCAGTACAGATCCACTTTTTCATTATCCTGAACAGCCCAAATGTGTCCGTCTGTTGCTGCGTCTCCCACCCTTGCTCTTCACCTCCCTCTCCCCCTTTCACTTTCTCTTTAGTTCTTGCCCCCGATCTCCCCTCAAGTCAGAGATGATCCCCCCAAGATGGAGAATCCTTGGTGCTTTCCCTGATCACGTTTCACGTGGCAACCAAATGCCTTAATCTTAACACAAATGGACATGGTGTCGGGAGACTCCCGGCGAAAATCAAGCCTATCGGATTGCAAACCAAAGCCAGAATGAGACGTAAGAATCTCCGAACAGATTTATGACCACTTCTCCACCGCTTTATAAGGCGGGGTTCATCATTTTTCCTGCGAAACCATTCAGTGTTCTCTGGACCAAGATTTCACCCCAGAGGTTAAGCGCTTTAACTAGATATTAGGCTGCCATCAGTCGCTTCCCTGCCCCTCAAGCACACATCTCCACCCCTGAAGGTCCGTGCACAGGATTCTCCTTGTCCACATAGGTTTTATTTGCTACTGCCTTCTGTATGCACTGGGAGAAGCATCCCTTAGCAATGTACCTTCCTACCACTTCATTCTGACTCTGCTCATTTCCTAATTCTAGAGATCGATTTTCTGTCTTGTTACTCTAACATAGTTAGATTCTACTTAGAACCAAAGAGCCTCAAAATGTGGTTTGAACTTTTTCATTCTAGCGTCACCTTCATCTCCCCGTGGTTTTAATTACAACAGTAAAATCATACAAGGAACGTTGCAAATAATAGAAGACGTTTGTTAGAAGGGAATTAACAAATGATACTATAATAGCAATCGTACTCGCAGGTCAGAAACCCATCCATTGCGATTGGGATGTTGTTTAAAACTAGCTTGGTTTAAATGATAACTGGATCATCTGTTCCTTTTTAAAAATCTAAGTGTTGCTCTTTTCCACTCCAGTGGCTCGTGTAAAACCAGGAGGGCAGGAGAAGAGGCCTAAAGCACAGACTCCCAGACACGGAGGTTCAAGGTCTAACTGAGTCAGCAGGCCTCATCGCAGTTGTGGTTGGCTACGGTCTCAGCGCTCAAACACCCTTTAATGTGTGGAGATAAAACAGACGTATACAAACCGAAGTAAATGAATACAGAGCTGAACAAGAAGAAAGGCCTAGAACAAAAGGCTCAACCAAACCAAAAGCTGGTTCTCTGAAAAGCCTAATGAAAAGATAAACCTCTGGCAAGAATAATCAAGAGAAAAAGAAAGAACGCAAAAATAAATAATATTGGAAACGTAAAAGGATATGGCACATAAGAGTTTCCCCCATTAAACATCAGTTCCAGCTACCCTCTTTGGGTATCGATTTTCTGAATTTTAAAGCCAGTTTCGTTAATTCAGTCAATATTTATTGGTGTGCCAGGGATGCCCCAAGATCTAAAACGCTCCAGCCCATCTGAAGCCTACCTTGTCTGTCAACTGATGTAAAACAAACAAAGCAAATCAGTATATCACATGGCAGGTAGCAGAAATACTTGAAAGAAAAGTAAAGCGGCTCAGGAAGTGGAAAGCAACGAAGAGTTAATTTTACACAGGGAGGTCAGAAAAGGTCTCTTTTAATTCAGTGACTTTCAGCAGAGCCCTGAAGGAAATGAGAAAGTGAGCCATGAGAATATGCGGGAAAGAGAATTCCTGCTGGAGGGGATAGCAAGTGCAAAGGTCCTGAGGCATACTGAGGAGGCCAGTGTGGCTAGAGCGCACTGAAGGGGTTGGGGTATCTGAACAGGGAGAAGGACAAAATAAGGGCTAGTAACATTTATCGTGCTTATCTCCCAGGTTTAGAGCAACAATCACAGAGGACTGAGCATGTAGAAGGGCAAATACAAAGGGTGAGATTCTGCTCTGAAATGGACTTAGGGGAAGAGAAAAGCTAGTGGGATCATTTTTATTTGGGCCTGTCCCTATTGTACCGTGGCTCCTTAGGCAATAGCTTTACCAGAGAAATGAAAATTTGGACCAAAAACGTCAACCACTGTCACCATAATGTATCACGCAGGCCCTTGACAGTCTGGGAGAGATTGTGAAATGGGCAGTGCGTGGGAGCAGACTGTTCTGGTTTGGATAATTAAGGAGAGGAGTCGTGGAGTCAGGCTGCCTGGGTTCAGCTCTCTTTTAGATGTGTGTCTGTAGGAATGTCACCTAACCGCTTTACCCTTCTGTTTCCTCAGCTGTAAACTAGGGAGGAAGCCGTGGCAGCCTCGCAGGACTGAGGTGAGGACTGAGTGAAGGAAAAGCCATGAAGTACCAACACTGTCTGGGCGCATCGGCCCTCCCGACGCTGCCATGGACGCCTGTTTGCCCTCTCTTAACCAAAATCGCCTGTTTCCAAACTCATTTTTTTAAACCTATAGAGCTCATTCTTAAAACAAGATATCGTGTGGAATTCCAACACTGTCCCTGAGCCAGATAAAAGGGCCACTGCTCCGAGGGACCCACCCAAGCTCCCCCTCCCCTCAGTGAAGCCCCTGAGCTCTAGAGCACAGGGGGGAAGAATCAGAAAAACACCAGCCGTAAGTACCTTCACCTGTAGAAGATGATGGGGGCGGGGGAACAAAAGGTTTCTGGATAAATAATCCCTCTTGAATGACCCAGAATTTCCCCTCTTGGATATATATCCATCCAAAAGAAACAGAAACACATGTTCTCCAAAAGTCACGGACAAGAGTGTTCATAGAAGCGCTATTAGGAATAGCCCTAAACCATAAAAGACCCAAATGCCCATGGACAACAGGCTGGATAAATAAATGCACCACAGCCTACTTACATGATGGGATGCCATACAGCCATGTGGATGAATGAACCCTGCTCTATCCACGACAGCCTTGAATCTCACAAAACATATGTGGAGCAGAAGAGGCCAGATACAAAAAGGCACATACTGTATGATTCCATTTATATAAAGTATGAAAATAAGCAAAATGAATCCATGGTGTTATTAGTCAGAATACAATTTTCCTGTGGGCGGGGGGCGAGGGGACGGTGTGTGGATAGATCCAACGAGGGCGTCTGGGTGCTGGTAACATTCTGTTGCTTGTTCCGTGTTGAGCTTGTGAAAATTCATCAAGCTGTACTGTTAACTGTGGTCCCTCATCTATGTTTAGGTTCTACTTCAATTTTAAAATGTATTGGAAAAGAATTCTTGGTGAGGTCGAACTTTGATGGCAACTAGACCTTCGTGTGATCATCGGCTTTTGGTGCCACTACCAGGATGTCACCCTCTCCGAAGTCCTTCAGACAGTGTGCTGGGAGTGAAAAGGACAGCAAGCCCAACCCTGACAGATACTCGCTTCTTTCAGGCCACCCTGTATGTGGCTGAACCTGTCAAAGGCTCACACCTCAAGAGAAAGGTTTTAAGGAATTATATGAACTGCGATGGATGGTGAGGGACTTTATATTTTGATGGCATGGACAGCTTATTCCTTATCTCCCTCTTTTTTTTAGTATCTTATTTTTTTAAATTAATTTATTTATTTTTGGCAGCATTGGGTCTTCGTTGCTGCGCGCGGGCTTTCTCTAGTTGCAGTGAGCGGGGGCTACTCTTCGTTGCGGTGGCTTCTCTTGTTGCGAAGCATGGGCTCTAGGCACAGGGGCTTCAGTAGTTGTGGCACGTGGGCTCAGTAGTTGTGGCCCGCAGGCTCTAGAGCCCAGGCTCAGTAGTTGTGGCGCACGGGCTTAGCTGCTCTGCGGCATGCTGGATCTTCCCAGACCAGGGATTGAACCCGTGTCCCCTGCACTGGCAGGCGGATTCTTAACCACTGCGCCACCAGGGAAGCCCCACCTCTTTTTTAATACTGGCAAATAGCACTATCAGAAGAGCCAGCAGTGGACTGGGTAGGTGAAAAGAGTACGTGTACAAATACCATGTCACGTCTAGAAATCACATGGCTTTGTTTCCTTGGTCTGTTACAGTAGATCAATGAGTCCAGTTTTATATGTTCATAATATAAGCAGAAACAGCCCATTCCCAAGTGCCCAGGGTAGGAGTGGGTATGCTGAGAGAGAAAAATCAAAATGATGATTTATATGAATGTGTTCAAATCTGTAAATTTGTTCTTTCCCATGAAGAGCAAGTATATTTCATGTGCTTTTAACTGACCCAAAATTTTAAAAGCCTATTAATTAGATTGAAATCTTGACTCCTATCAATTACAATGATATGTCTTTTCCTCAAAAATTTTTAAAATCCCAGTTTCACCTATGTAGTACAGATTTTAATGTCTGATCATTCCAGAAATTATTTCTAGTTAAGAAAAAATCCTTGTGTAGATTTTGTTTGGTTTTGGTTTTGTTTTCTTTTTGGCTCTTCCTGTTAAAATCTATTCAATTATTGGGTTAAGAGCCAATTAAGTCATTAATTAGTGAAATGGTAATTAATTTAAAAATTTTAAAGTGTGTCTAGGGGAATAACTTTAAGTGAGAAAATTCAGGTTCTTAAAACATGTTTGATTATAATTGGCAAAATTGTCATTTTGAAGAATGGTAAACTGCAAATCCAACTTGAATTACTATGAAAGCTGATGTCACCCCTCTATGATCCCCACCCTCAAGAAAAAGTCCTGAAATAGTAGGAACCCGTATGCCCAGCTCTTATTACAATGCAACCTTATTAAGTTCATTTGTTCACTTGGAAATGAAACCAAGGGATGAGATGCATATCTGACACCGAAAGGAAACAGCAAGAGGTTGGGGAAACTAGATGCACCCCCTGTAGTAAGTAAAAGTGCATTTCTGTCTTCTTTTGAAATTTAAAGGAAAGGAAAGGCAACTTCGATAGGACCATCACCGTTCCTTAGGAGCATTACGGTAATGTAGGGGACAAGAGAAATTAGCAAACAGACAGCAGAACAGCAGGGGCACTGGATCAGGAATGGAGGCAGACCCAGGAGCACTTCCGTCATGTCACCACGGCTAAGATCCAGAGGTCTGAAGCCCTCCCAGGCCTTCTAAGCTCTCCAGCCCTGGGACTAGATGCTGAGCATGGGAGCTAAGAGAGAGAAAGCCTTCACTCCGAGTGGAGCCACTGGCCATGACCCCTTAACAGCTGGTTCACAAGGACATCCGGGGCTTCCATGTGACCGCAAATGTGATTTCTTCAATAGAAGCCCATGAAAGGAACCCCTGAAGAGGGTGTGGTATTGCTCCCATCATGGGATCAAACACATCAAATGAGCTTCCATCACCTCTAAAGGTACAGTCAATAGCGTCCAAGTTGGATGGGTGCATGGTCCAGGGCGGGAAGGGCTACGTTTCTGGACTGCATCAAAATCCCCCTCAGAGACGATCATTAAAAATGCCATATTAGGGGTCTGACGCTGTATAACCGATCTACTGGCAACAGCTCCTTCCCCAGCGATGCAAAGCAACTTTCTGTTCCTCCCTTCCATTTTCACTGTTAAGGAGATTACAATAAGATCATTTGCATACTTCTTTCTTTCCACTAAGAGGTGCTTGACTACCCCAACTCTGGCCAACTCCTTCCACCCAAACCGTGCCTAATAGACAGACCTACTAGCCTTTCCACCGACCCATCAGCCCCGAATGAAACATCATTATTCAGTGGTTAGTTATATACCAATCCTACCTGGGAAGTTGCTTTGTACCACCTAATTCTAACCCGTCTTGGGCACTGAAATCCTTTCTAACACCTTAATGTCAAGACATTCCTTAAAATACCCGAGGACAACAAATTGGATTTTTCCAGACTTCCCCCATCTGTTTTGCAACCACTTCCATATGGCATCTCAAACTCCCCTCCCCGTCCTTGCCCGCCCGCCCGCTCCACTGCAGCTCTCTCGCGCTCAGTGAGGTAAATATGATGCCCGCAAGGGCAGGAGGGCAAAACTTTATTTGATTAGCCCCACAATAAGCATGTGTGTGCTCATGCCTTTGCAGGAAGGCACATGCATGTGGATACGTGTCATTTCACAGCACACTCGTGCACAGCCGGTGTCACAGCTAATTCCCATAGGCTACACATTCAAATCCCATTATACACCAAAGGCGGGCTGGGTGCTACTCACAATGAACTAGCAGCATACACCGGAAAACCTGATGCTTTAAAAACAGACAAGGCGAACAGACCAATGGAAATTTCTGCACATACAAGTACGGAAAGGTGAAAAACAAGAACAGAAAATGGTGTGTTCCCAGAGAAAGAAAACGCTCTCCTAGACGCTAGCCTCCACTGTGTAAGGAGGACATTTTCTTTCCCCTGGGAGAGCAGATGCTTCTGAGATTCAGGCAACCCAGTTCTTGAGCCTCCATCGACTGCTCCAGCAATCTGAGAAATTAGCTGAAGGGCATTTCGTTTCTTCTTCGCCTCCACAGATATCATTACAAGGATTAACGATGAACAAGCTCACCCCATCTGAGCCCCACACTGACAAGGGCACAAAGAGCCCTTTCCTTTCATGCTGTCTGCTGCTGTCTTGACCACATACGATACACAGAAAAGAAATTTCAGTGGAGGCCTCCACAGGGCTACTTTAATTCTTTCCATATTTCTGGCTCTGGGGCATTTATGAAGACCTTAATGAGCTGAACAGCCGAGTGCAGCGTTTAGTATCATCGTACTTTCACCGAACCCATCCAGAAGCTCCCGAGTCCTGGTCAAACTCCGTACCCCAGACACCTGCAATCCACATGTGTAATCGCTCAAACCACCTTACCTTGAAACGTGGGTCTCCTTTCTCCCCCGGCCCCACTGAAGACGCACACGTGCGCCCATGACTCACCAGCTGCTGAGAATGCTCCCACAATCCGGTGGCGACATTGTGCCCATCTTCTGCTCTGCATCTTTCATCCCAGGAACTGAAGGCATTTTGCAACATAATACCAGTGTCCACATATTGCCAGCCAGCCCATCAGACTCTATCTGCCTTGAAGAACTACCCTGAAGGCCAGGTGTAAACCCTCCTGGTGGGGAAGCAGCCACCTCTGGAGTCAAAAAGCTGCCTTTGCACAAGTCTTAATGGTCGTTGGCCACCGCCTCGATCCCTGAGAGCCTCCACTCATCTTCATTTAGAATTACATCCACCCTGCAGAAACCCAAGAGGAAAAATATGAAAAGTCAAAGTGACCCCAAGAGGCCACTGCAACCCTGAGATGTCAGTTTCCATAAAGCCTCATCTGCCTGTCATCTCAGGGTATGAGGTGCTCCACCCAAGAAACATTAATCTCATCGTCATCATCTATGACAAATCTTTCAAAATTTCATTATTTACTTCCCTCCCTGATCAACAAAGCATCTGCATGTAACCTAAGCGTTTTTCCTCTCTAAAAACCAACTACTATACCAAGTAGTAAGACGGTGACCCCCTGCCAGGAGCTATGGAACTTTTTATGGGCTGTTTGGCCCTACACCAACACCCCCAAACTCTCGTACTTTGAGTTCTTGTGCTTTTGGTAAACTAGTTCTTCTGACTCTTCCTTCATTGTCCGATGGTGGTGCCCTTACAAGCTATTGTCAGACTTTTTAACCTAATCCTGTTTTATTTGCTTCCCTCATCTCTACAAGGTAGAAACCAGATGAGTGAGCTTGTGAGCCTCGTCGGGGCGCCACCTCGCACACTCCGGTGCGCCCACGCGAACGGTGGCCCTGGAGAGGGGACAGTGCACAGTTGGCTCCACTTGGTACAGTGGACAACGAACTAATCAACTCCCCTAGCAAATGCATGGGCTTCGTGATGACAACTCTAGCTGCATCTCTAGATGTCTTTTTTCCTCTTCTTTATTATTATCTATGTTCTGGAGAGTTCCCAGATCCCCCTCCTCCAGCACTGTAAATTGAGACTATGAAATAAAGTCTGGGTAAGTGAAATGATGCTGCGAATTAGGTAAGAGTGTAGACGCTTTGGAGAGTTGAATCTCAGCTTGCCCATGTACAAGCTGTGCGGCCTACGACATATAAATCACTTCCCGGAGCTTGGGTTTCCTCATCTAGAAAATGGGGATAAAAGCAGTCCTTGATGGAGCAGATGGTCATGGGAATGAAATGCCACGATATGTGTGAAGTGCTTAGAACAGGAGCAAGGCTGCCTGGGTGAGAATCCTGGGCCACCTCTTACTATTTGTGTGACTTTGGGCAAGTTACTTAGCCTCTCAGAGACTCAAGTTGTTCCTCTGAAAAATGGGGGAAATGGTTAACACCTAGCTCTCAGGGCCACTGTGTGACTGAAATGACTTAAGATACATATATAAAGTACTTCTAATAGTACCTGCAGCTTGTAAGCATTCAGTAGATGTTGGCTAACCTTATTGCTATTATATGCTCTGACTTTGAGAATGATTACTAAAATGGCCACAGATTCATCCTCTCCCTGCATTCACACCCTTGAAATATGACACTGCAGATCTCCCATCAAGCGGTGGAGATGATTTTCCCACTCCTTGAATCGGAGCTGGTCATGTGACTTGCTTTGGCCAACGGACCATTAACAAACACTATGCAGCAGTGGCTTGGAAAAGCGCTTGTGAACTGGGACCTGCCCTCTGTTGCTGCTCTTGGGAGCCCTGTGTCCACCCTGTGAACAAGCCTGAGCTAGCCTGCTGGAGATAAGAGGCCACGTGGAAGAGAACTAAGGCACCCTAGCCAAGAGCCATACCCTGACTAAAAGCCTGCCAAGAGGCAGACTTGCGGCCCAGTCATGAGCTGACCCGCCTGCTGGCCACAGATACATACATGAGGTAAGCTGAGCCAGTCCACAAAGAACTGCCCGGACGATCCACAAAATTACGAGCCAAATAAACGGTTGTTGTTTTAAGCCATTAAATTCCGAGGTGGTTTGTTACACAGCACAAGCTACCTAAACCAGGCCTTCTAGAGTTTAAATGCAGTTCCATGTACTATTCTTACTCCTGAATCCTTGTCTGCCAGGCTTTGGTGGCCAGCCTAAGAAGTGGATGCTATACGGCATTTTACAATAAACACACACACACACACACACACACACACACACACACACACACACATCAAGCCCTGTGCCTTGGCTAACCAGTTTTTCTAAAGAGAGCAAAACCCCCTCAAGACATTTCTATTAAAAACAGCTTAAGAGGAAAAGCTTCCTGGTATAATTATAGACACACAGATGGGATCTAAAAGTTGGAACATAACAAGCAGAAAACTTTGTGGGTGGAAGGGACATTAAAACATAGTGCGGGTTCTCAACAATTACAAGCTTCCACTCCTGCAACTTGGGACTGATTAGGCCAAGGGGCTAGAGCTGGCTCACAGCCATGGCCTCTGAAAAGTTGTCCTCAGCTCTTCTCACTGACATCAGCCTCTTCTTGTTGACTTCCTCTACCTGGAGTATGCATGTAGGCTTTAGATCATATATGATCCCATGTGGCCGTCGGGGAGCTATGTTACCATGCGCATCTGAGTCTTATCTACCAAGCAAAATGCTAAATTCTTCGAAAGCAGAAACGTGTCTCCATCCCTCACAGCACCTAGTAAAACTCCAGGCACAAATTAGGCGTTCAAGAAAATCTTATCAGATTGCATAAAACTAAGTATTACAGTTTTAGAAATTCAGCGGTCGTTACATAAAAGAAACTCCCCATCTTAGAAATGAAGACATATTTTGTACCCATGGAGAGGCGGCACAGCAAGAGAGACTAAATGAGAGCACACACTCTACTGCCAGACTGCCTGGGTTTGAACCATTACCCTCCGAAGTACTAACTGCACCTCAGTTTCCACATCTGTGAATCATGATACTGTCATGAGGAAGAACCGAGGTGATAAACAGAAAGCACTGTTACGATACCACAGAATACTATTTGGCAATAAAAAGGAATAAACTGCAGACACGTTACACTCAGTGAAAGAAGCCAATCACAAAAGATCGCATATTACATGATTTCATTTATACGACCTTTCTGGAAAAGGCAAATTCATAGAGACAGAAAGTAGGTTTGTGGCTGCCTGGTGCTGGGGGTGAGATTGGGAATTGACTGTAAATGGGCACGAGGGGTGAGAGGAATGTTCCACAATCAGATCGTGATGATGGCAGCACAATTCTGTAAACTTACTATAAAGAAATCATTGAATGGTACCCTCAAAACAGGTGAATTTTACGGTATGTAAACGACACCTCAAGAAAGCTGTTTAAAAATATGCAAAGGACATGTGGCCCGGAGATGGAAGCAACCTAAGTGCCCATCATCGGATGCATGGAGAAAGAAGATGCGGCACATATATACAATGGAATATTACTCAGCCATAAAAAGAGACGAAATTGAGCTATTTGTACTGAGGTGGATGGACCTAGAGTCTGTCATACAGAGAGAAGTCAGTCAGAAAGAGAGAGACAGGTACCGTATGCTAACACACATATATGGAATTTTTTAAAAAAATGTCATGAAGAACCTGGGGGTAAGACAGGAATAAAGACACAGACCTACTAGAGAAAGGACTTGAGAATATGGGGAGGGGGAAGGGTAAGCTGTGACAAAGTGAGAGAGAGGCATGGACATATATACACTACCAAACGTAAGGTAGATAGCTAGTGGGAAGCAGCCGCATGGCACAGGGAGATCAGCTCGTGCTTTGTGACCGCCTGGAGGGATGGGATAGGGAGGGTGGGAGGGAGGGAGACGCAAGAGGGAAGAGATATGGGAACATGTGTATATGTATAACTGACTCACTTTGTTATAAAGCAGAAACTAACACACCATTGTAAAGCAGTTATACTCCAATAAAGATGTAAAAACAAAAAGTTCTAAAATTAGATTATAGTGATGGTTGCACAACTTTGTGAATATACTAAAAGCCATTGAATTGCACACTTTAAATGGGTCAATTGGTATGTGAATTCTACGTCAATAAAGCCATTAAAAGACAAAAAATAAAAAAATTAAAATATGCAAAGGGTTTAGAGAACAGTGCCTGGCCGAGAATGAGCAGTACCTAAGTGTTTATCAGATCACATAAACAAGCCTTGTCCTTGGGAAAACCTAGGCAGAGCAGAGTTCCCAAGGATGCTGAACCAGCCTAGCGTCTCTAACGCCTTGTTCACCACACCTCCTCACCCCGGGCAGCTAAACCCAGGGATCCTCTTCCCATGAGTCCAGGATGCTGTTAAGCCCACCATATGCGTCTCTTTGGGTGCTACTGTCCCTCCCACTGCCAAAATGCTACGCAGTTTATTAAATGTCTCTTGTGTATGTAGCTCCCGATGCCAAGCTGTGTTTTATTATACTGAGCCAACTGCTCTTAGGCAAGGTTTTTCAGGGGGGAGGGGGAGGTGTTGGGAGGGGGGGGAACGATCACATTGTTGAGGGAGGGAGATTCCTTAAAACCATGACTCCAGAAACAGCTGCTGATTACTCACAGAAGCCCACACATCCCTGCCCTTGACAAATGTCAGGCCACAGGGTAGCTTGAATCCTGATCAAAGTCTGGACAACAATACCCTCTTGGGCAGAAACAAGGAGGGAGCCGAGGAGCAACGGGAGAGTTCAAGAAACTGAAAAGGGAAACGGGATGGGAGAGAAACCCTAGTTTGAAATAGATTTACACCAAGGCTCTGCCACATAGGCAAGAAGAGGGGAAGTTTAATTTGCAATAAGGCCCCAGAACAGACAAGAGTCCCAAACATACAATTCTTCTCCGCTTGTGGCTTTAGCATACCGTCCCAAACCATCTGCACGGAGTTCTCACTCCGCCCTGTTTTATCTCCTGGCCTTCATTATAAACTGGCCCAGTCACTCGGTTCCCATCAGGTCACATGCTCAGTTGCTCTTCAATGCTGGTGGAGTCGATCTTCCCAGCCATTTAGCGCCTCCATCCAAATTTTTTGAGAGGGGAAGAAGTATGACTCCATCTCCCCATAGCCTCTTCGTACTTGGCAAACCGGATACCTGGAGTCCTGCCCAGACCTAGTAAGACCGACCCAGTTCCCCCACTCAATGTCAATATGCATGCAATCATTCCAAGGTTATTTACGGAGCACCCACACGTGACAGGACCTGGGCTCCCTACCCTAGCAGCTCATCTAAACTTGAGCACGCATCAGGATCGCCCGGAGAAACGAGAAAACACGAATTCCTGGACCCTACCCCCCGAGCTCGTAAGTCAGTAAAAGTCAGCATTTCCAACGAGCTCCCAGGTGATGCTAATGCCACCGGTGTGTGGACCAGACTTGGAGGAGCACTGTTCCAGGGGCACAGCTGGCCTCCAACAGCCACGAATGTCTTGGTGGACACAAGACACGTACGTGTGCACGAGTGTGCACAAAACACAGCTATAATGCCGTGTAAAACGTGGTAAGTCTTAGCCTGAGGAGAGACCCAGGCAGCAAGTGAGGGAAACGGAGAGGAGGTTGGGCCGAAGCAATACCTGTGTGTGCACGTTATGTCTGTGTGCACCTACCTCCAGACGTGAGTTCTTTGCAGGCAAAGACCTCATCGTATTCATTTCTCTACTTCTAACGCCTAGTACAATGCCTGGGACACGTGCTCGATGGAATGTTTACGGAATGAATGAGTGAACGAATAAGCATCCATCCGTTGAATTGTTTGTAACAAAAATCGCAGGTCCTGGTAGTGCATTTCTCTGCCTTGTCAAAAACCAGTGTATCAACAAGCACTGAAAGAGCACAAGGACTGTGCCTAGAACATTCTGTCCTGGATCCCACAGTGAGCATGACATATGTGGTTCCTGCTTTCCTAAAGCTGAGAGTCTGAGGTTCCTCTGCGGGTGACGTTCTCCATACTTGAGTCCAGAGCACACTGGATCCACCTCTGGCTGGAATGCCACAGTCCCTGGATCTGAATCCTGGCTTGCCGGCTCTGGGTCTTAGGGTAAGTTACTTAACCTCTCTGTGCTTCTGTTTCTTTATCCCTAAAATGGGGATAATAGTAGAAACCCTGTGAAAGGACTAGAGTGCAGATGGAGATGCACTTAGAACAGTGCCTGGTACCTAGAAAGTGGTTGTTAAGTGCTCACTTATTTTTATTATCATCATTATTATCATCATCAAAAGCTGACACGCTTAGCAGCACAAGATGCTATTCGGCTTATAAGGTGTGAAACTGAGAAGTGGGGAGATAAAACAAGCCTTCCGAGCCTGGAAAGGCCCAGCCCAGCCTTACCGCTTCCTTCCTCCACCCTTATTTTTCCTGTTCACCCCCAATCGGCTCTCGCAAAAGCTTCTGGAAACACCCGACCCGTTCAGAAATCAGGGCCATTGCCGCAATGGCTCGAGTCCAGGCCCAAGCTGGCAGGGTCAGGCAAGACGGGCCCCCTCATTCAGCGACACACAGTGCACTTGTCACCCTTCTGGAAACCAGTGACTCCAATGTAAGTCTCCTGCGAGGTGGCAGCCGGTGGGTTTTGGCAAAGCACACAAAGGGCGCATGTTCTCTCTCCCAGCAACCCAGGGCACCCAGGAGAAGGTCTACACGCGGCGCCCATTCAGGCTTTCGCCTAATTAAAATGGCATTACCACTTGCCATGGTGGGCCACTTCTGCCAGCTGCAACTGGTTCTCTCCCCTGGAGCTTTCACTTCCTGTGTTCACAGTTTATTGATCCCCACCATGGAATTGAGGACAATTAGATTAAAAGATAGCAGCTCAGCCCTCTTCCCTCTCTCCCCTGCCCTGAGATCCCGGGTCTGCAGACAATTATTTGCCATCTCTGTTTATCTCAACCGGCTCAGAGGCCTCGCCACGGGCATGTTTTTATAAACCTATAGGCCAAACTCTTCTGGGTTAACAAACGGACTTCATGTTATAATTTAGCATAAGGCCTCCCAGGGGCCAGGAGCTCACAGTTTATACAAACCAAGACACTCTTGGCCTGCCCGCCTCGAAAAGACAGTGTCCAGCCTGGTATCTGGCCAGCCGAGACGACAGGTAAGAAACTGGAACTCACATTCTCTCTGCAAATTCTACACTCCTTCCTCTCAGGAGGGGGCTACTTGCCTGTAAATATCTCCAGGAAATTCTGTGAGGGACTCGGTTCTGCCTGCCTTGGCTACAAGCTGAGCACCACCCTCGATCCATGGCTCAAGGGCCCTTTAGGGAGGGGTTCAACTGGCACAAGAAGCAAAGGCAGACACACTCTGAGTTGAGATTTACAACAGCCGAGCAACAGCCTTTATACTATTTGGGATGGGAAGGGAAGAGACAACAAAAGAATAAATGACACCTCAGTAAATCCACTACTACTGTGACCTCCAGTCCTTTCTTTTCACCCTGTGGTATTTATTCTTTTATCCATTTGCTCATTTGTTCATCACACTTTAGTCAAGTACCAAAGAGACCACATAGGGCATCATGGCTGACGGCAGAGGCTTTGTGTTCAAGCAGACCTGCTCGATTTCCAGTTCTACCGTTTGACCAGCTGTGTCCTTGGACAAGTCATGTGGCTTCTCTAAGCCTCAGGTGCCGAAGGGCAGTGGAGTACAGTTGTGGGAGCTAAACGCCACTACGTATGTAAAGCACCTGGCACAGTGCCCCACACAGGGGTGAACTATAGAATATGTGGTGATCGTGATGATAATGTGATGATGATGAGAATGAGGAGGAAGATTAGGAGGAGGAGCAGGATTCCACTCTGCTCTCCACTGGTCCCCATGATCCCCTCTCTTCCGGTACCCTCTGTGATGGTCAAATTGGACCCATGGATAGAAAGAAACCCACCCACTCCCCAACCCTCATCCTCAAGCTTGGCGCTCAACCCGGTAAGGGGAAAAACCAACAGGGACCCTGTTGTAATTGAGCATAAAATGAAGGCCTTTCATTGTAATTTGCCAGCTGACCACTAGACGTGTTCCAGGCAGAAAACAAACCTCAGGGCTTTACACTCTTCTCTTCAATGAACATTCAGTGGAAAGACAAGATTCAATCGCCATGAGGCTCTCGTGATGGAGCCCACAGGTGCCTTATGAGATTCTCTCGTGCTCTCGCCAGGTTCTGTTCTTCTCCATGTGTTTTCATATCCTTCGGTGCTCATAAGAATCCTAAGCAGGGACCTGGTGGAACTCATGTATCAGATGAGGAAACTGAAGTGGACAGAGGCAATACGCCACTCCCAAGGTCACACAGCTGTCACCAGAACCTCAGTCTCCTTACACCAAACTTGTGCTCCTTTCCCCCAGGAAACATTCAGCTGCTGAACTGAGCTTATGAACTCCTCACCAGCAGAATGAGAGGATGGATCGCTTGTGACTAGAATAGGGGAGAAGCCAGTAGCCCTGAGTGTAGGTATCAGGGGGGCCCCAGAGCTAACCTACATGAATGTGCATCTGGGATTGGCAATGGCCAGGGACACTGACAAGATGGTATCCATGAAAAGTTCTCAACTTGCCTCCAGCCCATATCTTCTGTGGCCCCTTCTGCCCTGAGTTTATTCCTTCATGCCAGCCCACCCAGTAGCTTCCCTTATGTGGCTCTCCAATGGCTAAGGCATGGATAACCCAGCCTAAATGAGCTCCAATGACACCAAATAGCCTAGGAAATGAACAAAGGTCCAAAGACTCAGACTTGGGCTCCTGAACAAAAATGTGCCCACTCTGCTCCCTTTTAAACCAGGAAGGAGAGGTAATTAAAGTCTCAGTTCATTCCATAACACAAAGCATACGGGGCCAGTTAATGCCAGACAAGAAGACATGCACTCCATGGTGCACGTTCATACACGTACCACAGGGTGAGTGCATCAGGGTGACTTTAATTAAAGGCTGCCTGCCACTGTCCTCTTTAAGTCATTGTTCCACTCCTTGATAGCTTTGTCCCTAGACTGCAAACCACCTGAATCATGTTCCCCAGGACCACGGTAGGATTTCAGCTTCAGTCTTTCCCTCCCTTCAGACTAATACACACCAGTACAGCTCTGATGAATTAGAGACCCTGGGGCGAGCAGCAGCCTCCACAATGAGTATGCGCATCAGAGGATGACTTCCTTTAGCAGGAGTTCCTAAACACTGCTGTGCCGTGCCCCCTTCGGCAGGCTGGGGAAGCCCTCCTCAGAATGCTTTCTGCGTAAAATAAAATATATAGGCTCACAGAGCAACTCAATTATATCAAAAATGCAGTCATCTGAATACTAAACAGAAAACTGGTCATAGAGTATTACGTGTGCTCGTTTCTCTAACACATGAAATAACAAGATCTAATGGTGAGTCCAATACCACCATGATTGTGAAGTAATGAGCCTATTTTGAGATCTCTCTAGGAGTTGTAACACAATACATAAATGTCTATGATTTCTATTAGCAACCAAGTCACAGGTACACTCCTGTGGTTTATGGCTTTATTCAGAATGGAAGGAAATGCCAAATTTCAGGTTAAGCTTAGTGAAACTAAAGATGTCATTTCCTCCCAAACTTCGTGAATTCTATCCACAGACCACTTTAGGCAGGGCTATTCCAGGTTAGGATCAACTCTTCTCCCAGAAAGAGGCTACCCTGATGGATTGCTGAAGAAGGTATGGGTGAGCCATGCACACCAATAAGGGGTGTGCCAACAACTAGTCGTTGTTGGAGAGGGTAGAGGGACAATTTCTAAATATTGAACTGAGCCCCTGACAATGAAGAAAAGATGATGTTCTGGGGCATGGCCTTACAAGCATGGTGAAACCACAGCTAAAACAATCCCAATGCAAGGGATGCAGAGACCTGCCCTGGTAAAATGAAAGAGGGAGGCTTCTAACTCACTCACTTGTTATCCATTATATTGTTTCTCTTTGTATTAAAAGAACTTTCTAGGCCAGTGATCAGGCCTGCCATGCCACATCCTTGGACAAACTGTCCAACCCACCACAGCCCAGAAAAGGTATATATGTAGGAGGGTGACTTCGGCGGCCACTGTTTATACCATGTCCCCACCCCTCCTCATGCCACGGTTGATTGGATCAAGAGTGAACACCAGCTTCAAGAGCAGCCTAACTACTGACTGGTCAGCAGCCGATGATATGGCTTGATTTTTTGGGGGGGAGGTGGGGGGAGAATCTGGGTCAAACGGCCTCTCTTTCTCATGCTCTGCTCAAGAATAGGGACTGAGACATACTGTAAGGAGGCAATTCTAAGTGGGAGTCAAAGCTAAAAGAAAACACAGAAGCAAGCCAGACTTTGGCTCAGGGTCATAAGAAGGAGGAATGGCTCAGGGTCTTAAGAAGGAAGAACCCCGAAAGAATCTGAGTCCAACTAATGGTGGAGCACTGCACTGGAGACCATGAGCCCCAAAGATGGGCCTCTAGGGTGGCCTCAGATTCACCCTGCCTTCCACTTCTGTCTGCAAAGTAAAATCCCATGAATGGAATTCAGAGGGTTCATGGGGGACAAAAAAAAAATCACATTTTAATTTTCACTAACCTGGAACTGAAACTTAGCATCTTCTTCCCCTTCCTCCGGGAAGCCTCCCATAAACTCGAAGATTGGGTGAGGTGCCCCAACAATGTGCTCCCGAGCCCCTGTCCCCTCTCCTTAACAACATAGGGACAATGTTCACTGTAATGCCTACATATCTATCTGTATCTCACGTCAGACCGTAAGTTTTTTGTGGGCAGGAACCCTGTTGGTCTCCTTTGGATTTCCAGGGCTTGGCACAGTAAACGTCCTACAGTACGTACTGTAGTTCATAATTTTATTGAATCCATCAATGAATGAAGTTTCTACAGGAAGTCATAGGTATATAAAAATAATTTAATGATGGAAGCTTAGTGACCAAGCCACAGCTCTAAAGAGGAAAATAATGGAGCAGATACCAAACCCTATAGGAGAATATTAGAATTAAGGCCTCTCACATAACAGTTGTTAAGGCAATTCAGTTCAATGAACGTTTACCGTGACCTACCGTAGGTCACACCCCCTTCCCGTAAGGATTTAACTAGTATGAGAGAGTAAGACATGGAGAAACATCTCCAACACAATGCATATACCATGAGATACATACTGTCCAAGATAGATCATTTTGGGGGAAAACTACCATTAGCACTAGAGTCAGATGACATATATCCAAATCCCGGCCCCACCACTTATTACTAACAGAAACTTACAATAGGTGATTCTCTTTGCTCCTCACACACACTCCCCAGCCCTTTGCAAACTGCCTAGATTAGCAGGGACCTCAACAAAACAAACAACCACACTGTAAGGGGCAGAGAAGATTGGAGTTTGCCTCCAAATGTGCAAGTAAAAATAAAACACCTTGCATTGATAGTTCATCTATGATAGCCTTGCTTTAGTTGGAACAATGTTCTTCACCCCTCTGCAACCTTTCCACTTAGAAACATAGAGCCTCTCACCTGGGAAATCTGCCTATCTCTCAGATCAAGAAACCCTGTCCAAGACCATCCAGTCCAAGGCCAATCAGTACAGAACAGTGAGTGTGAAGCAAAACTGAGAACCCAGGCACTGGATTCCCAGTTGGTCAGACCACTAGACCACACTGCACCATCAGAGCAAAGACAAACACGAGGGTTGCTCCAGGGCAGTCTTTGTTTATGAATGTGTTTGCAGCCTTTCTGAAGCCCTGATGTCCTCATTTCTTTTTCCTGTTTGCAACTTGTAAGCATTTCTATCTTCCTTTCCCCTTCCCTAACCTATTTATATGATCGCTTTTACTCTTTTGTTTGAAATGGATTGTAGGAGCAACTAAAGAATCAAATGACAAAAAAAAAAAAAGGAAAGAAACTTAGACAAGTTGCTAGACCAAGCCTCCATTTCCCTGTCTGTAAAATGGGGCTAATGATGCTTATCTCGTAGAAGAGTTAGGAAGATTAAATGCAACCATTATGTGAAAGGACTTGGTACACTAACTGGTACATAACATTCATTAAAGGTTTAGATCTTTTCCCTCATATATAAAAGCTTTTTAATTGTACATAGTCAGCAAGGTGGTGGTAGCGGTAGAAAACAGGAATTTGCTCTGTGGCATGTTACTCCTAAATCCATTCCACCCGTGACTGTGCTGGAACCAACTTTTACTCTACGTGGAACAGGCTGGAAAGAAGGTTTAGGTCAGTGCCCAAGAGCAAAACAGAAATACAGCATGAGCCATATATAGTAATGGTAACTTTTCCAGGAGCCACTAAAAAAAAAAAAAAAAAGTAAAAAGAAACAGGTGAAATTAATATTTTTTCTTTAACCCAATATATCTAAAATATTATTTCAATATACAATCAATATAAAAATGTACTGATAATATATTTTACATTATTTTTCTCATACTAAGTCTTAGAAGCCGGGTGTGTATTTTACACGTACAGTGATCTTCCAGATACGTTTCAGGTGCTCGATGGCCACGTGTGGCTAGGGGCTGCTATACTGGTCTAGCTAGCATGGTGAGAGCTATGGGGATCGCCCCGCTGGAAATCAGACTGTCTACATTTTATTTAGACAGTGGATAAGAGCTCAGACTCTGGAACCAGACTGGGTTTGGAGGCTGTCTTTGTCACTTACCAGCTGTCTGACCTTGGGCAAGGGACTTTATCTGCCTGTGTCTAACTTCTTCATCTGTAACAGGGCAATAGCAATACCAGCTTCCAGAGTTGAAGAGTAAATGAACTAACACATGCAAAATGCTTAGAACTGCATCAGGCACGTAGTAAGCTTTCAATAAATGTTAACTAGTGTTATTATTACAGCTCCAGAGGGGGGCGGGAAGAGATTAGCAAAGAAGTATAAAACCTATAGAGGATTAGAGGTTAGCTACTTCCCTTGCGGTGTTACCCAAACGGAGTAGGCAACTCTGCTGTCCTCTCTTAAAGGCCAATGCAAGTGAGAAGCCCGGTACACAGCGTCCTAGAGGGAAATGGTCCCTTGAAGGGTGGCGGGCCCTCAAGTTTGTAATCGAGAGGCAATCTGAGGAGCTATGGTTCCAATTAGGGAGGCAAAGCTGGCCCCAATACCACTCCCCACAGCTTGGCAGGAAAAGCCATTTGCAACAAACCAGACCATGTCTCCCATTTTCTGTCTTTGTTTCTCTGTTCAAACATTTGTAAGTCATTGTGAATTTGGGAGAGGCAGCAGCAGCAACTGTTTTAAAAGGCAGAGCCAGGATCAAATGAAGACGGGCCAGACACACAAGTGGTCAGGGGCGTTAGAAGCCAGAAGACAAACCATGAAAATAAAGAAGAAATTAAGAGTGATAAAATTAACGTCTGCTGAATACAAGCAATTATGTCTTCCCGGAAATAACCTCTGATTCTCACAGATGAAGAGCTATCTGCATCTCTAAAGTCCTGATGCTCAGATACGTCTACTTCTCCTCCCTGGCATGCCTCGGCCAGGCTTCAACAATATCGTCACACGTCAATATAGACACCTCCGTTTTTATTTACTTTTTTCTTGAGGTATCGTTCACGTACATCTTATTTGTAACCACTCCTCTGACCTCTCTCTCCATAGATTAGCTTTGCTTGGTTTTGAACTCCATATAAATACGCCTCCCTTCTCTTTCCGGCGTCCTCGAGCACGTACTTAAGCAAATGATGGAAAGGGAACGGGAGAAAGTGACCAAGGACACAAGATCTGTCTCATTTTTACAACCTGATACCCCAACAGGGCACCAGCAAAGCAGCCCTCGAGAGGATGACATCCCGACAGCTCCTCTCAGGTCCACTGACTCCAATGCAACAACACACTGTCCTAGGCCTCCCAGGTGTCCAAATCCACTGCTGGTATTGCTCTGGGGGACGTCATCCACAGCCAGCAGGTGCTGAGCTGCAGCATAACACGATTCCACTGTATCTGGGGAAAGGCGAGGAGGTGTTGCTTCTCCTGGGGACCTCCTTTTCAGTCGAGCATGCAAGCGAAGAGCTGGGGACAGCCAGCCTGGGTTTGAAGCTGGCTTGGCCACTTCCTGGCTCTGTGACCTCAGGTAAGTTTCTTCACTTCTCTGTGCCTCAGTGTCCTCACCCGAAAAATGGGGATAGCAACAGTACCTACTTCATCAGGCGTTGTAAAGATTCAACGCCTAGAACAGTGCTTGAAACGTGGTACTGCATAAAGATGAGCTATTCTGATTCTTATTCTTATTAGACAATATCCTTCATGCCTTCATGCGAGACATCTGAAGGGTAGAGTATAGACCAACGAAGGTGCAATGTACACAAACACCTGCACACAGGTGTACAGACAGGTGCGTGCGTACACACATATCCACGCATACAGATCTGCACACACGCATGCATGTGCTTGCACACGAATATGCACCTTCAACTCCCCTCATCTCAGGATACAGGTGACAAAAATCCTCCCAACCTTCCTAAAAAGCTCCTGCTCATTAAAACCCAGAGGCAAAAGATCAAAGTAAACAGAGCGTAAAACGGGGAGAGGAACCTCATTCATAAAGGAACATATCTGCCATAAGCAGGTCTGGGGAACGCAAACGTCTCGCTCCCTGAATGCATGCTGGGTGCACTCGTGCTCAGATGACACTGTGAGCTGGAACTCACAAAATGGCCCTAAAATACTGGCGGGAGACAAGACTTCCGGCTCCAAACCAGAGCGGGTATTCATAGGAGGAGAAAGGGAAGTGGGTTATTCTCATTCGCACGAGAGCAAACACTAGATCTAAAATCCACTCGTCCCAGGATATCATCTTAGGAATCCCATCCACCTCTAGAACTCCATACCACCTACAAAATGTCCCAAAGCCCCAGGGCTGGAGAGAGATGGGTAAGTGGCATTTGGCAGCATCAAGGAACATTTAACAGCTGTGAAGATTTTTTTTCCTAGACAGCACTGAAAATTTTCAGAGGTGCTACGAACAAAGTGAGAAACTTTCCTACTAAAACATTTTCTTTTCTTTTTTTAAAAAAATAAATTAATTAATTTATTTATTTATTTATGGCTGCGTTAGGTCTTCGTTGCTGTGCGTGGGCTTTTCTCTAGTTGCGGCGAGTGAGGGCTACTCTTCATTGCAGTGCGCGGGATTCTCATTGCGGTGGCTTCTCTTGTTGCGGAGCACGGGCTCTAGGCACGCGGGCTTCAGTAGTTGTGGCACGCGGGCTTCAGTAGTTGTGGCTCGTGGGCTCTAGAGTACAGGCTCAGTAGTTGTGGCGCACGGGCTTAGCTGCTCCGCGGCATGTGGGATCTTCCCAGACCAGGGCTTGAACCCGTGTCCCCTGCACTGGCAGGCGGATTCCTAATCACTGCGCCACTAGGGAAGCCCCACATTTTCTAGTATTATTACAAATCTCCCGTAACATATTCCTCTCAGGCATCTCACCCAGGAGGTGAGCATGGAACGAAAATATACTGTTATACTTACTGCCCGAGAGGGTCAGAAGGAAGCAACTCAAAACCCAACCTTAAAGGTCAGCTCAACAAGGGGCAGGGGTTGGGGGAGGGGGTCGGGGTGATGGGACAGTGATGGAGCTTAAAGACTCCTGAAACCCCAGGAAGGCCAGGTATTTACTGTATGAAATTTTAAAAGGCCTTTCTAAGCAGAAATAGTTATACCTCTTTAGGACACACATAAGGAAGGGCCTCAAAGAATTTCAGAACTAGCAGTTTCTTCTTGTTTTATGATTAAAGGAGAAAGGACTAAAACCTTCTCATTCTCATTCTCTCTCTCTCTCTCTCTCTCTCTCACATCCCCAGCCCCTCACCGTGTGCATGTGACCACAGTCCCAATTGCACTGTTGACTCAAAATCTTGCTAATACTGTGTCTATCTGTTCTCAAGGCGTTGATAGGAGCCAAACTGACTTGGACTTTAGCCACAGCATGTGTATAAAGACAATGAAATTTTATTTCCTTTTCCTCATCATTAATGAGCTTACTGGCTCAAAGTGCTTTAAAGTTCTCCAAAGTAATTCCGTGGTTTATAAACATTCTAATAGCATCCCCAATAAAAATGACCATGTCCACCTGTCTGGGCCTCAGTTTAGAAGAGTGCATAAGAATTAGGGAACTGATTACCATTTAATCTCTTTCAGTAAAAAGGAAAAAGGGCAACCAATGCCCACAGGTGCTAGTGAACAGAGGTGAATAATTTCATAAAATTAAAAAGGTATGCCTTCAAAATGAGAATCTTGTGACCCTAATGCCTAGCGGACACAGCCTGACTTTTTGGCAGGCCGGGCTGGGAAAATTCCTAATCCCAACCTAAAGGTGCATTAATGAAAAATCACCCTTTAGCTCTTTACTTTCTGAAAATAACCTGAGATCAGGACACTAGACACCTAATGCTGGCCTTCATTTCAGAAACACATGGAGGGCTTCCCTGGTGGCGCAGTGGTTGAGAGTCCACCTGCCGATACAGGGGACACGGGTTCGTGCCCCGGTCCGGGAAGATCCCACATGCCGTGGAGCGGCTGGGCCCGTGAGCCATGGCCGCTGAGTCTGTGTGTCCGGAGCCTGTGCTCCACAACGGGAGAGGCCACAACAGTGAGAGGCCCACGTACCGCAAAAAAAAAAAAAAAAAAAGAAAGAAAGAAACACATGGAGATCTTCTCATTTTGCAACTGTGCCCACCCAGCTTCTCGCCACCCAGCAGACACCAACTGGCACCCAAAAGCTTGGGGCAAATACATCATTAAGGCACAAATTAATGCCTGCTTTCCTTCAAAAGAGTTGGCGATGTGACTTACTGATTACATTTCTTAGGACAATAAAAGCTGTTTAAGGCAGCTCATAAACCTCACGCCGAAAAACTTTTTCTAATATATTAAGCCTAATTTGGCTATACAAACAAAAACAATGGAATCATTAAAGAGGATGTTACAGAAGAATATTTGGTGACACACAAAGATGTCCTTGTTCTAATAAGTGAAAAAAAATCAGTTAACAAAGCAATACGTAGATTATAAGCCCATTTTATTAAAATGTCAGAAAAACCCTGGAGGATACACACTAAAACATTAAGAGTGATTCTCTTTGGGTGACAGATGTAGGGATTACTTTTATTATTTTATTGTGTTGATCTTTGAAAATTTGGTTCATTGTGCAGGTCTTAGGCTTCTATACTAAGAAACAAAAATTTAAACGCTGCTACATTTATTTTCACTCAAGTCCTAACTCTGCCGAGAGTCCAAGATCAATAGTTGGTTGAAAGTCTTCCCTACTACAATCTACAACTGCACACGGTGGTTCTCACAAACACAATACTGAGCGGAAGAAGTCAGACACAAAAGCGCAGAAACTAAATGATTCATTTACCTAAAACACGAAAACAACACTATGATGTCAGAGGTTAGGGCGGGAGTTACCCTTGGGCTAAGCGAGTCCTCAGAGCATGATTTAGTGTCTTGCAGTGTTTCTAGTTGTACTTAGTTGGGGGGGAGCTGGGAGGGATGAATCTCTGGCAGCTCATGTGGGCCACCCAGGCCAGGAGTCCTGTGTAAAAACACCTGACCTATCCCCTTATAAAAGACAGATCTGGTGGCCAAATGACATGCCTGCTGTGCCCTTGGGGCTGTGATCTACGCCAGGACCAGCCAACAACACGCACATCCGAAATTTCACACACACTGTATGAATCTGGATTCCGGTACAGGTACCAGGAAGGGAGTGTTTCCAAACTCGTTCTTCTCCACACTTGGGTTCCCACTGGCTGGCTGTGCAAAATCACAATAAACAAATGAAACAGGGATGAACACACACACACACACACACACACACACACACACGAGCAAATGAAGCTTTTGCTGTCATGTTGCAAAAAACACAAGGACAGCCAACAAGACAGTTCTGGATGAAAATAACGCCTACAGGTTCCTGAACGCTTCTCAGCATCGGTTCCCAACATTCTCACACTCAGTGTCCAGGCAGCTGGGAGGATTTGGGGAATTGCAATCTCCCCTGAACACGGGGGGACTGAGGCACAGCCCTTAGGGTAGTGCTTCCTGACCTTCGCTGTGCGTTATGACCGCCCAGGGAACTTTTAAAAATCCCGATGCCCAGGCCCGACCCCAAAACAATGACCGTTAAGTCTCTGGGGGTGGGGGATGGGATGCAGGCATTAACATTTTTAAAACCCTCCAGATGAATCCAATGTGCAGCTAAGGTTGAGAGCAACGGTTTAGAGCAGCACATATTAAACCTTAATGGGTGGGGCTTCCCTGGTGGCGCGGTGGTTGAGAGTCCACCTGCCAATGCAGGGGACACGGGTTCGTGCCCTGGTCCGGGAAGATCCCACATGCCACGGAGTGGCTGGGCCCGTGAGCCATGGCCGCTGAGCCTGCACGTCCGGAGCCTGTGCTCCGCAACGGGAGAGGCCACAACAGTGAGAGGCCCGCTTACCGCAAAAACAAACAAACAAACAAACAAACAAAAAAAAAACCTTAAATGTGTCTCCATCGCATAGGAAAAGTCAGATTCTGATTCAGCAGGTCTGGGCGGGGCCCGATGAACGCGCTGCTGCTGGTGCTTTCCGCTCCTGAACCCCACCTGGACCTGCGAGGGTACAGACCACAGCCTCTGAGGCTGCACGCGACTTACTGAGTGTGCATTTCAGTAGGGCGGAGGGAACGCTCCTCCAAAGATCTTCCCTAGCCCCTTATGCCCACGTACACACAATGGGATTCCAAGTCTGCGTCCCTTTGGACTAAAGCAGATGTGCGGGAGGCTTCTGCCCTCCTCTGCTTTAGAGAGAGGCCAACAGAAGTGGAGGACACCAAGTGTCTGGCACGTCAAGTCAGAGAACGGCAGCCGGCCCCCTCCCGGCTCCCGACCCATTAATCACTGGAGGCTGCTCGAGAAGTGAGGGCTCCCTGCCGTTTGGTGGTTTGCGAGGGCCTTCCCTATGCCCCCCGATTTGACAAGATATTAGGCACAAGCCAGACCAGAGTCTGCATTAATGAGACCCACATGGGACTGCTTAAGAGTAAACACTCACTTAATCCTATGTAGCTGAACGGTCTAACAAACGAATTAGCTGGTGGCATCCACTTAGGATATATGATCCAATTTATACTATGATTTCTTTCGAAGGGCTGAACTGATTTTGACACATATAAAAATGTGGTTTCAATCACCCACAATTGCACCGTTTGAACAAGGGGGAGAGAAAGGCTTTTAAAGGGCCCAGACCTGAGGGGAGCCAATAACAAGGTGAAGTGAAGGAGACTTGCACTGGTGCCGGGATGTCAGGGGGACCTTCGGGCATCAGTACTGCCCTCGAGGAGCCCAGGAGACTTTCCTCTCTGCTGCTCGGTCCACTGATCAAACAGGCAGGCGCAGCCCGGAGGAAGAGCTCAGAGACTTTCTCACCGCCTCCTCCCGCAGACTGAGTTCACGTCCATCGACAGTTCAGGGCCCTCTCCGTATAACTGAAAGGCACTCAACTTGTGGGAAGCGGGCAGGACTCTGCCAGGCCGAGGATGGCCACCCTAAGACCAAACAAAAGCTAAGGGGTTTATATGCCCCAAGAACCTCCATCCTGGCCTCAGCTAGTGACGCCAAGAGGGAGAAAAGGCGGACGAGGCAATTCATGAATCTTTATCCCCTACTCCTCAGCAGAGTCCTTAGCTTTTTCTCATCCCATCGTCACAACAGTCATAGGAGGTGGGTAATATGATTAGCCCCTTTTCACACAGGAGGAAGCCGAGGCACAAAGATTCCAGGCAGTGCAACTCCAAAACCCAAGTAGGAAATGAATCTCGCTGTGGACGCAGGCCTGGGGGCTGCGCCCTCGGGCCTGATTCCCTGGGCTATGTCTGAGGCATCACGCTGCAGCCTTCGGGACAGCCGCCTAACTGCTGAGATGGGGCTTGTGCCTATGTTCTGTAAAAGCTGTGTCCCACAGCTGCCCATGTGAAGGGGCGCCCAGTGCCACACAGCTGGGGTCCGTCTGTCCATCTAAGCGCAGGAAACACGGAAAGAACTACTCTCTGTTGTTATGTGCTTCGCACTGGGCTAGCGACTTTCATATCTCTCATCCCAATTTTTATAAGGAAAAAAACAGGTACAGAGAAGTTATATAACAGTTTTTCAATGAAGAGCATCTGGGCCTAAATCTGGTGAGTGTTTTTCCCATTCTGCAGCTCCACTATAATGATGCTAAATAATGATCTGAACTGTCTGTAGCATATTTCCTTGGAAGAGCACGAAACGTTCATTTATTCTCTCACCATGAAAGTTCCTTTCCAGTCAAATCAAGTGCCTTGAGGATCCCCAAATAGGCTGTGGCAAAGACTGCTGTATATTCATTCTCTGCTCCCTTTTCTACCCAGGCACTCGGCTGAGACACATTTCCCAGACTGCCTTGCAGTAAAGCAGAACTGTGTGAGTTCTGGCCAATGGCACGTGGGCAGCAGTGACATGTTTCTCCTTTAGGCCTGGCACATAAAAGCCAGCTGCACAACTCTCCATTTTCTCTTCTCTCAGCTGCTGGCTAGATTCAGATGCTCCAATGCAGGAGTGCAAGTCCCCAGGGAGTGGCAGAGCCACAGAGCAAAGGAGCCTGGGGCCCTGAATGCCTGCATAGAGCAGAGAACTCCCCGACAAACCCACACCAGACCGTAACAAAACAAGAAGTAACGCTTTACTGCATTACCCCGAGGAGACTTTAGGGCTTGTTTGTTAGGAGAGTTAACCTACTCTGACTAATACACAGATCAGACTCATTTCCTATTTCTTGCACTTTTCAAAATCTTACCTATTGTTTCAGTCAGTGATTTCCCAAGCGTGGTCCCTAAACAGCAGCAGGAACTGGCTAGCAATGCGAAACCTCAGGCCTCACTCCTGCCTACTCAATCAGAAATTTGCTTTTGGGATGGCGGGAGTGGGAGTCCAGTCATCTGTGTTTTAGCAAGTCCTGCAGTTGATTCTGATGCACGCTCAAGCTGGATGCCCGTTGGTTTAAGTGAACTGAGATTTGCTAGTGAAATCTACAAGGCTATCTCCAAGCCTCATCCAGCTCCTCCCCCTCTGATTTCTGTGCGCTCCACTCTTCTCTGCCCTTAACTGCACAGGCTTGACCACACTGCTTCCCTTGTGCTTATCCCAAATACCCACGGGTAGAGACCATCTCCCTTACCTATTGGTAAATGCTGGAAGGAAGGGAGAGAGGGGCATACCCATGATACAGAAGAGGGTAGTACAGCCAAGTCATTGGTCACCCCCATTCAACGCAAGGAAAATGTTAAGTACCAAAAGACTAGGTGATGTGTCAGGCTGTAATTCAGTAAAATGCTCGCTTTGGGAGGCCTGAGGTCATCACAATTGCAGAGACAGGACACTACTAAAGCCGGACTTTCTGGGCTCAAATCTGGGCTTTTGTACTAACTGGCTGTGCAATTTCAGGCCAGTTATTTAACCTTTTGGTCTCTCGGTTTCCTCACCTGTAAAGTTGGGATAAAAATGGTACCTACCCTCACTGGGATGAGGATTTAAAGAGGAACTGTGGGGCTTCCCTGGTGGCGCAGTGGTTGAGAATCTACCTGCTAGTGCAGGGGACACAGGTTCGAACCCTGGTCTGGGAGGATCCCACATGGCGCGGAGCAACTAGGCCCGCGAGCCACAACTACGGAGCCTGCGCGTCTGGAGCCTGTGCTCCGCAACAAGAGAGGCCACCATAGTGAGAGGCCCGCACACCGCGATGAAGAGTGGCTCCCGCCTGCCACAACTAGAGAAAGCCCTCGCACAGAAACGAAGACGCAACACAGCAAAAATAAATAAATTAATTAATAAACTCCTACCCGCAATATCTTTAAAAAAAAAAAAAAAGAGGAACTGTGTCCGGTGCTTACAACAATGCCTAGTGTAAAGAAAGTGCTCTGTGAGGCTAGGAGTTATATCCTAGAATGACCTGGGCAAGTCACCTCTGAGCCTCAGTTTCCTCATCTATAGAATGGGGTGTTGTAAGGATCAATTGAGATGGTGAATGGTAGGGATTGGCATGGACGAGGGGCCAGGTCAAGGGCTCAGGGGTTCCCTCCCCTCCAAACCTGCCTTCTTTGCAACTTGAGGTCTTGTTTGTGCAGTGCTGGGGGGAGGGGGCGGTGGGGGGAGAGAATACACGGGTACACATTTCCAGGAAAACAGGGTGCAAGTCACAGAGGGCTTGGCCTTCCTGCAGGGGTTCGGGACTGGAGCGGGAACTGACCAGACTCCCCAAATCCCTGCTTCATTTCTAAACAAGCAACAACGACGGCACCATTGCCGATGACCCAGAGAAATCTTTGTCCAACTGTGAGAACCTGGGCACGGCAGTTCCAGAGCAAAGGTTAGACACAGCTCTCGTCAGACTTGTTATTACTGGATTCCAAAAAGGAAGGGGGTTGCTTATTTATTACCTCCTTCTAGCTCGCCTCTTCCTGAACTGAGGCGAGAGAGACAGGAAGACGAGGAATTTCCTTCTAAACTTTTTTTCTTTTTTAAGATGAGAAGCAAATTTACAAGGTCAAAACCCCCCACAACGTCTGCCTAGGGTTGGAAAAGCAGGCAAGACGAGCCGGGACGTGGAAACTGTCAGCATTTTTCCTTCTTCATCCTCCAGCTTCCCTCTGACCTTGGGGTCCTTTTTTCCTTGAGCTTTTTGACTTAAAAACTCACAGAAGTGGAACTGGTAGACTTAGAAGAGGAATTTGGCGAGGTCTTCCAAAGCCAAAGATACACACAGCCTCCGACAAGCAAGCCCACCCCTAGGTTGACTGTGATCCACAGTGAGTTTAATTTCATCGAACTTGTTTCAATGACAAGGTAACTGCGTGTCAATGTAAACTGTGTCACCTTGTCACTGAAACAACTTTGATGAAATAGTGACTCCTCTTAACCATGGGGAACATATTCTGATCTTTTCTAATGTGTCTGATTCTATTTCCGATTCGATTCCATTTTTTTCCATGCCAGTTACAACCCATTGGTTTGAATTCATGACCCATCAATGGGTCACAACGCACTCTGAAAAATCCTGCCCTGAAAAACTAGCACCCAGCTGGTGCTAGGTCCGGGAAAGACAGGGAGACCATGCTGCAATTCATCGAGGATCTGAGAGGTGTGTTGGCAGTGGAAGCCGTTACTCCAGGGAACATAGTCTAAAAGAGCCGCAGAATCGAAGCCACGAAGTCTGTTGTCGATCGGCACCGCCCCTAACGATGCATACGGCATCCAGCACCTCGTTTCCAACTCTACGGGGATTCTCAACACTCTCCCGTCTCGCTTGATCGAGTTCAGGCAAAGGCTGCTTTGGAATAAATTGTACTGGTTTGACCTTCTCTGTACATCGCCAAGGAGAATGTTGAACTAAAAGAGGATATTTCTTGAGAAAGGCCTATCTATTGTGTAAATGGAGTGATTGATTTCTAAGATTTCTGTCCTCACAGCTAGAGTTAGAACCTAACAAATAAACGGAATCATATGGCTGGAAGGAGTCTTAGACCAGCGCTCCTCCAATGTTAACATGCAAGTGAATCCCCTGGTGATCTTCTTAAAATGCAGCTTCAGGTGCAGGAGGTCTGAGGCAACCCAGTGATGCTGGGCTGAGGACCAATCTGGGAAGGGCAAGAGTGATACCTAAGCTGCCATTTTCTTTAAAGATGGGAGAGCTGCCAAGGCCGAGGGATAGAAGGGGCATGGCTCACGCTCCCTCAGTACTTTGCCAGGACGAGAACCTGGCTTGTCAGAGCTGGGCTTCAGTACTGGTCCATTCACCTACAGCAGGTCACCACTGCAGGAAACACCAATCCACCAAACTGGCCGTGCCGTTTCTGGCTGCTCCAAACTGACAGGGCAGCGCTGGCCTATGGTCCTCTGAACTCTTGCTTCTCAAAGTGGGGTCCACAGACCAGGAGCATCACCATCACCTGGGAGCTCCTCAGAAATGCAGAATCCCAGGCCCGCAGCCCAGATCTACTAAGTCAGAATCTGCATTTGTAGTAAGATCCCAGATGACCCGCACGCATGTTAAGGTTGCAGAGGCACTAGCCTTACCGATATGCAATCTCGTGTACCCGACAGCGATCCTCCGCAGTGTCACTGCCTCGGAGTGTTGTCAGCACTGTCTCAGCAGGGTGGCTGAGAGCACTGTTTTGATTTCATTTTCCACTCCCTGAAAGGTACAGTAGAGACGCCGAGTGGAACATTCTAAGGCCACGAGTTCTGTTGGGCCTCATTCAGAAGCGTCAAGACAAAGTGCCCCGGTAGGCTGAGAAGCCTCTGTTGCCCTCCCCCAGGGCTTGCCCGCGGGGCCGGCAAACGCAGCTGTCAGGTTACCCTGAAGAAGCTTGGCTTCACCAGAGTGAAGGCAACAGGAGCTCTAGAACCTACTCTAAAATTAAAAACACAGCATGGTTTAACAGCTGGAGACAAAGAGAAAGTGCAGCAACTCCTCTCAACTATACCTGGGGTAGACCAAGCTAATGACTCAGGGCACTTCTTAGTCAGTGAATACTGAGCCTCAGAATCCTTCTCAACACAGTGCTTCCACAACCGCTATCAAAAGATGAAGACAGGCATGCATTTGAAAACTTGACTGCCATCCCTGTTAAGGTAATGAGTTATCCCTGAGCTTCAGGAGACCAGGTTTCTAGTCCTGGCTTTGCCACTCAACAGTTGTCTGACCTTGGACCGGGTCGTTGACCTCTCAGCTCTCCTGTTTTTCCATGTGTCAAGTGGGAAAACTGAGACGTAAGAGCCCTTGAGTTGGAGAAGGGGGTTGTTTCTGGCAGAGAACCCAAGTTGACTCTGCTGGACGTCTTGGACTCTAGCAGGTTTTCCTGTCCGCCACGGCTCATTCTTGCTGTCTGGCAATGGTGACCCGGGCAGTCAGCTGGGTGTCACATTCCAATACCTGAGAAAGTCCAAGCCAGGTGCCATATTGCCGTAGCGGCTGATCACCCAGTGGAAACTGATGGGGGAGCGGGCCTTGATTACTTTAGCCTACGTGTTTCCCTGAAATCTTCTGGCCAAATGGCTGTAGCATATAATCACCATAATTTTATTTGAAGTCAGTTTCTAGATATTCATATATATCTACAATGTAAGTATCCAGATATAGACCATTTCCAAACCTTTTCCCCACACCCAGCATCCAGGATGCCTGGAAAAATGTGTGCCCAAGAGGACACCATGAGAGGGCAGAACGGGTCTAAACTTTGCCTTCAATTTTATTCTTAAACAAGCTCACCTCTATGTTTGGGATGAACCCCCTCAGACCT